>NC_072494.1:4409375-4730000 GCF_027574615.1 Eptesicus fuscus | reverse complement strand
GGCAAAGTCAAGCTCTCTAAGGGTTTCCATTGCTATAATGCAAAATTCTACAAGAAATAGAGAAGTCAGCTTGTCCCTCTCTGTGAGTGTGAGACTCGGAATATACATAAAATAGCGATAACTTCTGGGACTGAGTATTCAGTTGCTTGATGGATGGATCTTCTCTCTGGATCTCTAATCCCCCATCCTTAGGACGGAGCGAAGGACTTTCCAGAAGCAGCGATGATATAGGTAGTATCTAATCACAACACACAAATCCGAAAAAGGCACGCTGCTGGGGACGTGTGATAATAGGATTTGAAAGGGAGGATAAGGATGTCGTGTGTTTCTGCCTTCACCTCGGTAGACATCAACGCCCCGGCACTCTCTGTGCTAATTCAGACATGAGACAGAGATACAAATCAGCTCAGATGTGTGACAGCTTCACCACAGCCGGCTGCAGATCCATCTCTTTTTCCTGCCCTTGGGACTTGACAAGGGAAACGCACTGTGGAGTGGGTTGTGATGCAAGAAAACCCTCGCCCATTAGCGGTTGACAGCTGTAGGCTTCTGTCATCTTCAAGAAGGAAAGGTGTCTGATACTGAAAGAGCTCACCCATAAATCTGTGTATGATGGGGAGACATCCTGCAAGAATTCGCACAGATGGGGACATTTCTGCACACAGCAGGCAAAGGTTCTCCCTCTGACTCTTCCTCTTAAATATAGTTCCTGTCTCCTAAGGGCTTCAGAATTTTGTGTAGCATGTTGTGCTACAGTAATTTTTTTTTTTTAAATAATCGCATGCTGTGACTGCAAAGATAATGCAATTACTGGGCATCTTCAGGATGCGTTCTTCTCTTGCAACATTCGTGAGTCTGTATCCCTCGGTTTTCCCACTAATCAAAAGCAGGCTCTTCTTGGGGCCGGGTGGTTCAGTTGCTTGGAGCATCATCAGGGACACCAAAAGGTTGCAGGTTCAATCCCTGGTCAGGGCATATATGGGAGGCAACCAATTGATGTTTCTCTTTCACATCAATGTTTCTCTCTCTCTCTCTCTCTCTCTCTCTCTCTCTCTCTCTCTCTCCCTCTCCCCTATCCTCTCTCTCTGAAGTCAATAAAAATATATCCTCTGGTGAGGATTTAAAAATAAAAAGCTTCTGAAATGGCTGTTTGGGATTGCAGTTAACATCTGGAATGGGAAAGGGGAGGAGGGACTGACTCCCTTGCTTGACACTTGAGACACTTACACGTCTTTCTGTCTTTTAAGGCCAAACGTTGAAAGAGTGGGGACTATTCATTGCCTCCATTTCCTGCCATCTGATGATTTCTTTCACCAGCACCATGAGACTGCTCTCCGAATGGCTTCTGATGACGTCTTCATTTGTCAAATTCAACGGTCCTTTCTTGGTCCTCATTTTTCTTCCTGTTTTGGTACATTGAACACATTTGACCACTTCCTCTATCACAAAACTCTTCCCCTGGCATCTATGCCAATATTACGTATTTTTTGTAACTTCTTGTCTATTTCCTATTCTGCTTTATTTTCTTCCTCCTATAGAAGACCTAAAGAATGTGGTAATTTTCTCCACCTTTTCTCTTATCTCTTAACATCAGCCTTCAGAGATTTTATCCATTTGCAACTTCAAACACTATTATTAAGAAAACAACTTCCAAGAAAGAAGGAAAGAAAGAAAGAAAGAAAGAAAGAAAGGAAGGAAGGAAGGAAGGAAGGAAGGAAGGAAGGAAGGAAGAAAGAAAGAAAGAAAACAAGGAAGAAAGTCATAAACCTATGGAATTTATTTACTGAACTTTCATTTGAATATTTGAATGCATTTAAAACAAGAACACTATTTCCTCTGAAATTCAGCATTTTCACATTTAATAGTCTCTACTTCTTATCATTTTTTCTTTGCAATATTTGTCAAATATTTCTTTCTGGTTTCACTGAATCTAATCTAATCCTTAATCTCTCCCTATCACTTTTGAGTCATTGCAATAGCATTCCACAAGCAAACTCTAGTCCCTACACGCTTTCATTTCTTCTGATTACAGCCATCTAATTAATATTTCTAAAATATAAATGGTATCATATTATGTCCTTGTTCAGAGCCATTAATATCTTTCCTTTGCTCACTGAAAGCCCCATGAAGGTAGAAACTTTATGTCATCTATTATTATACTAGAGGCCTGGTGCACAAAATTCCTGCATGGGTAGGGTTCCTAGGCCTAGCTGGCGATCAGGGCCAATCAGGGCCTTCCGGCTGCAGGTCGGGACCTTTCTTACCCAGCTGCCGGCTGCTGGCTGGGGCCTTCCTTTGTTCCACACTGCCCACTGATGGTCAGTGCATGTCATAGCAAGCAATCAAACTCCCGGTCTCCCAGTCAAACTCCTTAGAGGACACTGTGCATATTAGCCTTTTTATATATATATAGATCCTCAGTTATTAGGTGACTGTCTGGCAAATAGTAGGTTTTCAATAAAGTCATCGAGTGAATAATGAATTATCCACTCTAAATGTAGCCTGAATTCAATGTTTTCACACAATTTGACCCTAATCTACTTCTTTACACCCATCTTTCTTTGCCCCTTTCTGTGGATCCTGAGTTCCACGTAAGTAACTCTACTCCTTCCTCTCCACATAGACTGTGTTCATCCCTTCAATAGCTCCCTTTTGAGAATTCTCAAAAAGGATTTCCCTTCCTAGATTTCCACCTTCTAAATCTTGCCTTGACTTACAATGCTGAAGTCGGACTTCCTTCATGAATCCCATCTGAAAACTGCCACTCATATTTGCCTTGACCCTTGATGGAAGGTTTTCTTGATGCTAGGAGCTTAGCGGGGTGCTGTCTATGGGTCACCGTCGCCTTTTCCCAACTACCCTGTGAGGGAGGCATCATCTCTTTTCTAACCGAGGACATCACGGCTGCCAGAAGCGAAGTCATGGAGCAGTTAAATGGCAGAGGGGAGGTCTGAGCCTTGAACTTCCTGAGAGCCCAGCCTCTCAGGCCTGGGGCCTTCCCAGCCGTGACAGCCTCCCCCGAACTGGCCTGTGTGGTGGGCACGGCTCACTTGGCACTATTTCCATTTCCTGGCATGGCGGTTTAGCATGTCATAGGTATTCACGTGCACAGACTACATAGTACACTTTCTCCCTCACCCTCACCGTTCATGGATCTGAACAGAGACACGCACAATAATTACTTATCACCTGGTGGGGTTTCTCTTGGGTCAAAACCTACCCTTCTGGCCTGGTGGACGAACAACCCAATGGGGCTTACCTATTCAGGGCTTTCTACTATCATTAGCAGTAAATCCACTTGGTAAAAAAAAAAAAATATATCTATATCTATATCTATCTACCTATCTATCTATCTATCTAATATATGTCTATATCTATCTATCTATCTATCTAATATATGTCTATATCTATCTATCTATCTATCTATCTATGTCTATATCTATCTATCTATCTATCTATCTCTATATATATGTGTGTATATGTGTGTGTATATATATATATATATATATATATATATATATATATATCCAGCACAGCAGTAGGTATAAAGTAAGTACACCTCCTTATTGATATAAAAAAATACACACACACACACACACACACATACACACACACACACACACACACATATATATATCCAGCACAGGTAGGTATAAAGTAAGGACACCTCCTTATTGATGTAAATAATTAACAATAAATGTCAGGCATACTCATCTTAGTCATCTTAACGATCCGGGACAAAGACAAGGAGGCTTTCCGAGAGGTCTCTGAGGAGAAAGGGCCCTCCGCTAAATAAAGAGGGATGATCGTGCTGGGCGAACGTGAAAGGAGATGGCATTTGTACCAAATGCGATTTACTCGGACAGTAATGTTCTGAATTTCCCTGGTTATTATTGAAGATCTATGTGTGTTTGACGAGGAGAGCTCCTCTCTCCTCCCCAGCCAGCTGCTCCACCGGGTCCCGCAGTGAAGTCACGGTCCTGTGTTAATGGCTTCAGTTTGTTCTGGGGGTCGGGGGGAGGTTTGCGGGAATGATGATGATGATGTCACAGATTTGTCATTTTGACTTCACTGCGGGGTCAGGTTGGGGGAGAAAATGGATTGCAAGGAATGGAATCTTTCAGGCGGAAACTTTTTTCTCCTTGAAATGAGAAATAGCATTACGACAGGTACTTACAACCTGGAAGGTGAAAGGGTGCGTGGCTTTAAATGCTCCCAAGTATCACCTTAGATCGAAGTCATGGCAAATTCTCTTACTTTTAAAAAATATATATATATATTTTATTGATTTCAGAGAGAAAGAGAGAGAGAGAGAGAGAGAGAGAGAGAGAGAGAGAGAGAGAGAGAGAAACATCAATGATGACAGAGAATCATGGATCAGCTGCCTCATGCACACCCCACACTGGGGATCGAGCCTGCAACCCGGGCATGTGCCCTTGACTGGAACTGAACCCAGGACCCTTCAGTCCTGAGGCCGAGGCTCTATCCACTGAGCCAAACCGGCGAGGGCAATTCTCTTACTTTTGACGATGCCAGGATAACTCTGTCCCTCCGGCCCCGGGCAGTCTTTCTCTCTGCTTGTCCATACACACCCTAAAGGTCCCGAGGTCAAACGGAAGGCCTCCCTATGCTGGAACTGTAGTGTTTTCCTGCCTCCCAAGCTCCTTGAGGCATCACACTATACGTCATCTCTTGGCATCGCCATCCAAGTGCCGCACTGACTCGGGACTTCCAAATGCATGTCCGTGAGCTTCTGGCTTAGGCGGGCAGGGGTGAGGCAAGTTTACCCTTCCTTCTCAAATCCATCAGAAACAAGGACTAGTGATGAAAACAAACCGACCAACAAACAAAAATTCTAGCTAAAATGAAAGGCCCAATGGCTGCCATCTCAAACTGCGAACTACCGGCACAGCCTCAAAATGATGTCAAATCTGGGCCCCAAACAGGGGCCGGAGGCTGAGAGCCCACACCTGCCCTCCGGGACATGCATGGATATCGGTTTTTCTAAAAGCAAATGTTAACCAGCCCGAAAGGCAGAGCCAACGATGCTTTGATTGAAGATGACAAGATGCAGGAGGTCGAGTGGCTGCAGGAGAGCAGAGGACCTCCCGGTGGAACAGAAGTGGAACAGCGCAGAGTGCGGGGGAGGTGGCCCCGACCTGGGAACCCCACTGACCCTCCCCGTCACTACAGCCTCGCGGGTGCCCTTGCAGGGCGAGCGCTCCCGGTGGGCAGGTGGCGAGGCAGCAGCAGGGGCACAGCAGACACAGCGGGCCTGTCTGTGAGTCACGGTCACTGCTGACACAGACAGGGCCCTGCACGCGTGACTTAGAAATAGCTGGGCTGCTGGGGGAGTGTTGGAGGCCACAGATTTCCGCTGAGGCTCTAGGCTGCCGTGCCTTCTAGCCCACTCTCCCCCGTCCTCCTATGCATTGTTTTCAGCAGGGAGCTAGCCTCATTCGAACGTGCGTACAACTTAGAAACCAGCAAATAAACTCGGGGGCAGGGGGGTAGATAGGAAAGCAAATGGCAGCCAAGTAAACATAGCATGAAAATTCTTACCTGGAAATACACAGGAAGAAACCTAGATCAATAACTTGTGTTCTCAACGAAGTCAACGAAGAAATAGAAGACAATCTACGCAATAGAAGGAAGTTAAAAACAATTGGTGACGCATCCAAAAAGAAATGTAGGTGATCAAAAATAAGATATATATGTATATGAAGTGAAGCCGTATGTCAAAGCAATTTAAAATGCAATAAAAGTGCCCTCGTTGGTGTGGCTCAGTGGATAGAGCGTCGGCCTGTGGACCAAAGGGTTCCGGGCTCGATTCTGGACAAGAGCACATGCCAGGGTTTCGGGCTTGATCCCCAGCAGGGGGTGTGCAGGAGGCAGCCAATCAATGATTCTCTCTCATCATTGATGTTTCTATCTCTCTCTCCCTCTCCCTTCCTCTCTAAAATCAATAAAAATATATTAAAAAATTAAATACAATAAAAAGTGACTGAACGTTTAAAGATAAGATGGGCCCAATGGGGAAAACACACAAAATTAGATAAAAAAATAACAGAGATACGAAAGGAGTAATCATTAAGATGATAGAAAATGCTAAAGAGATCTAACACTTATCATGTATTGCTAAACAAAATTCCACATTTCTTAGCTTGGCTACAGCTCCATATTCCCTGGGAAGGCCCGGCTGTCTCCTCATTGTCCTCATAAAGGGGTTTGTCCTCATAAACTCGAACCATTGATGCCAGGGTTCCTCCTCCTGAGCGCGATCCCCCCACCAGTGGGCACGCGCACCCTGCTCCATCCTTAATGAAGTTCTACCCCGACGTCCAGGCCAGCCACCAACTTCCCCCTAATGACTCAGCAAAAATATCCTCTCCCTCATGGGACACTTGGTGTCTGCTCCTCACAATACAAGACATTATATTAATTTTGATTTCTTAAATCACACGTATTGTGTAGCTTGCCAATTCGATCTGAAGTGACCTCAGGGCAGAACAAAGGCATCCACTTATTTTCCGGTGCCAGGGTCATAGGAGGTACCCACACACTTTACGTTGACTTCGCCTTAGAATAATGGCAGGCAAGGAGCAGAGCGATGGAGGCTGTGACGATGACGGTGAACTGTTTGTTATCATTGCTGGTAGTAGCAATAGAGATGTCTGAAACAAACACATGTGTCTTTATAGTGTCCTAGATATCTTTCTAATTAATCATGTCAGGAGACCTCCTGGGGGACTAGCTCCACATTAACATAAGAAAAACCAAACCATCTTCTCTTCCAATTCATTGAAGTGAATTTAAAACCCATATGTTTTCATACCTGAGTTAGAAATCGTAGTTTGTTTTTGTTGTTGTTTAGTATTGTGAGAGATGGAAACATTTTTTTAATTCTTATTTTTCTTTTTAAAAATATTTTTTATTGATTTCAGAGAGGAAGGGAGAGGGAGAGAGAGATAGAAACATCAATGATGAGAGAGAATCATTGATTGGCTGCTCCCTAAGCCCCCCACTGGGGATAGAGCCCGCAACCTGGGCATGTGCCCTGACTTGGAATCAAACCATGACCTCCTGGCTCATAGGATGAGACACATTTGCTACGCTCTTATCTTTCTTTTTTATTGAATTTATTGAGGTGACATTGGTTAAAATTTTACATCCACTTAGTAGGAGCCTCTAAAATAAGTTCTGGAAACTGGTGAACATGGAGAAATGGACACAAAGTTTACCTTGGTGTGGATGTTGATTTCAGGATTCAAAACTCACCCCAAATCTAGAAATACTGAGTGTCCTAGTAGATAAGGAATTATATATAATCCTAAGTTATAAAATAAATCAGACGTTGTATTTCAATAAAGGCAGACTATAAGAGGGGTGAGAGGAAGAGAGGAGGGGAGGGGAGAGAAGAGAGGAGGGGAGGGGAGAGGAGGGAGGAGATACCCAGGAGATTTCTTGGCAAAGTGTTTGGACCAGTGTCATAAAATGAAATAGCTGTAATAAAAATGTTTTAAGACCACGTGAAAACGAGTCCCTTTTGCTCAAATCACACTTGTTCAAGAAAATCTGCCCCCTTTAAAGTTGACCTCATTAATTTCATGATCTTTGCAGGGCACGTAGCACCCCGATGGTGCAGGTTATTGCATACCTTTGAAACCCACCAGCATCACAGACCTCTGAAGATTTTTAAAAAAACAAACACAACAACATAGAACTCTGAACGTGTGCCATTGAAATGCCGGCGTTTGTTCCAATAGCTCTTGCCTATGAGCCATAAGTAATCATTTGAAAATCTCCTTAAAGGTAAAATAGGAATACATGTAGAGCAGTGATTAAGCGTTCCTTGCTGAGAGAGGGGAGCTCTCAGAGGTCGGGGGTGGGGACTGTTTCCCGTAAAGTTGCGGGCATGTATGTGCCCATCACTTTTCCCTGCCCTAGACACTAACACAGAGTAACAATGATCTGGAAACACAAGATCAATCAATATCAATTCACCCCCCTGTGTGTTCTATTAGCAAGAGTTGGCAATTTCTGCTGTATTTGGGCAGAGCAGTGATAGGCAGGTATTTGCTGCCACCCACTGAGTTGCCCCAGCTTCAATAACATACATCTTGTATCCTTTTATCTATAAGAGTTCATCCCAGATCTATAGGAGGCTTCCTATATTTAAGCTTTCACATTTATTCTAGGCAAGGCACTTTACATTCCTAGACAATAGTCATAGAAGCAATAATTTTCTTTTTCTTGTTTTTAAAAATATATTTCTATTGATTTCAGAGAGGAGGGGAGAGGGAGAGAGATAGAAACATCAATGATGGGAATCACTGATCAGCTGCCTCCTGCATGCCCCACTCTGGGGATCGAGCACACAACCCGGGCCTGTGCCCTGACCGGGAATGGAACTGTGACCTCCTGGTTCCTAGGTTGATGCTCAGCCCCTGAGACACACCAGCCGGGCAAGAAGCAGCGATAGTTTTCATTGAACCATTCTGCATGCAGTTTTAAATCATGCTCATCAGAAAGACATACAAAATATAATGGACATCATAAACCAATGAACAAAAATACAGAGAGACAAAGAAGCATCGAACAGACTGTCAAACTACAGCGGGAAGGCAGGGGAGGGTTGTTGGGGGGGTGGGTAAGAGAAACCAAAGGACTTGGATGCATGCATATAAGCATTACCAATGGACACAGACACTGGGGGAGGGGGTGGGGAGGGCATGTGCCGGGGGGTAGGCGAGGCCAGGAGAAGGTCAACGGGAGAAAAAGGAAAAAAGGAGACATATGTACTACTATTTGTAATACTTTAAAAAATTAAAATAAATTTTAAAAAATAACTTGGGGGGAAAAAAAAGCCGATCTATCATCTCTGGCACCCCGAGCCTATCACACTGCGAAACAGCTTTTGCCTTTCATGTCTGGGCTGGGTTTGGATATCTGTTACTCAACATATGTTGGATGTCAAACTAGAAACCAACAAGAAAGGTAACTCGTGATTGCGGTTTAAGAAGTTTGGGGAGCCCTCTGATGCATTTTGCTGGAAAAGTAATGCCTGTTGACGGCGCCCTCCATCCCTCGGAGCCATAAGAGGCACAGCTGGCCTTTCTGGGCTGCTCCCCGCTGACGGCCTCTGCGCCCCGTGAATGACCCCGGGAACGGCAAACAGGGTTGGTAACGGCAGGAAAATGATTCCAGGGCTCGACCTCCAAGGATGGCTTCGGGTGCCGTGTACCTCAAAGTCAGCTACTCTCTGCCCACAGCTGTGACACGCCCTCTCAGAAATGCGATGAGGAATTCCTGAGTCCTGGGGAAGGCTGGATTTGGGGTGGAGGGTACAGAATTTTTTTTACAATAGAGAAACCATCCATTTGTGTTCACAGGTGTGTCCGATGGTAACCTAGTCCTGTGATCCCATGAGGAAGAAATCCCACCTGCCTGCCAGGGACAAGGGGCTATTGAAATATTCTTCATTCTGCCTTAGCCAGTTTGTTGAATGGTTAGAGCAGTGGTCGGCAAACTCATCAGTCAACAGAGCCAAACATCAACAGTACAACGATTGAAATTTCTTTTGAGAGCCAATTTTTTAAAACTTCAACTTCTTCGAACGCCACTTCTTCAAAACAGTCTTGCCCAGGCCGTGGTATTTTGTGGAAGAGCACACTCAAGGGGCCAAAGAGCCCGTTAGAGCATCAGCCCTCGGACCAAAGGGTCTCGGGTTCGGCTCAGATTCACCCTTTCGCTGACTCTCTGTGTGGCTGATCTGTCCATTGTTGATAGTGACCGAGCTCTTCCGCTGGGCAAAGCCAGTGTCCTGGTTTCCGGGTCAGGTGGGGCCTCAGGCGATGAGCCACAAGTGGGCGGGGCCACTGGCGAGGTTCCCCGCCTGGACAAGGCCACGGGCAGTTCAGCAAGTGGGCAGGGTGCTATGCTGAGCGGAGCTGGGGGGCTGGATCACGGGCTGGATCACAGGCTGGGCTCTGTGGCTGCGCAGGACCAGGGGCTGGGCTCCAGGCCCCCTCAGGTCAGTGTGCAAACTAACGGTTTACCTGGGGCCAGAGCCACGCCCACAGCTGAGCAGGACTGCAGAGCGGGCTCCCTGTGCAGAAAGGCCCTTGACCCCTGGATGTTGTGGTCCGTCTTCCCAGAGCATGTTCAAGTGCACGTCCGGCAGGTGGGCAGGACTGTGGAATGTGCTCCACAGCCTGTACAGCCCCGCGGTTGATGATCCATCGTTTCATGCAACTGGATCATGTCTCAACCCCAATTTCTTATTGATTTCAGAGAGGAAGGGAGAGGGAGAGAGAAACATCAATGATGAGAGAATCATTGATTGGCTGCCTCCTGCCTGCCCCCTACTGGGGAACGAGCCCACAACCCAAGGCATGTGCCGCTGACTAGAATCGAACCCGGGGCCCTTCAGTCTGCAGACTGACACTCTATCCACCGAGCCGAACCGGCTAGGGCTGTCTCATCACCAGTTTATATCTGACAAAGGCTTCCCAAGGTTTTAGGCTCAACTACCCTTCCTCTGAATGACTTGGATCAATCCTACCTCCTGTGTCTGTACCTACCCCTTTCTTCCTCCTGTCTTCCCAGAGTTTATTGATCTGTGGTGGTTGATTCATCACATCATAATCACCTTATTATTTTAGATCTACTAAATCAACATTTTTTAATGTGAGGCTTGGCAATCTTGATTTTAAGCAAGCTTCCTGGATGATTCTCATATAAATGAAAATTAGGAAACCACTACATTATCCCCTGTTGGCCTGGCCTTTGCTCTGCTCTTCAAATATGTTCATTTATTTCCTAGTTTATAGTCTTTCAATGTGCAGTTTCCTCTGGAATGTGAATTTTCCCCCTCTTGTTCCAAGGTTAATTTATAATTATTCTCAGCTTCCAATTTGCATGCTACTTTTATCTTAAGGGTATCTTCCCTTAGGCTCCGTGACTGAATTATATCTTTGTATATATTGTCTACTTCCTATAACTTTCTTTCATTGCACTTAGAGCATCGGCAATTAAATAGTTATTTATGTATTTGTATTTGGTGGGAACTTCTGGAGGGAAGAGACCAATTACATTTTAAATTCTCCTACCACACCATCTAGTAGAGTAATTGAAAAAACAGCAGCACCATTAATCAATACTTGATAAATGAATATATTAGTGATTGACTATTGTACTGGTGTGATTTGTTATGTTTTCGGGGACAGATCGTGATAGAAGAACTTCCAAATACGTGAAATACTAAAAAGTTTGGGCTTTTTCAAATTAAAATGTTAATTGTCCATTCTTTTAGCTGAGACATATCGCTGATACTTCATTAACACTAGATGTATTTTACACTATGTTGTAAATAATCTATGGACTAGAAGAAAACATTGGAGAAAAGTAGTGTGGTCTTGTATTAAACCAGGATTTTTAAAATTCAATATAAAAAGCACAATCCATAGAAAAAGAAAAGATTGATAAGTTGGGTTGCTTTGAAATGAGGACTTTTGCCATATGTATGGCACTGTTAAGAGAATTAGAATACACAGGCTGGGAGAAATATCTGAAATCTCATATCTGATAAAGAACTTATACCCAGCTTACAAAATAACTCCTAACCAGCAGTAATAAGAAAATAATGAAAAAGTGAGCAAAAAATGTACACAGAGACTTCATCAAAAAAACATAAGGTCAAATAAGCCCAGGAAAAGATGTTTAACATATTAGTTGTTTGGGAAACGAGAATTAAAAACCATAATGTGATACTCAGCATATGTATTAGAATAGCTACGTCAAACATAAAACAACTGACAATACCAAGTGCTGACAAGGGTATGGGCAACTGAAACCCCCACACACTGCCTCCAGGAATTCAGAATGGTACGGCCACAACAGTTTTTGTCAAGTTGAACATATATTCACCACTCCACCCAGCTACCCTAATCTTATGTATTTACCCAAGCTAAATAAAATCTTACATTCACACAAAAACTTGTATGCTAATATTTACAGTGGCTTTATTAGTAAAGCCCTAAAAATTGGGAGCCATTCAAACTGAGGTACACTCAGACAATGAAATACGACTCAGCCATTTAAAGGACATTAATCCTGACACACACAACAAACAGCATGGATGGATCTCAATCACATTTTTCATGTTGAAAGGCACCAGACTTAAAAGGCTACATACTGTCGGATTCCATTGAAATGCAATGTTGGAAAACATAAAACTCTAGGGATGGGACACAGATCTGTAGCTGCCAGGGGCAGAGGGTAGGGAAGGGGTTGGTTACAGAAGGGCAGGAGGGAATCTGGGGGGATTGTTGAACTGCTCTGTATTTCCATTGTGATGGTGGTTACATTGACTCTATGTGTTTGTCAAAACTCACAGAGTGGCATGCGAAAAAGAATGAATTTCGCTGCATGTAAATTATACCTTGTAACGAAACTGAAAAGAAATGTCAGTGGCAGTAACTTTTTCCCCCTGAGTAATTTATGTTTTCAAAGCCCATGTGTTATAACCATTAGCTTTTCCCTGTTCTGAATATAAGCAATGGCAGCATATATGATTACAGGCCTGTTTAAGAAGAAATGCATGACAGTTTATAGATTTAAGTCGCCCTAACTGTTGTCTAAAAGTAGAGTCATTCAAAGCTATTTGACTAATAGCAACGTAAGAAAATCTAGATTCATGCTAGAGTCTTACAATGCTGAGTGGCTGGATTCCATGTAGAGTGATTGATTGCATTATTGAGGAACACCGGTTTTACTGGTCTACCTATCAATTACCTTTTTGCTCTAGGGCTACAGGAATGGGTTTTTATTTCAGAGCATTTCCCTCCGTTTAAAACTCCATGATTTTTTTCCAGTCTGATCCTAGGCCCATTTCTCTCTCGCTCATTTGCAGAAATAATTTCAGTTTTGTCTTACCTCGTGGAAAACTACCGTCTCTTAGAAGTGCTGAAAACGCGGGTAGTAAGTACTGCATTTTAAAATGGTTTCTGAGGGAACAGAAAAGAATGTGGCGGTCTTTCTTGCATTCTCATTTCAAGGGGAAAGGTCGACAATTCGAGACAAATCCTATTTCATGTCTCTATAAGGGGTCAGGAAGAGCCAGTCTTACTCACATATTGAAAAAGCCTCTCTTCACTTTATAATAAAGGACAAAAATTCTCACATTTAGATATGCCCTTTAACATTTGAGATGAGATCATTTACATACATATACATGTGCAAGTTATGTATTAAACTAGGAGACATTTTGCCTTCCCAATGACAAAGTTTCATTTCTCACTTCCCTTTCCTATAAAACATCCACCAAGGTAAGTGCCCAACAGCCTTAAGCTGTTTGAAGGAGGAAGAAGGTTTTTATTGTTTTTTTTTTTGTAAATTAAATTTATTGGGTGATATTGTTTAATTAGATTATATAGGTTTTAAGTGCACAATGCTATGATACATCATCTGTATACTAGAGGCTGGTGCACGAAATTCATGCACTTGGGGAGGGTCCCTCAGCCCGGCCTGCACCCTCTCACAGTCCGGGAGTCCTCAGGGGGATGTCCAACAACTGGCTTAGGCCCACTCCCCACAAGCGGGCCAAAGCCGGCAGTCGGACACCCTCAGCACTGCCATGGAGGCGGGAGAGGCTCCCACCACCGCCGATGCGCTCTCCAGCCAGAAGCCCGGCTTCTGGCTGAGCAGTGCTCCCCTTGTGGGAGCACACTGACCACCAGGGGGCAGCTCCTGCATTGAGCATCTGCCCCCTGGTGGTGAGTGTGCATCATATCGACTGGTGGTTCTGCCGTTCAGTCGATTTGCATATTAGCCTTTCATTATATAGGATTGCATGGTGTGCTCCTTCCATCACCATATGTTTGACCCCCTTTACCCTTTACTACCCCTCCACTCCTCTTCCCCTGGTAACTTTGTCATTGAGAAGGCAACATGTCTCCTAGTTTAATACATAACTTGCACATGTATATGTATGTAAATGATCTCATCTCATACTGTTGTCTTTGTCTATGAGTTTCTGTTGGGTTTTTTGTTGGTTCATTTTACTTTCAGTTTTCTATCCCACATACGAGTGAAATCATATGGTTCTTAATTTTTTTTGTCCACAATTTTCTGTTCAACTTATTTTGCTTAGCATGATATTTTCAATCTCCATCCATATCATTGCAATGGCAGTATTTAATTATTTTCTTATGGCTGAGTAATATATGACGTAGCAACCCCTTTTTGGGGTATCTACCTGGAAAATTAGAAACCATTTTATCGCAAAGATACAGGCACCCCTATGTTCATTGCAGCATTGCTCACAGTGGCCAAGACATTGGAAACAACCCAACTGTCCTTTGCTAGATGATTGGATGAAGAAGACGTGGTACATATACACAAGGGCATTCCACTCAGGAAGAAGGTGTGGAAGGACATGGACGAGCATGCGCTGTCTAGCGGGCCAGGAAAGTGTGACTGCGTTTTCTCCAGCAGGCCCCTGAGCGCTCTCGTCACCAGCTCTGCTTCCTTCAGTAGTTTCCACATCCCGAGTCCTTCCGTCTTTCCTCCTCTTATCACAGCCTCTGCCCTCTTTCCCTTCGTGCTCCAATCACGGACTCTTAAAGCCATGTCCTTTCATGCAGATCTTCACTCCTTATTAGAAATCAATACTTTGAAGATACCTTTCTTCATTGTATCCTAGCATTGGAAAATCAAAATATTTAGCAATTGCTGAAAGCTCCTGGAACCATTATGTGCATGAGCTGGCAGGAAACTGGAATCAAATTGTCAAGCAACTGCTCCGACTGTGGCAAAGTGAGAAGGCTGGATTCTAAGCATCAGCACAGGGAAGATAGCAGCTGTGCAGGGAACAGGCTGGATCGGGAGGGGCCCTGGTGGCCATAAACGTAGACTGGTGCATGTTGTAGACGGTGGTGCCTCCTCAGCATCCTTATGTTTCTAATCAATTGTGCCTCCGTTGAACTATTTGGAAAACGCTTCTGAAAATTCCCAAGAAAGTGTGTTCTGTCAATTAATTCATGCAAATCTGCAAGCCAGGGTTCAACAACCCATGGGTTCAAATGGGTAATATTAGTCCATCATTATCCAATGATAACATTTTAAGAACATGAATATTTTTTTAAAATATATTATTTACTAATTTCAGAGAGGAAGAGAGAGAGAGAGAGGAGAGAGAGAGAGAGAGAGAGAGAGAGAGAGAGAGAGAGAGAGAGAAAGAGAGAGAAGCATCCATGATGAGAGGGAATCATTGATTGGCTGCTTCCTGCATGTCCCACACCGGGGATCGAGCCCACAACCCAGGCAAGTGCCCTGACTGGGAATCAAACCATGACCTACTGGTTCATTGGTCAACGCTCAATCATTGAGCCACACTGGCTGGGCGATATGTTTATTTCACATGCATGACTAGCACTGCACCAGAATAAATGCTCTCCTGCTAAAAGTGGATAAAATCCTTTAGCCGCTACCCTGTTTTCTTGGTTTCCCCACTTGGTTACTGCAAGACCCTTAAGGTTCTTCAAAGGCTAACCCTCCTCCCAAGTCTACTTGCAACCTCCACTGAGTGTGCCCAAGGATATCCATTATTTAGGGCCTGGGTCATTGCTGTCCCCATGGCCTCATCTCTCACTGTGTCCGCTGTGTCTTCTCCCCCCAGGGGCAGGGGAAGGCTGGAGTTTGAGGTCTGTGTGTGCTGGCTTCTTCTCTCTTTCATCCATCTTGGCCGTTAGCTATTTTAAGCCGCTATATTCATTATTCAGTTGCAAAACCAGAGTGATTTTCGTGACTGATGTTGTGGTATAGTTGGTGTTTTACCACATAAATACATATTTTATGATAGCATGATTTCTTCAGTTAAACATTATTTAATGCAAGAGTATCTTTTGGTATTTTCTTTTTCTTTCTCTTTTCCCTAATTCCCCGCCATGTTGCTTTATGCACCTATTCCCGCACATTGGGCCCAATATTCTGGCCATCTAAGATATTCTCTTGGGAGAGCATGGCACTCTGGGAAGCTACATTCACTTTTATAATTGCCTCTTCCCGTGCCCGGAAAGGGAGGTGCACCGGCCCTCTGAGAGTGGATGCAGCCCCCTGGATCTTAAAGGAAGGAAGGTTTTTAAAGCCAACCTTTCAGAACTCAGAGTGTATTTGGGTCAGGGAGGGCCTTAATGAATTAAAAGTTTTGAATGAATAATTTAGGTCTTTCAGGATAAGATCTAAGATAGTCAACAAATGGGCACATGACGTGTGTCCAACACATGTTTGTGAATTTGCAAATCCAGTGTGGAAGAAGGTTACCCTCTCGGTTTCCGTTACTTTTTTTAATGTAAGATAAATGCATTATTCAACAGCTGTTAGGTTAGCAGTTGCCTGTGACGTTATTAGAGGACATCAAATGAACTAGAGAGTCGACTTGGTATTTCATCCTTGTTTTCCTAGCCTCCTGCAAAGTATCTTGTATGTAGAGCGTGTCGGGACTCCTGCTTCTTATGACGGGTCACAAGAATTCTTGCAACTGTTTGATGAGTCCCAGGTCAATAACAGGACCACTCTTAATATCTTTGGTTTCTACCTAGAGCCAGGGTATGAATGGAGGCTGGCCTCCTGGGCTCTCTGATGCAGAAGCCAGTAGCTGGCGCCCTGGCTGTTGGCCAGTCTATGGGCAACACAGAAAACCACCACCAACTATCCATTCTACGTTACCTTGCATTATCTGCCTGTACATCTAGGGTCCTTTAGCCAAACCTACCCAATGTCCAGGGCCTTCCAGGCAGCATTCACAGTTCTTTTGCCACCTTTATAATGCTTGGCCTACAGCTGTGGAAACAGCAATAATAATACCACAGTAATCATGTTACTACAACTGTGTAATGATTTAGAGTTTATAAAACTCTTTGAATTCCAAACCAATGAGGTAAATATTAAGTAAGACACAAAGCAACTATATTTAGAGAGGAATCGTGGACAATATTCCTTTTATGCTCCCTTAACCACTGTTTCTCTCTCTCTCTCTCTCTCTCTCTCTCTCTCTCTCTCTCTCTCTCTCTTCTCTCTCTCTCCTTCTCTCTTCTCTCTCTCTCTCTCCTCTCTCTCTCTCTCTCTCTCTCTCTCTCTCTCTCTCAGAGCAATTCGTTCATTCTTTTTATTGTTCTTTGTGCATCTATCTTAGCTCCTGTTCCGGAATGTGAGATGATAGGGAAGAAGAAATCTCGCCTTTGCATCACTCTGCACATTATATAAGCACTTACTCCTTAAAGGCCCTTAGTCAGTGTTTGTTGGAGTTGAAATCTGGGAAAGAGCTAAAGCAACATCTGTTTAGTAGATGCACGTTGGGGTGAAGATAAGTATTGAGCAAACAAATTGTCTTTTATGCTCGATAGACTCTGAGGCCATATCCTCAAAAAGACAATATTGTGTGGCCATGGGTCTGGTCATACAGTACACCAGCGGTCGCCAACCTTTCGGACCTCACGGACCACCAGAGGTCCACGGACCACCGGTTAGTGACCGCTGCTCTACACCATTCCCTTCCGCCTTTCCACTCACTCATTAGGGTTTTTTAAATATCGATTAAGATATTTTAACAGTGTCTCATAGCTGATGATTGAGTGGTGGCTACTTTTTCCTGTATCACCTGTATTAACCCACATCTAAGTCAAGTGCTAGGGGCATACAGCTACCAGTAGAGGAATTATTAGTTACAAATGGGGATGCAAATGGTGTTTATGGGAACCCTAATTACTGACATGTCATTTGTGTTCAATGCTTCACATCCTTGGGGCATGTGAAGTTCTAGAAACTGCATTTCCTTGTGTTCTCTTTCCCCAAACACCCTCTTCTACCCCTCAATCATCCTTTTACTTTTCCTCCTCATTCTGCCAGGCCAGGCCATGCCCCTGTTGAAATGATGAGCCTTCTGCAAGAGAGCTCCTTTTGGGTGACTTTTTTTTTTTTCTTGGGCAAAGAATTGAAAGCATGTTGACCAATTAAAAAACACAAACTAGGAAGTAGCACTGAGGCATTAATTATGCTTTAAAATCGTGTTGGTTCAACGTACACTGGGTGATCTATAGCAGAGGTTACCTAATTAGGAAAATGTCTCTTCCTGTGCGTCTGTTCTTTGGAAAGTCTGGTCAAGTTTGCTGTCACATATGCTGACTGCAGAGGGTGATGAATTTGGGTATCTGTTTTCAGTGCGATTCTTGAATATCCTACCACGTTGCTGTATTCCTTCCAATCTCAAATCCAACGATCCACTCTCAGGTTCATCCTCTGGACCGCTCAGCACAGCGTAACCTTGGACTATTTTTAATTTTCCTTAAAGCCAAGCTCCTTCTCACCTCAAGACCTTGAAATGTCCTTTCCCCTTTCAGCCTAGAATGTTCTTCTTTTATCCCTGTTCTCGCCTTTCTCTTCTCCTCCTTTAAGCATTTTTTGGGGACCTGTTTAGTATTCTATTTTTAAGTCTGAGCTTACATGTTATATTTTCAAGTACTTTGAAGAGAGGTATTAACAAATTAAGGGGCCAGGGGAAGTTCAAAGATGCTGTAGTACATAACATGTTACACAAAATGAATATTCACGAGGAGGTGGGATGTGTGGCGCTCCTACGTTGTCCGCTGTCTGCTCAGGAGTCACTGCTCCCTCCCAAACCCAGACGGCTCTGCCTCTTCTAACTCTCGGGTCCCTGTGTGCTCAGGAGCTGCTTTGATCAGCCCGGGGTTCACACATCTCTGAGAGAAACCCAGCCGCTCTGACGTGTCCATTTTGATGAAGACAGAGGCGTAATGGGAGAGCCTGCAGAATACATGTTTATAATGAAGCTTCAAGCATTCTCTGAGGCAAGCTTGGATGGTAACACTTCTTCCAACCCAAGGCCTGGTGGGCGCCATATAATCAATACAACCTCCTCTAACTCTTTTTGTTTGTTTGTCAATCCTCACCCAAGGATACTTTTTCCATTGATTCTTAGAGAGAGTGGAAGGGAGTGGGGAGACAGAGAGAGAAACATCGATGTGAGAGAGACACATTGGTTGGTTGCCTTCTGCATGGGTCAGGGATGGAGCCTGCACCTGAGGTGCGTGCCCTTGACCGGAATTGAACCCAGGACCCTTTAGTCCACGGGCCGATGCTCTAGGCACTGAGCCAAACCAGCGAGGGCCCTCCTCTAACTCTTAAAGCTAAATGTTCTCTGTCCCCCTTTTTCTGTGACCTAACAGAGGGCACCAAGTAACAATGTGATAACTTGGTTGTATCCTAAAACAGAAGGATACAGGTGGGAAAACTAGTGACATCTAAGGAAAAGAGATAATTTAGTTAATAATTGCATTACTTCCTTAGTTTTTTAAAAATGCCCCATAATTATAGAAGATGTAAATATTGAGTAAAGCTTGGCAAAGTGTTTCTCCGAACTCTGTACCATCTTTGCAACTATTCTTTGAAATAAAATTATTCCCCCAAAAGTTTATTAGCATAATGATACAGCATAATGCATCTGTTTATAAAGTATATTCCTTCATAAAAATACATGTGCAAACACACAGATGAATGACAGGGAAAATGGGGTAGAAAGAACTGTATCGTCAAGTATTAACTGTGATTATCTTTGGGTTTTGGGTTATAGATTAATTTTTTTCACCCCTTAATATTTGTCTATATTTTTCAATTACCTATAATAAGCACATTTTACTTTCATAATTAAAAACATGACAAAAGAAAAGGCAATGTAGTATAAACACAGCTTATGAACAGCATTTGTTAGGGTTCTCAGAATGTTAATCAATGCAAATGAGAATGTTAACTAATCTCAAGTAATCCCAACAAGTATAGCAGGAGCTGGGAGCTAGGACTCTAGTTGGGTGAAGCATCTGGAGGGTATAGAATTGCTTCCTGTTTTCTAGTTCATTGCTTTTGAGAAAGAAGTGTTTATGCCGTTGATGTTTCTTCCTGTTCATAATTTAAAAACAAAGAATTAACTTTGCAAATTTTTGGGTTTGTCTGAACCTCAGTTTCCTCATTTGGGACTAAGTTAAGAATAACAACTAAGAGATCCTTCTTTTTTATTGCTGGATCTCTTACCCTTGGAGGCAGCATAGAGGGACCTGGAGACTATTACGCTAAGCAAAATAAGCCAGTTAGAGGAAGACAAGTATCACAGGATCTCACTCATATGTAGAATCTAATGGACAAAATAAGCTGGTGAACAAAATAGATTCAGAGACATAGAAGACACAGAAATAAAATTATTCCCCAAAGAACTTATATGCATATATGCATAACCCATGGACACAGACACTAAGGCCTCGAGGTGAGGGCGGGGCTGGGGGCAGGCTAGAAGGGGTCAATGGGGGGAAAAAGAGGGACATATGTAATACTATCGACAATAAAGATTAAAAATAATTAAAAAACAACAACAACTAAAGAGTAGAACTGGAAGAAAATGAGTACATACTTTGTCAAGAGCTACACAAATGTTAGATATTATTAGTAGTAGCAGAGGTAGTACTACTTGTAGTACTAGTACTAGTAGTACTGGTAGCAACAGTAATACAGTGGTAATAGTAGTTGCAGTGTTCTAATTTCCCAGTGCTACTACTGTTCAGTATTATTCCTGCAGGGTTCTGGGCTCTTTGAGGACAGGCCCTATCTTAGCTGCCCTTGTGTGCCCCACAGCTCCCTGGACAACTTTTCCAGCATATATCCAGTGTTCCAAAATATTTACTATATTGAATTATTATTAAATTATTCAGATGGGTTTAGAATTTTGTTTCAAGCCTCTTGGAAAACAACCAGATTTTAGAGAGTACCATCATATTTCAACAAAATGATAATATGTTTCAGAAGATCTATTTGACTGCTGAAATACCTCTTGTTGGCCTCATAAAAAAATGCAAAGTGCTTATTAATGTGCGATGGAGGACTGGTAGAAATAAGGATGGAATCTGCAGGGTTTTTTGTAAAAATAGCAGGAAACTGATCAGGTCATAGTCTGTGCTTTCAACTGTAAGGGGCTGTGATCTCTTATAGAATGATGGGGATGGGCCCACATACTAAACAGTATTTTAGCTTTTCCTACTTGCCAGACATCCTGTGAAGCCTTTTGTTCCATCTTGTTTGAATTTCCACACTCTTGAAGGAGGCAAGCATTATTACTCCCATTTTTCTAGGTGAAGAAAGAGGTGAAGACATGTTCATAACTGGCTCAAGGTCACATAGAGACAAGGTCTGTCTGTCTGACTTCTGCATCCTAAACAAGGAAGTCTTTGCATAACATCAGTTTCTGATAGACTTGTGTGTTAGTTGGCTTGGGCTCCATAACAAAATATCATAGACTGGGTGGCTTGAACAACAGAAATTAATTAGTGAATTTTCCTAGAGTTCCAGAGACTGGGATGTCTAAGATCCAGGGGCTGGCTGTTTTGGTTCCTGGGGAGAGCTCTCTGGTTTGCAGAAGGCCACCTTGTCTCTGTGTCCTCACATGGTGGAGAGGCTCCAAGCTCTGTAGTGCCTCGTCTTATAAGGGCACTCATCCTATCATGAAGGCCCCAACCTCATGACCTCATCTGACCCCAATTGCCTACCAAAGGACACATCTCCAAATGCCAACACTCTGAGGGCTGGGGCTTCAATTTATGAATGTTGAGGGGCAGAAGCATTTAGTCTATAGCACCATGATAACAGATGAGCAGTGTGTTTGGAGATTTATGACTACAGTTTTATGTAGGTACTTTTAAAGGCTCTCTCCTTTAAAAGGCATCTTCCATTTTCTAGTCTAAGACAGAACTATTTCAATCAGACAACAACAACAACAACAAAGCCCCTAACGGGATAGTGAAATAAGAAGGCGTCGTGAACTGAGTTAAAACCAGACCAAAACAAAACAAAACAAAACAAAACAAAACAAAACAAAAAATCCACACAAACCAAAGTTTAGAGAAGTCAGGTTTTAAAGTATTTTTTAATTCTTCTAAAAATAGGGGATATTACCAACTTGTAGCTGCTTTCATTAGTCAATCGTACTCATCCTGGTTGACTACCTTTCTGTCTCCTAGGAGTTCAAGGTTCTACCCTATCTGGCAAGTGCATCCTTCAGTGAACCTTTGTCGAGGGCTGTGCTTGACAATGACGGCACTGGACCACTTTCAGGTATTTTCTATAATTAAGGAATGAATTCCCATGGTAGAGCTTTTGGTGTCCCCATGTGAGATGCAGAGTAAAGAAAAACAAAGGCACTAACATCACTGCTCTAGCCCTTGAGTGAACACTCCTCAGCGAGTCGTGTTTTCTACTTATGCTTGTAACTTCTGCAGAAAACGATGGGCTGGAGATTGAATCCTGAAAGCTGTGCTACCACTTAAAGGCACAGTTACTGCGGAAGCTGAGAGAGAGAAAGAGAGAGAGAGAGAGAGAGAGAGAACAAATGGGGCAATGACATCTGACTTTTTGTCTACACTATGAAGGAACGAGGCCACACAAAATCCCCTTGCTTGTGCCTATTATACTTCTTTCCAAATTTACTTCCGTGTCTGAAAATAAACAAAGTGACAAACATAATGAAGGAAAGCATCTCAAATATGTCTCTCATTCCTTCCCTAATGCCCCACCAATGACAATTCCCTTTAAACATCTCACATCTATGCTTGCCTTTTTTTCTTTGTTTCCTTCAAGAAGAATTCTCCTTGTCTCTCAATTTATAATTTACTGAACTTAATATATTAGAATTCCATAGGAGCAGGTGAAATGACTCAAACTCAGCATTAGTTTGGGGCGATTTGATGCTGATTTTGTTCGTTTTTCAATAATCAGATCAGTTGGCGATGTTCTATTGAAGCATCAGTCATTGCCAATTCTTTCATAAAATGACTCATCTTAATTAAATCTCACGGCCCACATTTCCACTCTCCCAGCCACACAAACAAGACAGTTCTATAACGCCCCGCTGAAAATAACCGAATAAAACCCCAGGTTGGAGCCTGCACATTTTAAAGTGGAAGGACTCCAGAAGTAACAGAAAATAACAAGGTTATCTAATGAAAGATAAACGAATCATAAAAAAAAATAAGACACCTAAATAGCTGGTTCAAGTTCAAACCGTATTTGAGCCGGATGAAGTTGTTTCCACGCTGGATCCTAAGTGGCATACAGGGGACAACCTGGTCCTCAGTCTCTGCCCACATGTTACGTTGGCCTCAAGCTACTGACAAAATGTGGGAGACAGGGATACAAGAACGCAATGGGCTGCATGCTCATTGGCCAGCATCCGAGAGCCAGCGTCTTTTGGTCTTATGGTAGGTCGGCATCGTTGGGCTGTTAGCTCTGTGTTCACGGTCAGGGCTCTTCATTATTCCTTCTCTTTCTTTTCTTTCTTCTCCTTAGTGTCCTGGATGTCGCGGTCCAGTTCTCCAAGAAGGAAAGGGGCTGGGGTGTGCTCCTCTTCCCCGTAGGTCCCGGAAACAACGTGGAGATTTTGCTTGAAATTCAGTGCATTGCCATGGAGTGAGGACAGGCTGTGAACATAAATTCCATTTAGTGGGTTTCATGGCGTTCGAGGCTCTCACCTTCTAATTTAACGTAAGAACAGAACGCTTTATTCAAACAGCAACAACGTTAACCAGGATTCCTAAGCAATCTCTTCAAAGAATGATGCAAAGAGGGGAAGATTCTGAAGGAAACAAACACCTAGGCCCAAGGGGATGCCTTTTCCATTACCTGTGATTGTCGCCTGCTTATTCCAAGCCCAGCCCTGCTCCACTCCGAGGAGGGGAGTGTTCCTTTAAAATTCCCCCGTTCCTCTTACCGCAGGGACAAAACAAGCCTTTCTGGACCACAGCGCAAGAAGGTGCACAGACATGAAGTGTAGCTTCTCTCACTCTCTTGGTTTTGCTTCCTGAGGTAATTTTGCAAGTGGCTTGCCTCTTTCACCAAGGCCTCTCTCTGCTTCTCCAATGCTCTCAGTCCGCCATGCGGCCAAGACTCTCTTCAAAAGCAAAGTAGGAAGAGATCAGTCATTGGTACACGGAGTTCTTGGGCTGGCACCCTCCAGAGTCTGGTAACTGGTATATATATATTTTAAATATCTATCATCTATCTATCATCTATCTATCTATCTTGATTTCAGAGAGGAAGGGAGAGGGAGATGGAAACATCAATGATGAGAGAGAATCATTGACCAGCTGCCTCTTGCATGCCCCACACTGGGGATCGAGCCCGAAACCCAGGCATATACCCTGACCAGGAATCGAACCCGGGACCCTTCATTCTACAGGCTGACACTCTATCCACTGAGCCAAACCGGCTAGGGCTTTTAACTGGTCTCTTTAAAGCTCCTTTCTCAAAACCAAATTTACTGCAAAATCAGTACCAAAAAATCACATTTGGGCTTTTTTTTTTTTTTAAAGAAAAAGTTTATAGTGCTTCGGGTTTTGAATTTGTTGGCAATTAATTTCCAAAAGATTATGGATGTCAATAAGAGTGCCCAGTGTCCCCTGGCTGTTCCTGGTCTTGCCCTTGGCTGAGGGTCCAGCTGTTCCGATTTCGGTGATCCTGGTCCATTTTCTTTGCATCATTCTCCAACGTTCCTGTGAATTCTGTCTATGATTAATCTCCTCCCAATACATTTCTTTTCTACTTAAATTATGCAGAGCACATGTCTTTTATTACAGCCAAGAACTCTGACTGGCATAGAGGTTATTTGTATCTTTATTTTTAATATATAGTAAGATATAGATTTACCAGATGACAAAATGATTTCTATTCCTTAGATTTTATTCTATCTTCATCCTCATTAGAGAGTCTCTTTTCAATTTTAATTTTGTCAATCTGGTAGGACCCAAATGATCTCTGTGATAGTTTACTTGATGTGTCCTTAACTACCGATGGGGTCCTAAGCCTACTGACTACAAAGCTATCACATTTAAATTTGCCTAGATGTATCAATTGACCATTTCCTGACTTTTTCTTACCTATTCATAAAGATTGTTTTATATAGTATAGATATATTTTTTTCCGTCCAATATATTTTTTTCCGTCCAATATATTGCAAATATTTTTCCTAATCTTTTTTTTTTTTTTACTTTGTTGATAGTGTGATTTTGTACACAAAATCATTTCATTTTAACTTGGTCAAATACATCCATCTTATTTAGTATGGATTCTAGATTTCCATTTCAGTTAATAAGATTTTGCCACTCAATTATCTATCTTTCCCTATGTATTTTGTTTTATGTTTAAGTTCTTAATCCATCTGGAACTTATTTTTATATCTTACCTGTGTGAGGTCCAGTGCAACTTTATTTCCTGCCAGATGGACAGCCAATTGTGCCAACCACATTTATTAAATAAACGATATTTTTGCTGATTGATTGAAAACTGCCTTTGTCAAACAGTGAATCTCTACATATGCTGTGATATATTTCTGGACTGTGTTCTTCCACTGATCTATTTTTTCTTCCTATGGTACTATGGAATTGCAGAGAATTTATAATATCATGCAGGATAAATCCTTCTTCGTTTTACTGTTTCTTTATAATTTCTTGAAATTTTGCCTTATTGACGTTAAGATAAATTTATCCATTCCTTCCACCCCTTAAAAAAAAAAGACTTTTGGCTTCAAATTAAAAGTATATATTAATTTGAAGGAAATTAACATTTTAGTGATAGTAAGTCTTCCCCAAAATAAAATATATCTTTTCATAGTTTTGTGCATTTTAATAAGGCGATTTCTATTATGATCTTCGAAAAAGTCTTGCATTTTCTTGTTAAATTAATGCCATGGCATTTAATATGTTTTTGTTGCTTTTGTAAATGAATTATTTTGTCCCATTCCAATTTCAAGCAGCGTTGCTAGTATAGAAAATGCTATTGATTTTTTAAATTATATCTTGTTTTTATCCTCTTTACTAATTGTTCTGCTTAATCTTAGTTGCTCTGCTACTGGAGTATTTCTTTGTTTTTGTGAGTGTGTTTGAGGGGTTAGGATCGTTATAAAACAAAATTGTATAGAAATAGAGAGTTGGGAGAATATTATAGTAAGTTAATTGGATATTTTAAAAAGAGAGACATGTTTTAAGTCCTTCACTTCCCATTTAAAATACAAATCACTGGGCTGATGTCACTGTATAGAGTTTCTTCCATAGAGAGATGAAGTTACTTAGACACAGAAAAATTAAAAGGGAACTCTACATTTTTTCTTTTAACCCCAAGAGGATCATGGGTAGAGACAACTGAAAGAATCTGAGACTGGGGTTGGAGAGATATTGACTGAAATCTTTGGGTCCACATGATCCTGTCCGTTTTGAAATCCTAGAATGGGGAGCCCGCTTGCCTTCTTCCCACTAGTGAGCTGAAGAGGTCCCTCAGCCCCTGAATATATGGACTCATGGCCAACCATAAAGAGGGTCTGTTTTGTACCTGAAGACCTCCCTTGGGTCCTGTGTGGCACGGACACAGATTTGAACGCCAGTAGGATTGACTCGGGGCCACAGAGGAAGGCAGGTGTCACCGCAGCGGCGTCCGGGGTGGTGCAGGGTTGGGAAGGGAGAAGCAGCCGAACCGGGTGTAGGTGCATCTCAGGGAGACTGAGCCCAGCACAGGGGGGCCACCACGTTCTGATCAAACTGATAAATAATGGATCCCAATTTCATCCGTCAAAGAGAGGAGCGCAACAGCCCAGCACAGGATAAAGCCAGCCAAACACTACTGGACTCAAGATGGCACCCATCCAAAGACTAACACAAGGTCAGGTAAGGTCCTCCTGCACACCCAGGAGGCATTTTAAACAGGACTCTGAGAAAGAAGGAAAGGATAGGCCATAAAAAATCCAAAAAGAAGAGGCCAACTCTAAAGAGAATCTTTAAATTAGATTAGATCCAGTGCATAAAGGTGATTAGATTAGATTAAGTGTAAAAGGATTTGCTTAAAATTAGATTTTTAGTTCTCCGGTTATGGTTAAAGAAAAATATTCACTGGACACTTGTCACAAATGGGAAAAAGGACTTTATTAAAGACCATCGCAGTGGGGGGAGACACTGAAATCAACACCATACACAAGTGGGACGAATGGGGATTTATAGCCCGCAGGCAGGGCGATAGAATGGATGGAAAATTACTAAGGAATTTGGTTAAGTATCAATGTTTCAGGGAAAGGAATAACTTGATTATATAGGGAGGATGGAGATTTTCCTATGAAACTGGCTTAGCAGGATTTTTCTTTTCTTTTGCTACTACTGGGCTCAGCAGGCCATCGATGGGCCCTCCTCAAGGAGAGGGCTCAGGGGAGTCTGATTGAATTTTGGCCAAGGAGGGGTTCTCTGACACTATTCACCACCGGGGAGCTCTTAAGAGGAACCAGAGACATTTTACAGGTTAAAGGTAATCATGAGTGTTAACAGGTATTTAACGTTTACTCGGTGCCAAAGATGTTTATAAAGTCTCCCAGGTGACCCTCCAAGACGGGTCCAAACTATTGTGCCCATTTCACAGGTGCGGAAAATGAGGCACCCTGGGGTGAAGAATCTCCCCAAAATGACACAGCCTGAAACTTGCTGAGATGTGAGCGCCGGGAACCTGCTTCCACAGAGCACACTGGTCCCCACCAACCTCTATTCAATCTCTGATTCTGGGAACGAGCACAAAATTGGCCATCGCCGAAATGTATTCACGACCAAGTAAGTAGATGCAATGAGCGGCAGCGAAGCCTTTCCTAAAACGGATTCAGTGTCTGGTTCCGTCAGGAAAAACAGAAGCCAGTGCGTGCATGCCAAGCAGCGAGGACTTCCGCAGGAGGAACTGGGGCCTGACGGAGCCATGGCAGAGCTCCGGCCAAGGTCAAGGAAGCTGTCACAGGCTGCCCCCATCTGCTTGTAAGCCGCGAAGCGTGTGGTTTTCACAGAGCTCACCTGGCTGTGGCCGCAAACCTCAGGAGCCTCAGGGGAGCTCCCACGGACTCTCTCAGTGGGGAGCGCTGTCTTTGATGATTCTTAAGATCACCCATCAGCTGGCTTTCAGCTCCAAGCCTGCTCTGCCCACGCCTTTGGCTGACCTTCCTCTGAGGGAGGATGGCTTCTCCTTCTCTTCAGGGTTCCAGTTCCTGCGGGGAGACCTCTCCTCAGCGGGGAGGGGGGCCCTGTGAATGAAGTCCAGCTCCTCTGCCAGGGAGAGGGGACCCTGGAGGCGGGGACACTAACTTATCAACATGCACACATGCGGGTCCATGGCAATTTCTTTTTTCCTTCTCAAGTGAATGCAAATTCCTTTTATGTTGATACAATGCTCTTTTTAAAAAATATATATATTTTATTGATTTTTTACAGAGAGGAAGGGAGAGGGACAGAGAGTTAGAAACATCGATGAGAGAGAAACATCGATCAGCTGCCTCCTGCACACTCCCTACCGGGGATGTGCCCGCAACCAAGGTACATGCCCTTGACTGGAATCGAACCCTGGACCCTTCAGGCCGCAGGCTGACGCTCTATCCACTGAGCCAAACTGGTTAGGGCTACAATGCTCTTTTTGTGATTGTTTTTATACAAAGCTTAAAAAGTCAACTACTTCTGGAGAGCTAACCATGAAAATAGGAATTCTTACCCCATCAGACCACCACCCTGCGCCTCAGGTTCTTTAACAGCATAAAGATCACGCCGCCAATCTCAAGCGAATGCATCTCTCTCTGGAGTTGTGATGCAGACACAATCACACTGTGATTGCTTTTGCTCAGATTTAGTTCGGAATTCACAGTTTATTAGAACTCACAATTGGAAAGCACCGATATTTCTCAGAGACGTTGTGTTCCTCATTATTTTGGAAAAAATTCAAAGTCTTTAATTCCTTTTAATTTTTTTTTTAATATTGAGAAAACTGATTTCTTGTCATTTTTCTGATCTATTCATTCTCTCCCTTTCCTCGTTTCCTTCTTCGTCTGGTCCTTTTATTAACACTTCTTCTCGGCCCAATTAAAATCCTCTTCCCTGTGGATCTAGTCTGCTTCTCCTTTTTACTCCTAGTATGTCTTTATTTCTTTTGTTTTGTTTTTAGGTCTCCCCTCCCTCCCAATTATATCTTTCCGGCACTTTCCTCATTATCTATAATACAGCTGTTTATATATTTGTCTCCTACTTGGTGAGTCCATGGAAGACAGAAGCCAAATCAGATTTTCCTTTGTGGATCCAGTGCTAGCTAGCACATGGCTGGGTCCAGGATTAGTGCTCAAAAATATGTTGATGAGCGGGTACCACTGTAGAATAAGCAGAAAAATCTTAAAAATCCTTGTCATAGTTACAAACCACATTAAGAGCTGGGACAAGCTAGTGTGCTGTTTTCCCTTTGTCAAAGGCCGATTTCCCATTTTATACTTTAAAAAGATTTTTTTTAACATTTTGTCCTTCTTTGTGCTATTTCTTTGTTGTATTACGACTGTGTAGAAAGAAAAGGGATTTAGGAGAGAATGAAGGAGGAGGAGGCAGAAGAGAGGGTGGTTAGGGTACCAGGAGGCAGAGATGGGAAGACGAAGCATAGCCTTCACCCAGGGAGAAGTTTAGTTTTATGCTTAACTGGGCCATTGAATACTGTAAGTACAGGAGCCTGTGGAGGTCTGGGGAAGCAATAGATTACCAGCAAATAAATAACTACACCTCACCCTGGCCGGGTGGCTCAGTTGGCTGGAGTGTTGTCCCAGCATGCCAAGCTTGTGGGTTGGATCCCTGGTGCGGGCACATCCAAGAGGCAACCAATGAATGCATCAGTAAGTGAAACAATACATAGATGTTTCTCTCTCTCTCTCTCTCTCTCTCTCTCTCTCTCTCCCTCCCTCTCTCTCACTCTCTAGTCAATAAATTTTAAAAAAGGTTTCTTAAAGAAATAACTATACCTCAATCATAAAAACTTCATAAGAGGAAGATGTACATCACTGGTAGCATTCAAATTGGAGCTGAATGACCATGCCTCAGGAACATTTTGGAAGACTTGGTTGAGATCCGTGGTGTCCAAATTGTACTCCTCATCTGAGGTCTCCACTGGTCCTCAGTCAGTCATCCCGGGGGGGTGGGTATGGGGGCGGGGGCAAGGTTTTCATGCCCCTCTTCAACCAGAACAGCCCTACTTGTATTACTTTTGCATATTAGGGTGCCAAGTAGAGAAATGAAAAAAGTCTTCCACTGATTTAACAACATTTGAAAACAGCTATATTTTACTGATTCTCAGACTTGGCTGAGCATCAGAACCCTGTGGAGAGCTTCATAAAAATACTAATTTCTGGGTATTTTTCCATGCCTACTAAATCAGAATGGATGGGGCTGGGTTGTAATATCTTTATTTTTTTTACCACCAAGCTCCCCATGCAAGTTTTTTTTTTTTTTTTCTAGCTGGCTTTTGGAAATAATGACCTCTAAATCTCTTTCCAAATTTTACGACTCTATAATTCTTTTTAAGATCAGTTAGAGTTAAAACTGGAAAAAAAAAATCACCATCTCAGACAGCTTCTTCTGTATTTGTAGATTATCAGGAGGTCTGGGCCAAAGAATAAAAAAGCAAACAGATTCCTCACCCCAACAGTAACCTAAACCTGGTTTATGAGGGAAAACAAAACGGCAGGTGCGGGCATATATTTATTACTTGAGCAAATATAGAAATGCCTAAACAATTCTTATAATTGTGTTATGATGATTTATAATAAGAAACATATTCCTTGTATAATATTTGGTCTTCACCCATAGTTCCTGGCTCACAGCTCCCCAAACCCTTGGAGAACATCTCTGGGTAGATAGTGCAGGGTTGAGTCTAATTACAGGATGCCCAGATGGTGTCCTGAGAATTGGGGGGGGACGGGGGAGAACTGCCCCCTCCCAGCCCCATTGTAATTGGGTGCAGAATTTTTAACGATATTTAGAATAACGAAAAGGAAGAACAGAACCTCAATAAGGAAGAGGGGAGCAAACTCATGGAGATCTTCTGGGGCCCCACGCACTGTTAGGATTTTTAAATACCAAGTCTCGGTGAAGCCTCATAACGGTTATATGGGGCGAATGATATTCTCATTGCAGAGGTAGGGAAACGGAGGTTGAGAAAGGGTAAGTCATTTGCCCAAAGCCATAAAGTTAATACATAGTGATGTCGGTATTAGAATTGGTATTTCCTATGGTCAAAGTCAATGCTCCTTTCAATACACTGCCCTGGCCCAGGGTAAGAGATTAGAAGTTGAAAGTGTTAGCTCATTCATTTCAGAAGGATGTAGCAAATGTTTGGTGGAGATGGGCAGAGGATCTATTCTCTCTCTCTCTCTCTCTCTCTCTCTCTCTCTCTTTCTTCCCTCTCCCCTCTTCCCTTCTTCTTCCTTCCTCTTCTTCCCTCTCCCTCTATTCCTCCCTCCCTCTTATCATGCCCCCCTCTCTCCCAAGAAAACCAAGGGAAAGCAAAAAGGAGCCTAGGAAACTCCCAACATTTACGCCTTTTTCATTTTAGCAGCACACATGCCGAAAGGCTCAGAATTTCATTTGAAGGAAAGAGCCAGTGCTCTGGATCAGGATCTCCGTTTGTGCACCCTTGGTGACTTTCCTTCTCTCTAAGACAGGGTAATAATACTGCTCTCCCGGAGTGTTAGGAGGATTACAGGAGGCCTTCTGCAGCAATAGGGCATCCTTAATATAACAAAAGATTTCAGATATTTTAGAAGGGAATGGATGTATTGTACTGCCTCCCATTGGGAGGAAATGTAAGGCCAATCAAGGCAAATCTGAGAGGCGGATTATGCCCTAAGCATGACAACGTCTGTGAGAGGCAGGTATGAATAGATTCCATCATTCATTCATTCGTTCATTCATTCATGTAACAAATGTTTACTGAATACCTCTACCCTGCACAGTCATATTCTGAGCTGTGGGGAAGAAAAAAGTCCTGGGTCTTATGAAACTTGCATTCTCCATGAGGAGTGACAAGTAAAAACAGAACCCTAAGTAAGACAATTTAAGATGTGTAAAAACTATGAAAAAAAAAGCAATTGGCCATGAAATCAAGAGTGTATGGGGTACTGAGAATACCTAAAGGACAGGGGGTCAGCCCGGCCAGCATGATTCCGTGGTTGAGCATCCACCTATGAACCAGAAGATCACAGTTCAATTCTCAGTCAGGGCACAGGCCCAGGTTGCAGGCTTGATCCCCAGTAGGGGGGTGTGCAGGAGGCAGCCAATCAATGAGTCTCTCTCATCATTGATGTTTCTCTCTCTCTCTTCCTCTCCCTTCCTCTGAAATCAATAAAAATACATTTATTTTTTTTAAAAAAAGAAGGGGGGTCAGAGAAGGCCTTTCTGAGAAGGAGCATTTGACCTGAGAATTGAGGAATACCAAGGAGAGTCCTGCAGTGGTGTAGAGAAACAGTCCAGGCAGAGGAAAAGTGTGCCACACTCAGCCCCCTGCCCTCCAGCTTAGCACCTTATCCCTGGCATAGCCTGTCTCACCTCTAGCTGCACTGGGGTGCACACCTCTGATCTCCTCGTCCCAGGATTCTGTGGGTGCCAGACCAGCAGTGGCTGCATGTATCAGTGGAAACAATGCTTTATTTGGGTTCTGTTCTAGTTCTGTGTTCAAGACCAGATGTTCCTTGTTTGGGCTGCATTCCCATGTTCCTACCCGGTCAAAACTTCCATGGACTCTCAGGAATGTACATTGGGTTCTGTTTCCTTGAGCACGGTGCCTGAAAACGTAGATACTAAGTACCTTTCATACCTAACTGTGGAATCCTTTCGAGGCTGGAGAATGGATAGACTGGGCTGGAAGGTGTTCCATGTTGGTGAGATTAGATTCTAAGGGTCTTGAGGTGCCTGGCTTTCTGTGGGAGTGTGTGACAGTGACTTGCTCATTGCGAAGGCTACTATTAGCTTCTGATGTCTCCTCTCAGTTGTCAAAGTCGGGATTTCCTGGAGGGGCATCTATTCTGAGAAGTTTTGTTTCCCTGGAGGTCTTGTCGATAGCTAGCTGTGTATTGATGACCTGCCGCAGGGGTGGTCGGAGCGCTGGTTCTCATACATATTCATCAATATCTTGAGTGAGAGAAAAGAAAATGAGCAGAGGATTCTAAATGTGATGTGGAGAATGGCATCAGAGAACCAAATTGCACTTTAAACAGCCATGACCAGTTTATTCAACAGTGGAAATGAAGGATCCACCATTTAGTCTCTGATGCACCCCTTAGAGTAGCCAACGGAAGTAACAGTGGATTAATAAAAAGGGGGGGGGGATAAAGAAATAAAGGAGGGGGCCAGAAAAAATGCCACGATGACCTTTCACCTACCTATTTCTAGTCTCCCGCCCTGACCCAAAAGGACAGATTAACTTCCTCTCTCCCACTCTCAGTAGATCTGGTGGCAGGAAGAGAGAGGAAGACGGTAACAGCAAGAAGCTAAGAGCAAGAGGACACCAGGGCTTCGTGGGTGAGTGTCTGCAGTCTTGGAGAAGTGCCACCCGCTAAAGATGCACCTGTGCCCTCCAAGGAGCTGGCGAAGGCGTCAGGGGGCGCAGGGCTTTGGGGCACATCTGTGGGTGTCAGGCAGCTGTGGCTACCATGGAACCCAGAGCCAGGAGTAAAGCTCGGTTTCCTCACTCTAGAAGCCCTCACAGCCATGTTTGCATTCCATTTCTTTAAAGTAGAACTCTCTTTGCTGTAAGCGTCTCATTGCACACATTTCTGTAACTCTCAGCTCCTCACCTCCCTATGGAAAGCAGGAGCCATGCCCATCAATTGGAAATAAATACCTATATTTTGTCCCCCTCTCTTGAGGATAGGTCATGATGAATTAAAAAGACAGGGAGCCAAAACCGGTTTGGCTCAGTGGATAGAGCGTCGGCCTTCGGACTCAAGGGTCCCAGGTTCGATTCCGGTCAAGGGCATGTACCTTGGTTGCAGGCACATCCCCGGGAGGGAGTGTGCAGGAGGCAGCTGATCGATGTTTCTCTCTCATCGATGTTTCTAACTCTCTATCCCTCTCTCTTCCTCTCTGTAAAAAATCAATAAAATATATTTAAAAAGACAGGGATTAAAAAAAGAAATCAATATTTTTTCCAGTGCTCGTTGAATGATGGGAGACTTTTCCAGAGACGCTGAGCTGTCTGACAATGAATGGAATGAGGCTGCCTCATGAGGCAGTGCTTTCTGTCCCAGGATTGCAACACGGGCTCCAAGTCTTTAAGACGGATGTTGTCCTGACCAGTACTGCGTGTGTTCTATGTTTTACTGGGGGGAGGCGGGTCTCTACAATGCCTTCGGGTTCTGAAATTCTGTGAAAGGACCATGGGAAGGTAGGGATGAGATCCTAGGATGGCGAAGGCTGGACTGCAGAACCACATGGAAAGGGACACTCTGCAGCCCAATGTGGCAGGTTGGATGGAGTTACAATTAATGCCCAGGAACTCCATCAGCTACTTGCTATGGTTAGCGTTAGGTGCCTGTCACAAGCAGAGGGTAGATCGCTGCTGCTAGACCTCTGTTCTAATTAGCGGGCTTACGCATCTGGTTGTGAACTTGGGATGTTGCTGAAGTCAGGGGGAACCGTCTCAAGGAGGAGTGACAGGAGAAGGACAGATGTGCGTGTTTTATGGCTGATGGGCCCTTTTCCTGCCCCTGCCTCTGTCTGGAGACTCCAAGTCCCGAGACCCATCCACTCGGCTTCGAGGAGGCTGCCTGGCCCTGACCGCTGCCTCGTTGCCTAAGGAACGCGTTGTGCCCGAGGTTGCCTTTTAGCTCTCAGGCCCTCATCCTGCTGCCTCGGGGTAAGTGCCCAAAAACCGGTCATCGCAACATCAAGGCCTCAACTCCACAGGCCCCTGGGATCCTCGTCAGGGTTTCAGAAGCACAGAGAAAATGCAAGATGCATTTTGCATCCATCGTGGCGTAATTTTTTTCTCTGCTCCACAGAACGTGCCAGATTTGATTCCTGGGGCAATTCATATTGTACAAAGTGAAAGGAAGCTCTTGGCCTGTTTCTTCTTCTTCTTCTTTTTTTTTTTCCTTCCTTCCTTCCATATGGCTGATTGATTCATCTCACACTACAAACTCTTTTTCTTACTGAGATGTGATCACTCGCGCTTTAAATGAATATATCATTGCTTAAATGGTGCGGCAGGGCGTAGTGTTTCCATTTCAAAGCTCCAGCCACGGAGCTGGAGAGAACTGGGATTGAAATTCAGCCCAGACTACTTATTAGGTACAAGACACCGAGCAAGTCGCTTACCTTCTCTGGGTCTCCATGCCCTTCGTGGCAAAATTGGGGCACATCTGAAGCTCCAGATCCCTCCCCCTATCTAAGAGCCTGCGAGTCTTGCTTATTTTCCTTCCCACTTATTGGCCACACACGTTCAAATAGTGTCATTATTGTTTTACTAGAGCTGATGTCCCTGCTGTGTGCCAGGCACAGGACTGGGCACCAGGAAGATAACAGTGAATAACACAGAATGATCCCTGCTCACGTGGAGCTTAGAGCTTCCCAGCAAATATAGTAAGTTCAACAGACAACTACCTAGTTAATTGCTTCATTGAAATTGTGAATAGTGCCCTGAAGGAGAAGAATGGGAAGTTAAGAGCAGTTTACAGTAGCTAAGATCTGGAAATAGCCCAAGTGCCCATCAGCAGATGAGTGGATAAAAAAACGGTGGTACATTCACCCCATGGAATACTATGCAGCCGTAAAAAAGAAGGATGTCTTACCCTGTGAGACAGCATGGAGGGAGCTGGAGAGTATGATGCTAAGTGAAATAGGTCAGTCAGAGAAAGACAAGCATCACATGATCTCACTCAGATGTGGAATCTAAGGAACAAAATAAACTGATGACTGGAGTGGATCCAGAGACTCGAAGCATGGAACAGAGTGGGGAATCTCAGAGGGAAGGTGGGGGAGGGTGGGAGGGTGGGAGGTAATGAACCAATAACCTTGTGTGCACATATGCATAACCTATGGACACAGAGAAAGGGGGGGACAGGGGTGGGCTGGAGGGGATCAATGAGGGACATATGCAATACTTTCAACAATAAAGAATAATTTTAAAAAAAGAGTGATCAGTAGGGAATGTAGCGGAGGAACAATTCTCCTCTTCCTTCTTTGGGTCTCTTGCGGGGCTGATGATTGAACCAGACATAAACCAGATCAACAGGGGACAAGCATACAGATTCTATTAAAATGTTACATAGGAGCCTTCACAAGAGAATGAAGAGGGGCAGAAGGAACTAGAACAGCAAATGTTTATACCTTTTCAACAAAGAAACCATCCATTTGTGAATAATTGATGAGATAGGGGTTTGGCTGAGAGTTATAAATGGTGAAGAAGTAGTTAGGAAGATAAGGGTGAGTTGACCGGGATTCTTTCCCTGAATTCTGTATGTTCGTGACGAGTAGGGATTCTTTCGCCTGGTGGAGGGAGGGTACCTCTCACATGGGCGTGTAAACTCTCGCTTTTAGGAAGAGAAAGGGAAGTCGGAGTATTCCTGCACTGCTGTTTCTTAAGTGCCTTTGATTCAAAATCATCAATATGGCAAGATGGCGAATTTGGAGGTGACATATTCTGGTTTCCTTCAGGAACCAGCGAGCTATTCTTGGGGTTTGGAGAAGGCTGATCTGAGAAAATGACACTTAAGCTAACTTCCTTCCTTATTTACTGTTTATATAACAAGTGCTCATTGAACACTGGTTGTACCTCAGGTGCCATCTCAGGTCTTAGGGGTATTTTGGAGAAAAACATAACCGAGATCCTCCAAAGAACTTAAACTCCCATGATGTTTTATTCTGGCTTCATTCTCAGCACAAAACGCTATTAGAGACTGAGGAGAATTTGTTATAAGACAATAAAATGGAGAAGGCACTTTGAGGTGAAAGTACTGGCATTTACTTTATGGGCAAGAAGGAAAGCAGGAAGGGAATTTAAAGCAAGTCAGGGTGAAGCTTTGGCTGAGAGGACCGCGGAGAGGAGAAATTTATGTGGAAAAGTTGGTCATTTGTCTGGGGAGCTCAGCGTGATGCCAGAGTGAGTTCTGATGAGAATGTTGCTGAGAGCTGTTGCTCGGTGCTCCAGTTTGGACGGGTGCTTGTTCTTTCTAGAAGAAACTGCTCTCGCTTGCAGACTCCGTGACAAAGCAGAGCACGCTACTGTGGACTTTGCTGTCAAACTCAAAGAACACTCTGATACCTACTTTGAAAATCAGGAGTGTTTTTCTCACGATGGGCTTTCTATTTCTCCTTCATGTGAGCACAGCCACGCTGTGTTGAGTTGGCTGTACTTTGTTCATCTGTAAATGTCTCCATGGCACCCATACGTATGGATGGAATCATCACCAACCTGCCCACCCCATCTCATGGGTGACACATAGGGGACGCTCAATTTATCAACAAGATTGTCTGTTTTCTGAATACGTCTCAAGGACCCAAACTTCTTTCCCTCACCACCTTTTCTAAGCCACAACCACTTCCAGCCTCCAATCAGTACACTCACCCCCCAACTGGTCTATATTCCATTCCTTTGGGCACCTCCCCATCCTCTGCCCCCCAATGAGTCGCCACACTGCAGACAGAATGACCCCCTCAAAAATGCAAACCTGATCAGGCTATTGTCTGCTTATTGTCTCCAGGATTTTTTTCTTTTTGGTCCTCTCACCTCCTTCCCTCTCCCCTTCCTTCTTTCCCTCTCTCCCTCTCTATCCTATTGGTTCGGTCTTTCCCGAGAACCCTCACTACTATTGTTCTTTCCATCTGTTCACTCCTGTGAACAATTCTTAAAAGCTTTTCCTTCCTGCTTAGTAAAATGAAGGGCAGAAATCATATGATAATCTCCAAGTGGGAAAAGAAATTGACAAGACAACCCGAATCATGAGAAAAGCTCTCAAGATAGTAGGAAGGGGGAGGAATGTCCTCAGATGGAAAGAAAGCAGCAGAACCCTTCACCTAACATCATACTCAATGGCTGTGAGATTGGGGAAAAGATAAAGATCTCCATTTTTGACATTTATCTTCAGCTTTCCATGGGAGCTCCCTGACTTTATAATAGGCAAGTAAAAGACATAAAAGCCAAATGAACTGGAAAAAGAGATGCAAATATGTCTTCATTTGCAGAAGATGTGATTGTGTATACAAAAGACCCTAAGCATCTACAGGGAAAAGTTACTAGAAGTAAAAACATATGTAGTGAGATCACAAGCTACAAAACCAGTATGGATACATCAACTTTATTTCTCTATCCCAGCCATGATTGCATTAAAAAATAAAATTAAAAAGTGCTCTTTTTATCCGTGTATCCATGTCCAATTGACATTAAAAAGCATGTACTAGCTAAGCATGAGTTGAATTAAATATATACAAGAACTGCACTGCACATGATATAAAAATTTCAGAGAGAGAAATGAAATAGCTAAATAAATGGAGAAATGGCTCATATTTACTGTAACTTATACTTCAAAAAATTTTGATTTCAAAAGAAAACTGTGCATGCAGCGTGATCAATAGTATACTCAAAGGACTCAGACCCCTCTCCCCGCCTCCTTCCCTGGGAGGACACACACAACAGTTACCATCCATGACGGACACTTAGAGGACTCAATTTGGTGATCAAATGTTAAAATACTACTGGCAGAGCCTAAACTTCTCCAAAACCTGTTACTAAGAGCCTACTCAAATGGAAAAAAATTTAAAAATATATTTGATCTATCATATTTGGTGACTTAGTTAAATAAAAGCAAACAGAAGCCCAAATAGCTTTTCATCACCCTGTGAGATGACAGATATATGCGTATATTACAGTATTAAACATCATCATGGGGTTATCACTCAGCTGGAAACAAATTGAATATTACTTTCTCTTGCTTTTTTTTTGTTGTTAAAAAATAAAAGCCCATCTATTTTAGGCAAACTAATATATATATATATATATATATATATATATATATATATATATATATATATATATATATATATATATATATTAAGATAAGAAGCCTGGCGTTGACTTATTTCTTCTACTGCATTTTGGTAGTACATAAAAATTATGTCTCCAGCTCAAAGATACATGTGCTTTTGTTCCCCCCTAGAAAATAACTTAGTAACAAAAGGGAAGTTATTAAGCGGAGAATAATGCCCCTGAAATGAGTGTGTTCTTTTACTCCCGTCTTAAAAATGTCAGACTTCCATTCCCGACAAGCAGTGATGAACATATACACTGAGATCATCTGGTCTCTTGTGTTATTTTACTTGTTTGAAAAATAAGCTTTCAGCCACAATCTTCATGGGTGAGTCTCCTTTGAAAGATGTCTCTATCAGTTTATCAGTTCAGTGAGGTGTAAATGAAGCCCTATTCTCAGAAGCCATGTTCCTCAGGCCAGCCTGCCCTTGACCCGGGACCCTCCTCGGGGCCAGAAAGTGAGGCCAACCACACACCGGAGCGTCAGACAGTCTAGTAGTCAGGAAGCACCTAAAACATAAAAGATCTCTCACTGACCTTGGTCAAAATGAAATTTACCTTCAGCCTCAACCAGAAGTCAGATGTTAGCACCCCTCAGCCCGGTAAAAGGCAGATGAATCAGTTTCTAGGTAGGCATTGAGGTAGTTTGCTATCATTTTATTTTATTTTATTTTATTTTATTTTATTTTTTTATTTTTTAGTTTGCTATCATTTTAGAAGAAAGAAGTATCTGCTTGATTGCCACTCAGATCTCAAATGCTAATTCTGAAGGTGTCATCAAGCACTGGAGGTTTGGGTCTAGTAGACACGGAGGAGAGTTTGCAAATATAACCGACTGAGAACTAATTGACTAAAGGACAGGCGTGAGCCCATTCCATGGAAAGACCAACCATTGGCTATCCCAGTGTCCATAAAACAACATCTTGATTATACTCTGTGGTGTTGACAGTGATGATGAGGATATTCTCATAAGTAGCATCCCAAATTCCAAGCATGTCCCAGCATGTTATGGCTCCACAGCACACGGATACTTCCAGGGTACTCTATTTATGGCAGTAGGTTCACGTTGAGGTTGAGTGAAGACATGGAGGCCACAGCCATCGGGGCTGGGCGTGGGGTTGGGTGATACTCCAGGTTTCACCTCCATATGCTTAGATATGTTTAGACTGAAGTCAGGCCCTTCTTGGTGAACTTTGGACTCGAATGGCCACGTCCAGCATCATAGCTTCCACCGAGGAGGGCAGGCATGAGAGCTCTAGGCTTCTCTTGCGTCCACTTTTCGGCCTGTGTTTGCCATCCATCTCTCATCTGATGAACAGGTTTGAGGCCATTCTTCTCCACAGCAAGTCTTCGGTCCGGGAAGGTGTTCCTTTTCACTGTTTAATTCAAGTTGAGCTCCAACTATTCCCAACTCGTTTGCTTCTTTTGCAACCTCATTTGCTTGTCCAGCTCTAATATATTTTTGTCATTCATCCTTAATTCGTTTAGTCTTCCCAGGGCTACTCCCTCACGCTGAAACTCCTCGGAAGACTTCAGACGTCTGCTTTTCAGAGAGATGCGAGCTCCGTCAGGAAGCCATCAGTTCTGACCAGAGGGTTCCTGCTCTGATGCTCCATTTGTTCAGATCTGTCTCCCTCTCACTTTTTGCCTCCCTGGGGCTTTCTGCAGATCCCCTGTCTATTCTTCGCCCTTTGTTTCTCTGTCTTTGCTAGATCTTTTCAACATCAAGCTCCTTCCTCCCCTGAGCTAAAAATGCTCTTTCCCTGTTGACATGGGAGGAGAGCCTCACGCTTCTTGTGGCCGGTGGGTGGGTTCGGGGTGAGGATGCTGAGACCTGGAGTACAACCACAGCCCTCTGTTATTTTCCCTCACAGGCCATGTCCCTTTGGCTCATGTTGAGCGTGCTGTGAACTAAGATCCATACGTTTTCTTGAGGAATTGCAGTTTAGGCAATTTTTCATGTCTCTATTTGGGGACTTTCTCAAAAAATTCTGAATAGAAGATTTGAAAATGTCATTTCTTAGATTTCAGCTCCATTTGAGATACTTTGGATTATTGATTTGGTAACTCAATGAATGAGTTGCCCGTTTTCTTAGCTTCCTATCGCTCACAGGTTGGATGAGCTTCCCTTGTGTGTATTCTTTTAAGAAATATTTAGTGTATGCCATCCACGCACTAAATGTTACGCCCAACACAGTATGGAGACCCATTAGGATAAAATTCCCTTTGAGTTGGTCACGGGCTGGTGCACAAACAAACAGGTAACCAACTGATGACAAGCCAAGGTAATATGATTGATGGCGACGATGCAATCTTGCATTGGCTTAGAATCGCCCCAATTAGGGATGCCTTCCTTCTCGGGACAAGGCCTCACTCTCCTCCTTTGTAAAAGCAAAAAACCAAAAACTGGATGTTCCAGGACACGCAAGAAAGAATGCAATGAAAAGGTTAGTGTGTTAGCAACTTCAGACACCAGCCCTCGACTTTCAGCCGCATGCCCGGAGCGGAGATTTGCTTTGTGTCTGAGCATCGCCAGGTCCCTCGGGGGGCAGCGCTCCCTTGGAGGCAGAGGGGGATGCAGAGGTGTTTGGTCACCATCTCAGCCAAGCTCTCTGCGTGATGGCCTGGCTTCCCATGGCACAACGCTGTTCTGATTTGATCTCTTCTGGGACATAAATAATAGGCCGCCATGCTCACCCGTCACTTCTTCATTGTCAACACTCGAGGGAGCTTTCACCAGTGCTTCCTCTGTTCATTCAATAGCAAACAAGGGCACTTTCGGAATAAGGGGAGCTTTGCTCAGAACGTTGCCAGTGTTACCCGCAATATGTATATTTTGTTGACAGACACTGGTGGGTGTTACTTTATTCATCGCAGTGTATAACAACCCTGTTTGATCCGATTCGTTTTCTTCTTGAAAGAGGAAGAGAATCATTAATTGCCTAGTGAGTGTTCTCAGATCCTGAAAGGGTCTTGCACCGATGGCCTCCGAGTAATTTAAAATTCTGCGGACGTGCCGAGAAGGGTGTGACATCCTTCCTAATTTCCCCCCACAAGCTCTGAATTTTTCACAAAGAATGAATTGATCAGCCATAGGAAGAGGAAAAAAAGTGACATGTCAGAAAATGCCTTTAGGTTGATCGAACTCATAAACCGGGGTGGAGAATGCTTAGGGAATTACGGATCTTGGATTGAAATTAAATTTCCATCAAATGACCCTTAAAGTAGAGCAGTGAGTTAGCCTGAATGACTGTTGTGCTTCTTTTATAAGATGTAATCGTGGTGGTTTGGAAGATTCAAATGTGATATAAAAGGATCAGAGCGTCCACTGAACATTCATTGCTCCTTTTTCTAGGCTTCCTCAGTTCTTTGTTTATATCTGTATGTTACAGATTTTTATGTAACTGTGAAATTACATGGAAATAATATTTATATGCTAATATAAGTGTATCAGCGACACCCAGGCACCTGCTGGGCACTGGAGAGATGGTGGTAAATGAGTTGCTTCTGAAGAGGTTAAGTGTCTTGTCCTGTGTATGAGCATCTGAAAAATAGTGGGGCTCATTTCTGGGTCTCGTGGGCCTCTGGGGACTTCCTGTTTGGCCTCCTTCATCCTACAATGTTCAGTTCACAGGGACCAAGATGGCCTTCATTTTCCCCTTAGCTTGACTAAATGTTCTGGCTATCGACTTTTCCTTCCTCTTAACACTTACTCTAGAATTTGAGATCGGAAATCCTGTCTCAGCACCCACAACCCAGGAATGTCTTCCTCAAGGACGTTAGGGCTCCTACCTCCCTGTATCTGGGGGAGGGCAGGAGCCTAACTCTGACAACCGCCAAATAGCAAACACAGAAAGTCTAATGACCTTGACCAACCTACTCCTAACGTCCTCCAGTGCTTTTCCATTGGCTCATACTACTGCTAAAAAAATTCACCCGCCTTTTCTTTCAGTGGACTTGAGTTCAATCTCTTGCCTCTATTGCGATAGTCTTGAATGAAGACTTCTTTGCCTGTTTAACCCATTTGATGCGATTTTGGTTCATGTGCAATGGGTACGGAGGAGCCAGGAAAACCAGAATGTGGTGATGAAGAGTCCCTGTCACATGGGCCACTTGAGTCACAAACCACAGAATTCTGTACACACCCTTTCTAGTAAAACTGATTCCTATACCTGAAATACAGTAGGTCCTCGGGTTACGTTGGAGATCCATTCCTACGGTGCGACGTAACACGATTTTCGCTGTAAGTTGGACCCACCTGCATAAGCACCCACGTCACTCACATGGAGCACAGACACAGCAGTTAATGAAGTGAATCAGTAAAATAATTTAAAAGAAAGATAACAATCCCTGACCTTTACTTGTGGTAAATAAATAATAAAGAACATAAAGAACATAAAGAACATATGTACATATGTCGAAATGACAGAACTTTTTAAAAAATAAATAAATGGGAGATGGCAACATAACCATGAAATGACATACCTCGAGTGTGACGTAACCTGAGGACTGCCTGTAATACTATTTGAAACCATCAAATGCTAGAGTGGAAATGGATTCTTGGTATCAGTGAGCCCAGTGTCTTTGGTTTACCAAGGAGGAAAGAGTCACCTGCCCACAGTCACCCACAGATCACAGCTGGTATTTAAAGCGGGGCTTCCCCGTGTTTCTTATCTGTTGTACATTCATTCGAGACTCTTCAGGCTACTAATCACAAAAGCACATCTTGTATATCGAAGGTATTATCACTCCTCTAATAAAGAGTTTGGTAACAATTAAGAGGGTAGGGGAGCCATATACATTGTCATAATCTGTTTCTTATACTCATAAAAAATGCTTGAGCTAATGTCTTAGATGTAATATGAAATACTATATCATAGACAGCATCGTTATTTGAATTAAGACCCACCAGTCAATGCCCTATATGGATTTAATTTTAAAACATCCAATTTTGCTTCAAGCTGTTAAGAAAATTAAAATGCATTATTTTTAGGTTTTACAGCCTTTTCAACCAGTTTGTTGTCAGGAGATGAATACTGCAATCTATCAGTTTGTTGTTTTTTTTTAAATTCATGATGCTGTTTAAATAAATATCAGGTTTTTGTATGTGCGGCTCAGTTTCTCATTATCATGCAACAAAGCCTTTCCAAATTGCCTGAGGTTAGTGCCTTTGTTAGAATCCTGGGGATCGGATAACATAGCTAAAGTCAGGAGAAAGTTAACTGGCCTATATTTGAAAAAAAAATTATATAATAAAAAAATTAACATCAAGGTCACATCGCCAGATTTTGCTATTATCAGGCTTGAATCGCTAGAGATTAAAGCTTGTAATGATTAATTCATAGCAATGTAGTGTATTTCTGTGTGGTCATCTGCATTCGGCACATAGATAAAAAAAAACTGGCTTGAGACATGTCCTCGGTCAAAGAGAATATGTGGGGTTTAAAGGCAGCTTAGAAAGAGCACCATGAAACCCCTAAATGATCTCTTAATTTTTAATGAAAAAAAAAAAAAAGGAGTCCAACATGGAACGGTTACCGCCTAAAAGTAAAAACATAAGCTGCTCTGCTACCGAGCTGAAAGATTTATGACTCATTGACAGGTGCCTATCGGTGATGACCAGCGCTTGGTGGGAAGGGCATTTTGATGATCAGTTTCAAGGGGTCAGTTCATCTAATTGGTGTTGTCAATGGAGCAAAGTGCCGTGTATCAGCTGCTCGGCGTGCGTAACAAATGGTTAAGTGCCTCTTCTGTCACTTGGCCTGACAGCTCTGTGCATTTGGGAATGCAAGAGACCAGAACATTGAACTTGTTCAGGAGCTGAAGCGCGTGGTAATTGGCCAGTCCTACCCCCTCCCATTTTTTGTTGTTGTTGTTAATCCTCACTGGAGGATATCTTTTCCATTGATTTTTTTAGAGAGAGGGAGGTAGGGAGGGAGAGAAAGAGAGAGCGAGAAAAACATGGCTTGTGAGAGAGACATGTTGATTGGTTGCCTCCTGCCCATGCCCTGAAAGGGACTGGGGATGGAACCTCAATACCGATACATGCCCTTGACTGGGAATTAAGCCCACGTCCCTTTGGTGCACAGGGTGGATGCTCTAACTCTGAGAGACGTGGGCCAAGGCCTGATCTCTTCCCTTTTGAGTGAGAGCTCTTCTGCACCCATACAAGTCCTTCCCTTCTATGTCTGGGAATCCTATCAGTAGTCCTGATGCAAGCTCACAGCTCCTTACCTGCGATTCAGAAATCTCAATTTTTATCTATGTGTCCTATGTGTTTGAAAAGCCTCTTTAGTGGCAAACCTTGACTTCAACAAATGTGAAATGATCACAGGTTACTATGAATATTGATATGTTTCACTGCAGAAATACGACTGTTTGAGTATAGAGATCTTCTCTAGACTCATAGGTGGGTATCTACACTAATAAAAAAGTAACATGCTAATTGACCATACCTTTGAGATGCCCACCAGCCAATCAGGAGTGAGTATGCAAATAAACCCAACAAAGATGGAGGGATAATTTGCATATGCAGGTGCCGAGTGGTGGGGGACTGGGGGCTGCTCCAGGCCTCTGGGCAGCATGGGAAGGCGGAAAGGTGGCTCTGGCCAGAGCAAAGGCGGTGCCGGTAGCCAGGGGAAGGAAGGCCCATTCTTGCACGAATCTTCATGCATCAGGCCTCTAGTTATGTATAATATGGTACAGGGACTGGATGCACTTCCTGAAATTTGAAAATTTCTGGATTCTAAATCCCAATGGGTTCCACAGTTTTACTTTAGGGAACTTTTATTACTGATTGTATGTGGCATACTCAGTCAGCTCTGGCTGAAATTGGAATCCTCTCATATAGTGTGGAGTTGTTGTTGGGGTTACGTTTTCCAGCCCATCTTGCTGCCATCGTGACCCCAGGACTAACTAGCACCAATGGAAAATGAGCGTGGTGAGAAGTGTTACCTCTGGGCTGAGACTTTCTTAAGAAGCAGGCAGAGCTTCTCTTTCTTTCTCCTTCTGTTGGCCAAAGGCAGAGGATTCCATGGCCCAAGGAGAAGGCAGATCCACAAGGCGGAAGAAACCTAGGTCCGTGAATGACCATGGGGAGCAAGGCTGCTCACTGCCCAGAAACATCTACATTGTGTTGTTAAATGAGAGAGACGTCAATTCCTTGGTATAAACCCCTGCATGTCTAGGGTTTGTTTTTGTAGCTTGAGGCATGTTCATGGATAAGTATATATTCTGCCATGGGATCGTGTATTGATTTCTAACTATTAAAGATATGTAATTACTATTTCTCAGTAGACTGACTATATATTCTCGGAAGGAAGTTACTATGGTTTATGCCTGTATTTAATCACTTGTACCTGTAGAGAGATACAATAAAGAGTTCGCTCTTATATAATTGAAAGAATTATCTGGACTTTGGAAACTGAAAAATTGTGCTAAAACTGCAGTGACATTTAACAGTTGTGTAACTTGGAGCTTTCTGAGCCCTGGGTTTCCTACCAGAGAAACAGAGCTAATGGGATCTGTGCGGTGAGCTGCTCTGAGAATCTCCAGCGCATGTCAGCTTGCCTGGCACAAAGCGCTGCTTAACAGGGATCATGCTGTACACGGACGCTCTACAATGCTTTAGGAAGAAAAAACACTACCCCTTAGAAGTATGTAGTGGCTTCTAATTTATAACATGGTTTCAATATTTTATTTCATTCTGTCGACCTAAGTTTAGGACATTGCTATGGTTAGTGGTATTATTTTTGCAATTAAAAGGAAAGAGGCTCAGAAGCTCTCGAAACTCATAAACGAAAATATTAAGAGACAGAATCTAAATCTTCTGATATCAAATTCCAAAGTCCTCCTACCACCACAAAATCTTAAAATAGATCAGTTCTCTTTTTTTCTCTCCTATTCTTGGGCAAGAATTTGTAGAAAGTACTTCTATGTGGTTGCTTTATAAGACCAGGGCTACTGCATAGACTGAGTATAAATCTTAAGCAGATATTTATTTATGAACCTAGGCATATGTTTTCTTGGTCGGCCTAAGAAAATCTGTCAACCATTTCTCTGGTTTATTAGAGCAGGTCTGTTGACATTCTGAATTGTAACAATTATACCACCTTTGAGTGTTTACCATAAACCAGCTAATCTCATAAATGTTTTTTATATATTATTTCACTTTGTAGTCATAAGAATCCTTTGGACCAGTTAATATAATTTTCCCTATTTTACAGATGAGAAAACTGAGGCACAGTGCAGTGAAGTAACTTTCTCAGGTCACATGGGTATAAGTGATAGAGCCAGCATTTAATCTTAGTCTGCCTCCAGTCCTACTCTCTAAAATTCCATGACATCCCATCTCTCAGCTGTGTCAATATAGATCTAAATGATAATAATTTTTGTTCTACTTAATAAATGATACAGATTTACAATTTAATGTCACTTAACAGTTGAGTGATGTCACTTAGACAATAATGAGTGTCTAGGGTGGGCTTCTTAAGAAATCATTTGACTTTTGATCTAGAAAATTTCAACTTAACTACCTTTTTATTTTATTTATTTATTAAATATATTTTATTGATTTTTTACAGAGAGGAAGGGAGAGGGATAGAGTTAGAAACATCGATGAGAGAGAAACATTGATCAGCTGCCTCCTGCACACTCCCTACTGGGTATGTGCCCACAACTAAGGTACATGCCCTTGATCAGAACCGAACCTGTGACCCTTGAGTCCGCAGGCCGACGCTCTATCCACTGAGCCAAACCGGTTAGGGCTTAACTCCATTTTTATATATTTTCTAAAACAGGTCCTTGTCTCAATGATTTTTGGAGACTCACATTCCAACAGCAAGTCCTGACAGGAAGAGGGATGCAAAGGAGGAGAGGCCCAGACCCAGAGCTGAAGGGACACAGAGGTAAGAGACAGATACAGAGTGGAGAGCTACTGAGAGGTTCTGGATACGGAAAGAACCAGCGGAAGGAATGGATGGCGTGTGGTGCTAACCAGACCTGAGGGAGAGGGCCCCTGAATCGCCAGCTCCCATTCAACACTGGTGGGTGGGGTCTGGGACCCTGAACCAGTAGGACGGTGAAAACACTGAGAATGTTAGCCACTCTACACAAGGGCTATTCCTTCATTATTCACTGAGTGTTAGTTCCTTGCATGGAGTTTTGATGGACTTAACTATTACCCAGTCCATGGTCCCATGAAGATGTTCTCACAGGGGGCCCTTAAGAAAGACCCACAAGTTTCCAAACACCATCATGCTAATGTGTTTCTGCTCTTGAGATTGCTCAGAGTTCTTTTAAACATTCAACCACCTTATCATTTTAGCAAGTACCTGTCTTTAAAACCGACGATCCTTTACTTGGAGCTTTATCTGCTTTCGTGCATTAATAGGGAAGGCATTATGGTGTATTAATTAAAGGGCAAACTCTGGGAGGCAGACAGATATGGACTATCATCTTTGCTCATCCACTTCCTAGCTTCGTGACCTTGAGTGTGTTACATAACCTCTCTAAATCTTAGTGACATCATCTGTAAGCTGGGAAATAATAAAAGTACCTACTTCATAACCCTGTAGTGATAGTTTAATGAAATAATGTTTGTAAATCACTCGTTGCAGAGCCTGGCCCATAATTAGTGCTCAATAAATATAGGCTCTTATTAAACGGACGGTACAGTTAGTGACACTGATTTACTCTTTCTGGGTGAGCAATGTCACTCTCTTCTTGCTGGAAGGAATAAGCTCACCGACATTTTCTAACGGCGCTGCTATTGCCTGGGCCCCATGTACAGAGATGAGAATGGAGATGAGGGGATGTTGATGGACTTGGCCAAGAGCCCAGGATTAGCCACTGGATGGGTGGGATCTAGGACATGCCCTCTCCCCCGCCCCCCGGCCCGGCAGATCCTGAGGAAATACCCTCCTTACTGAAACATGTCCCCAAAAAGGAACCAAAACAGAAATGGACTGACCCAAGAACAATTCAAGTGCAATGAACTTGTGAGCCTGAGCCTGCAAGTTAATTAACCCAAGAGCCTCACTCAGTGCAGGGAGGGTAGATCGCCTGGAAACCCCCAAATTGCCAGAAACCCCCAAAGAGTTCGTCATTCAGAAAAGAGCGAAGTGGGTGAGAATCTTCCACCCCAAGCCTTGAAGGGCCTGGGTGTAGTTCTAGAGAGAAATGATGTGAAGGGAACACCCTTCTAGGTTTCCTTTTCCCTTCCTCCGAGTCCTCAAAGACAGACTAACCTCCCCACTTTGGCTCTGTAGCCCTGTGGTGGGTCTGAGACCGAGAAGTTCCATTGCCTGCTGCATGTTTCTGTGCGGGGCTTCCTGGGAGCTACGGCAGGGCCTGCAAGCCCGCAGGCCCCCACCAGTTTCATGAACATCGTGAATCTTGTCACTGAACCATCCTGGCCTCTTCTGCTCGGTGCCCCCTGCTTGGCCTTCGTACTGAAGAGCAAGGTGTGCCCATTCTCAGAAAGGAGATGAGTCTCTTCCCTCCCCACGGATGGGCGGCACGTCCCAGTGGTCGGGGCCTGGCCTTGGGGGTCAGGCTTTGCTGGGACTTCTCATCCCTGCTTTGACTGCGGTGTTTTCCACATTTCCCTGCCTTTCACGCAAATATTTTCACTTAAAAAATGGAAGGTTTATCTCTCAGGTTCTTCTCAGACACCGAGGGATCATGGAGCTCAAAGCAAGGGCCTGGCTGTGGATGAGAAGAAAGACCTGTTTGAAGTGAAGGTTGGGGATGGGGTCTGCAGGGGGATAGGAAGACATCATCACCCAGTTGATAGCCCTTGAACCTGGATGCTGAAAGCACACATTCGGGGAGTCACAGCTGCTGGTCAACCTGGAAGCTGTGCTTTCGCCGTTCCTTTGTTTATCACTCATGTGTTCATCTGTAACCACTTACGGAGCTCCTACCATGTGCAGTGTTCTACGGATGAAAAAGTGAAAACAAATGCCGTTCTTTCTATCGTATAGGAGTTTCCTTCTGGCTGGGAAGAGAGACACGCAAATGATTGCTATAGAATAAAAAGATGTCTATAAAATCTATATTTCTATATATCTATCTATCTATCATATATCTATATATATATAAAAGCCCAGCAACCAAATGGCGGAATGACCAGAACAACTGGTCGACCAGTCACTATGATGCACACTGACCACCAGGGGGCAGACGCTCAACACAGGTGCTGCCCCCTGGTGGTCAGTGCGCTCCCACAGTGAGAGCACTGCTTGCTGACCAGGATGAGTGACGCTCCCACAGCGGGCCAATCCCACAGGCCATGCCCCTCACCAGTGCACGAGTCCGTGCACCGGGCCTCTAGTTTTATGTATAAAATACATAATACGATGGAGTATCGTGTGGGGCAGGCACTCATTTCAGGAAGCCCAGCTCTAGGCCCTGGACCCCAGAGGCTGCTGCCTTTAAAGGAGGTGGGCTCTCGCGACTCACTCACTGGCTGTCTGTCGGTGCCACTGTAGGACTCTCCCATGCTTTGCTTGTGTGTGCCTCTGAATGGTCGGTGGACCTGAAACATATTTGTGTAAGGAATTCACAACATCATTGTCACTTTCTAGACCCCCCCCCCCTTTTTCTCCCTAAGGAACTCGATGCCCGGAAGTTTGAAGTAAATACCCTCATTAAGAAAAACAACTAGATTTATTCGTTGTCACTATCAATGGCCAGTGAACTGCTGGCCCAGGGTCAGTACGGGCTGCAGAGAATTCTCCAGGTGGGGAGTCCATTCACCCGGACCCTCAGACTCCACCACGTGACGTTGCAAAAGCCAGAGGATGTGGTTTTCCTCCAGGATCATCTGTGTTTCAGTTCCAACCATCCGTATTCCCATATTGCCAGTTTCCTTTTGTTTCCAGCATGTAGAAGATTCTGGAACAGCAGGGATGAGGAAGTCTCTGCCTTCATTTTTACATTTGTTGAACTTTCTCAAGATACGCAAGAACTTATGAAAAATTAAGCCGAATGCCCAGACCAGCATTTCTCTCCTACATACGCCTCAGATTTCACCAGGGATAGCAGGCTAACACTTCATACCAAACCAGTGACCCCCACATCTAAGAAATTCAGCTTAGAATTTAATGAAAGGAGACGGGATTCTCTCGGGAGGGCGGAGAGGAAAGAGAATATATTCACCAACAGTCCGCTCTCCTCAAGCACTGAAGATCAAGCCCGGCCTTTCTCTAATATTAATGAATTACTTTCAACACTTACACAAATAAATAAATCACTCAGAGAGTCAGGAGGCCCTGAAAACAGAAACGTGGCAGGCCGTCCACCTCTAGCCCTGTGCCGGCTTTGATTTATTCGGTTTCCGTGCCTGAGGGACAACATGGATAATTCTCCTGTGTTGGGTAATTATCCTGGGCGGGCCATGCTGGGAAAGGACCCCCGGGGTTGCAAGCTGACCTTGCACTTTTATCTTTCCGCTCATGCCTGCATATGGCGCGAGAGAAATCCTGTATGATTGCAAAGGACTCTGTCTTATTCCCCCCACACACTTGCTTGGGGTCACTTGATCTGTTCCATGCTCCACAGTCTTCTTGCAGAATTAAAAGCAGGTAGAAAACCTTAAAAATAAAAATAAAAGGCCCCACCGGGCGTGGCTCAGTGGTTGAGCATCCACCTGTGAACCGGGAGGTCATGGTTCGATTCCCGGTCAGAGCACATGCCCAGGTCCTGGCTCAATCCCCAGTAGGGGGCGAGCAAGAGGCAGCCGATCAGTGACTCTCTCATCATTGATGTTTCTCTTCTCTCTCTCTCCCTTCCTCTCTGAAATTAATAAAAATGTAATTTTTTAAAAAATGTGCACTCGGTGAACTGAAACGTCCAACTCTAATGCTGTGTGTTGGCCATCGCCAAGCTCTCACTTGGCTGAGATTTAAGTGACGGCGGCTCTTCAGCCCTGGATGCCATGTGTCTGGTGCTTGAGGTCCAAGTGGCTGATGAAGAGCCGACGTGGCTCAGACAAGCAGCTCTCTGACAGAGCGCCTGGCAATCAGACGGGTGGCAGAGGGGATGGCTTGCAGCTGGAGGCGCATTGCATGGAGCACTGAATGTCTCAGGGGAATTTCGGAAGGTCGTCTCCCAAACGCAATGGAATGGTGTTGTAATTAGTTGGGGATGTGCCAGAGAGCTGGAGATTGCCTCATTTTCTTCCTTAACTTTTGATTTTTGTTCTACTCCCTCTGTCTTTGCAACTCTCTCTGACATCCACACGGACAGGACCATTAGCCTTTGGACTGCTCGGCGACCTGCTCCCTGCATTTTCTGGGGAGTTTTGGCCGATGCGCTCCAGGTACAGCTCAGGGATGGGGTGCTGAGCCACCTGGGCTGGAGCCCCAGTTCTTCCACATGGGAGCTGTGTGACTTTGAATACGTTACTCGCATGCTGATTTTTAGATTTTAAATACATCTTCCTTACCTGGGATAAACCCACATAGTCATAGGTTCTATTCAATGTTGTTAAGAATTTTGCATCTATGTTTATCAGAAATAACTGGTGTAGAGTTTTATTTCCTTGTGTTTATTTAGTAAGTTTTTAGTGATAGAAAGATGCTGACCTCATAAGGTACATTAGGAATGTTATCTCTGTTTTCTGAAAGGTTTTGCTCTAAGACTGGTATTTCTTCTTCTTTACATGTTTGAATTCAATAGGCCTTCTGAGCTACAAGTTTTCTTTGTGGAATGGTTTTAATGACATTATTTTAATATTTATTACTTATTTTTGTTCCCTGTATTTTATATTTAACATTTACAATATTACAAATTTTGTTAATACCAAGCTAGTCAGAGGTTATCTTCTCATGTCAGTTAAAACCGTGCTTCTTAAGAAACATTTAACTTTCCACCTATATTTTTAAATGTATTGGCATAAAGCTTCTCACACTGGATCCATGAGACTAGAGATTCCTTCTGCTCTTTAGCTACACCATTACTGCCCCATCCCCCAGCAAAGCAGGAGCAGGGAGCCGGAAAGAAGTTTTAGGTCAAGTACGTTGCTGCTGTATTTCAGATTCTTCAGAACATCAATAGCTCCGGCCCGTCCCCACCACCGCCAGTGGCTCACCATCTTAGCCTTAGCAGGCTTTCTGCTCCCGCGGTCTCCAGGAGCAGCTACTACTTGATAGTCATGGATAAAGGGCTATTCTCTCTAAAGACCAGTCCCTCAGGTTTTCTTGCACCCAGCTCTTTTCAATAGTTTTATATAGAAGTACGAGTTTCTAGATCTAATTTTTGGTGTTACCATGGCAACGAAGATCTTTGCTGTCCTTTCCTATCCCAGCAGAAATATTGTTTATTGTGCTTAAAATTTAGCCAAATTTCAAAGAAAATCATAGTCTCTCTCTCTCTCTCTCTCTCTCTCTCTCTCTCTCTCTCTCTCTCTCTCTTTCTCTGTCTATAGCGGATTGAATTCTCCTCATAATCATTTCTTTCTGGGTGAAAGAAAAAGAAAGAAGAAAAAATGTAGTCATGCTTTATAGAAGAATGGGATCAAGAGTGTCAGGGAGCCAGCCCAGAGGTGTGGAAGCAGAGCAGGGCGTGGCTGTGCTGAGACTGCCTCTTATAGGAACTCTGTCACAGGCATAGCAATCCTTGAATGGCAAGGAAGTGAAAGCTACGTCTTAGACACCCACTCTGAGTCTAAACCTCTAAAGTGGTCAGAACAAGAGCAAATACTCTTTGGAGAAAAGTTCTCCCGGATTAGGCCAATCAAAGTCACATAAATTAAACAGTTATGATCTCAAAGATTACCAAGCCATTGTGCCAGTAGAGATGAGAAACAACATACATAGATTAGCTAGGAATACACTGACGTCATTGTTGGAGAGAGCATATAGAATAGCTATGAGGGATTTTCAAGGAAAGTAATATAATTACAAAGATAAAAAAAGAAACTATCAGAAGTGGATATGTAGAAGTTAAAAATAAATTCATGATATAATGACCCTCGTGGGTGCATTAATTAGCATAATAGACATAGTTGGAAAGAGACTTAGATAAAAGAAAGACATTTCTGAGACGATTTCCAGAATGCAATAAAGAGAAATAAAAAAAAATTCAAAAATATATGAGGTGATAAGAGATATAAAGGAAAAAAGAATAATAAAAAAAAAAGAGTGAAGAAGGGACTTATGGGGCATGGTCAAGCTGACCAATATATGCACTACAGGGTTCCCAGAAGGAGAAGAGATAGAAAAGAGGGCAGAAATCTTATTCAAAGAAATAATGACTAAAAGCTTCCATAACTGAGAAAAAGAAACAGATCAAAATACAGAGAGCCTAAAGAAATTTCCAAAGATACATCCAAAGAGACTCACTCCAAGATACGTTATACTTAAATTGTCAGAAGTCAAAGACGAAAAGGGAATCTGAGAAGCAGCAACAGAAAAGCAATTTGCTGCATACGTGAAAGCCACCCTGAGGTGACCAGTGGATTTCTCGGCATAGACGCTATAACCATGCAATGTCTCATGTAAGCCTCATGGAAACTCAAACCAAAACCTACAGAAGATACACAAAAGGCCAAGGAATCAGAGCATACCACTACTGAGAAAAAACATTTAAATCTCCATGTACTTGGTTAAAAAAAAATCTAGGGGACTCATTAGTCAAAGAAGAAATTATGTGGAAACCTTGTAAGAATTTAGTACTGAGTAACAGTGAAATGACTCATCAAAACTCATACGTTGTACTGTCCAAATTTTCAATTCAGATTTGATATAGGTCTCTTAGGTTAATATTTTTATTCTGTTGCTCCCATCTTTTACATATACTAATTTTTTTGGCAACTATACTTACTAATAATTGCAATAAATGCATTGAAATCTCCCTTGAGGTTTCCTCCATGTTTGTAGAAAAGGCATTTGAAGAGAACTCTATAGACTTTAAGATGCTTTTATGAAAACAAACCCTGAAAATTCAGAAGCTAAGTGGCTGGTTTCAGATATCACCCAATGGCCGGGGTGCACTCTGGCGAGGGGGCCTTCAGGCTCACAGACCAGGATGGGAGGATGGAAGGGGGCAGCTGAGCGGCCCCAGCAGGAGTGACATTTCCTTCAAGAAAGTGGTGATGTGTGTGCTGAAAGGGCAGATAAATAATCGTTGAGTTCCTAGAGGAAATGAGCAGACACACTGACTTGAACATCTGCTGCCAAGGAGGCATGCCCTGCAGTGTCCTTGGGGGGAAAAAGGACCCAAGGGCAGGAGCATTCAAGTACTTGCTTTGAGGGTTGAGGGAAATACGCACAACCCATCCAAAAACCTGGATAAGATGGACCTCGTCCTAGACCTGCCAAATAAGAAACTCTGGGGGTGAGAGTCCAGCAATCTGGGTTTTCACAAGCTCTCCACATTATTTGGTTTTGAGCACTACAGTTTGAGGGCCACTGCATTAAACTGTGCCATCTTGCAACGGGTGGTCGCAACCGGCCCAACTTGATCAAGGTTAACTCAGAAAATGAGTTAGCTGCCCCCAATCCAAAGAAAGTTGCAGTGACTCCTAGCTGGGAATTGGCTGCCCTCCAACTTCTTTTAATCACAGGAGATGAATGTATGGACCCTACGGTAACACCCATGGGGATAATCTTTTCTTGTGTGTGTGTGTGTGTGTGTGTGTGTGTGTGTGTGTGTGTGTGTGTGTGTGTGTTGGACATTGTGCAGCATTAAAGCAACAGTAAGGAGGATATGCAGCCACATTAAAAATACATATATGAAGATAAAGAAAAGACTATGACAAAATCCTTACCTAGAAGGCTGGCTTTCCCCAAATCTGGGCCTCTCTCCCTGTCAGCACTGGGATGGAATAAGGAAACGTAAGGCAACTGCATTATTAAATTAAGAAAAGCCTAATAAGTTAACTGAGCTGTGCCAAAAATATATAACACAGTCATTAGGTCAACGTACATGGGATTTGAATTTTTGCTCGCTTGTATTATTTGTGCCATGCCTAATCACTTTTTTTTTTTTAGCACAGAGAATCAAGTCTTGAATGTGTGTGCATGTGCAGTTGGGACTAATTGGAGTAATTAATGTATGTGTAATGGCTTTAGCTGGCTAATGTCTGAAGGGAGCAGAGAAAATAAGCAAATTCATGAGGTAGGTTTTAGATTAGCATCTATACCCAAGACAGTGCTGTTTTTTTCCAGCAAGAAATTCAACCTTCATTATGGCCTTTAGTTAATAAAGATGTGGTTGGGTTTCACAAGTGAACCTGCTTCACCCTAAGGAGCCCAATTTAGCAAAGACATTTTACAGAACCCTTAGCTGCCCAAAACAGAAACCTCCGGCTCCATGATCCTCTCATAATGTAAGGTAAACTGGAAACATACAAAAGTAAATTCACCAATTTTCTCTTTCTTCCTCTGTGAAAACGTTGAATGTTCTTTCATTATTTCATCCTGTGTTTACGTTCTGCCTGGTTTCATAATGGATGTGAGGCTACTTATAAAAATAAGTGCTCAATAATAAGATACACACATACATACATATATATATATATAGAAATCAGGGAGAAAAGAAAATGAGGATTGGTTTAAAAAACTATACCTTTACAACCCAGCCGGTATGGCTCAATGGTTGAGTGTCGACCTATGAACCAGGAGGTCACGGTTTAATTCCCAGTCAGGGCACATGCCCGGGTTTTGGGCTTGATCCCCAGTAGGGTGTGCAGGAGGCAGCCGATCAACGATTCTCTCTCATCGTTGAGAGAGAATGTTCCTATCTCTCCCTCTCTCTCCCTTCCTCTCTGAAATCAATAAAAATATATTTTAAAAGTAAAAATTATAACTTTGCACTTGTACTAAGTAAAGTGATATATTACAGGGAAGTTCAAGTCCTGTCTAAGAGATACACATGGAGCCTCTGCACAATGCGAGCTAGAACACCAGCCCTGTGCTGTGCTGCAGACCCGTGCAGTTCAGCAAGGGGTGGGGGTGGGGGGGGGTGGAACCAGACAGCTTAAAGCCCGTATTTTCCCCTCAATTCTGTTAGCATGGCGCTGAACATGATCCACACACTAGCCTTCCAGTTGGGTTAACTGGTTAACCAAAAGGCACATCTATTTGCTGGTCAAGAAGATAGGGTATTAGAAACCAGGTTTTGCCCTAGCCAGTTTGGCTCAGTAGATAGAGCATCAGCCTTGGTATTTAAGGGTCCCGGGTTCGATTCTAGTCAAGGGCAGGTACCTTGGTTGCAGGCTGGATCCCTGGCCCTGGTCCTGGTGAGTGCAGGAAGCAACTAATCGATGTGTCTCTCTCACATTGATGTTTCTCTCTCTGTCTCTCCCCCTCCCTTCTACTCTTTCTAAAAATCAATGAAAAATATCCTCACTCCTCAGGTGAGAATTAAAAAAAAAAAAGAAAGAAACCAGGTTTTGTTGTTTTTTTCCTTTCTGATGACCAGCTTTGCGTTTTATTCATCAGACTGTACCTTTTTTAACCTGCACAAGCATGTGTTCATAGTCAGGCTAATCTAAGAGCTCGTGATCTGGCATTCCCGCTAGCACATGCTCATCTTTCTTTTTCTAGGGGAAACCGTTAGAATGTGATCTGAGCATCCATCACCCTCAATAGGATCCCGGGGAAAACCATCGCTGAGCAGAGGAAAGGGAATGACAATTAATATGCAGGATCAAAGCTATCAGAAGGCATGGGGAGGAGCTCGCAGTCAGGTCACTCGGTTTCATTTGCCGAGAGAAACAGCCTCCACACCTGAGTCAACAACCCCAGCTTGGCTTTCTCTCCATTAAACCCGGGCTTGGAGGGCGGGAGCAGGGCACAGGCTAAGGCGAGCCCTGCAGGAAGGGCACAAAGCGGAACGAGGCGCAAGGAGGAATCGCATGATCTGCACTTAAACTTCCTTACTGAGCAAACGGTTAAGGCTTCCCTGTACATCAGGTATCCATAGAAAGCCAGCTTTAAGGACCTGACACTGTTATAGGTGGCAGTCTGAGTGCAGAGCAATTATTGTGATATATATATATATAGAATATATATAATATACACACATATACACACACACACATACACACACACACACACACACACACACACACATTCCCCCAAAATGTATACACACTTTAACAGCTGATAGCTCAATTTTGAAAATGGAATGTATTTTACTAAACATTGCCTTTATAGTTACTCAAAGTGTGTGTATACATTTTTCTGGGAATATATACATTAAATTAGAGCAGGAAAATTCTATAAGGCCTTAAGTTGGCTGTAAATGTGGCTTGGCCTAGCAATTCTCAACTCAGCGTTTTGCATGCTTATGTTTATAAATGACACTCCTTAAAGGACCATCGGAATGGCAGTCTCTGGCATTATGTACAGCCCCGTGAGGCCAGCGCATTTAAGGCCAATTTATCTCTCTAGCCATTAGGAAGAAAAAAAGTCCCTACTCCTTCCTTACGCTTCCTGAGAGTCCCCAAGCGCCGGGCTGCACCTGCTGGGCCCTGGATTGGCTTCTGATACGCACCAGGTTTTACAGACACAGAGTCCCAGGCCCTGCCAAATTAGTTTAAAATAATGTCTTTTTATTACTTCTGCTTTTATTTGTGCAGCATCGCTTTGTGTGAAATATTTATTGCTGTCAATGGCACACATTTCTCGTGGATAAATGCATTATTCAGTCAATGCGTATTGAGAAGGTGCTACATGCCAGGTGTCGGTTCATGCACGAGGGATAGGAAAATGCCACAACAAGCAGTCTTTGCCTTTAAGGCCCTCGCAGGCTCGGAGAAGAGAGGCACGAATAAACCCGGTGTGGCCAGGCCTGCAGAGGGTGCCGCGGGAGGACAAAGGGCCAGAAGAGGGAGGGGGACGCCTTTCCACATGTCCTGGGGGAGCAGGAAAGACACAGAAATGCTGTCTCAAAGGAGGAAGGCATTAGGAGGGTGCAGCAAGGAAGAGAGAGAGAGAGAGAGCAGAAAGGGTAGCGGGAGCCTCTGAGTCAATGGGAAGGGCTTATGCAAAGTAGACTTTGGGAGCCACCAGCTATGTTTCCAGAACCCTTGGTTTTGCGTCATGAAGCATAAGGGGTGTGTGTGTGTGTGTGTGTATGTGTGTGTGTGTGTGTATACACGTGTGGCGTATGCCTCAAGGCCGCAGGGAACTTGGTAGAAATGGGGCTGGAAGTCCATAGTGAGGGGTCGGGTAATCAGAACGCAAACTTAACGCGTAGGTTCTGGAAACGAACTTGGCCTCGGTGTGTGGCTAACAGGAACGTTCTAACATGAACTCCCTGGCCGGGTGGCGGTTCGGACGGCTTCTGGAATTGTCTCCTGCCTCTCCCTCAAAACAAAGACACCGAGATCCCCCGATGGCAGCAAAGAAAACCAGCACCTTCGTGTTTGGATGGCTTCGTCCTTGTGAGACCTAGAGCGTCACCTTCATTACAGCAAAAGGCTGCGCTGTCCCAGGTAGAAGACGGAGCCGGGTCGGCAGCATCACGCTATCTCTGTCCTTGCTGCAGGGCTCCCCACACCCTCTCCGAGCTCCACTCGCCTTTGGTGTTTCCGGTTCCAGTGAGAGGGACAGAGGAGACAGGCCAGCCGCAGCTTTGGTTTGGATCCCCCTCCCTGCCCCCGCTCTCCCCTGGCCGAGGCAGCACTGACCAGCAGGCCTTGCTGCCGCCCGCGCTAGCTCTCCGGCCAGAGGCTGGGGGCGGCGTCAATGTCAGCGGGCCTCTGACCGAGAGAAGGGTGAACTCTGGCCCATGAAATAATGAGCGACTTACAGTGGCTTCTAATTTAAATATTTAAAGAGAAACATGTTAATTTATGAGAAGACAAAATAAGTGAGTAAGAATCTCAAAACAACAGAAGCGTTTAGGTGAGTGGCGTGGACGCTAGATGAGGTTCATGATGCCATAAGGAATCACTAATACAAAAACACCCCAACTAGCTTCTATTACCTGAAAGATAATCAGGTAAGCAAGTGGCTATAAGACAGGCAATTTCACTATGTACAGCAAGCTGAGAGAGCATGTGTGTGTGTCTATCTATCTATCATCTCTCTATCTATCTATCTATCTATTCATCTATCTCTCTATCTATCTATCTATCTATCTCTCATCTATCTATAATCTATCTATCTATCTATCTATATCTATCTATCTATAATCTATCTGAATATATAAAAAGAGATAGAGAGAGATAGAGATAGAGAGAGTATGCAGGCGCTAGGCTCACTGTGAGAGAAAAACCGTACACAGTAATGTCATTCAGGGTGCACTCATAAATAATGAAAGGTTTCCGCTCGGTGCTGATGAGGATAGGTAAGGTGAGGTCCGAGGAATGTGAAAGTATTCCGTTATTCAGTTCCTTACCAAATATGTGTCCATTGCCTACCATCTGCCAGTAGCTGCCCAATAAGGGAGGGTGGCCTATGTGGGAATGGAGGGCACGAGGGCCACAGGATTTGTTATTTAGTTCCCATGGAAACCGCCATTGACTGACTGTGTCACTGCATCCTCACCACATCCTTATCTTGGTAATTCAAAGTTTAAGGGTTGGTTTAATAGATGGGATGTTTTATTTATTGAGCCATAAACCAAAAGAAATTATGCCACAAGAACAGAAAGACAGACGGACACCACAACTAGCTTCTATTACCTGAAAGATAATCAGGTATGCAAGTGGCTATAAGACAGGCAATTTCAGTATGTACAGCAAGCTGAGAGAGCATGTGTGTGTGTGTGTGTGTCTATCTATCTATCTATCTATCTATCTATCTATCTATCTATCTCCCATCTATCTGTAATCTATCTCTCTATCTCTCATCTCTCTATCTCTCATCTATCTATCTATCTATCTATCTATCTATCTATCTATCTATCTATCTATATCTATCTAGATATATAAAAAGAGATAGAGAGAGATATGAGAGAATATACAGGACCCTTTTGGAATAAATTGGTATAATCCAAGTTTCTCTTACAAGACTAACCTTTTCTGAATATTTTTCTGATCAATCCACACAGATAAGCATTACATAAAAGAGAGACCCAGGCTGGGAAGCACACTGCCAGGCATCAGAGGTTACCCTGGTTTGCTCTGTAATTCTAGTGAAGTGCACACAGGAGAGGCGACATGGAAGTGTTTAGGGAGGTGAAGGACAATGGGCGATCTTGGCGCTTTGCTGGGGAAAGCAGCGAGGCAAAGCTGAAGGGGAGTTTCAGATGTTCTGTGGCATAAAAGCAAAAAGAAAGTAATTGAAAGTTGAAAAATTTTCCCCCTGGCCAAGTTTCACCGAATCCTTCCTGAAATAGCTATAAATTGTAAATAGATGAACTTGAATCATGCTCATCAGTTGAAGGAAATTAAAAGTGTCATCTTGATGGCCGACAAGGATAAGAAGACAGAAGGCATGCATTTAGCTAGTTTTAAACTCAGGATCAAAGCTTGCGATCTGAATGAGACAACAACAACAAAAACGAGTTACCTTAAAATGGGAACTTGGTACAGGTGGTTGTAAATACCCATTCTGTACGTATGCAAACAAATTTCTATAAAAGTTGACATTGCTTTTTAATTCTTACGTGATAATAGAGCTCTTATGGTTCATAGTGTATAATCAGGACATTTTTATCCTTGGTTTATAAATTCTTCCTACAAAACAACAACAACACTCAAATGAAATAACTCTGATGATGCAGGTAATCTTGGGATTTTATTTGCCAAATGACCCAAATACATTTTGTCCATTTTGAGGGAGAAGCGTTCCTGACAATCCCTCCTAGACTGAAAAATTCTCAAGAACAAAATCTGTCCTCAGCATCAGCCCGCCTGTCCCACCAATGGCTTTTGCACAGGAAAAGGAAATGAGTTGTGTTAGGCGTTCTCTCCTTTCAATCAAATGTGGGCTTGAAAAAAAAAATGACTCAAAAAGTAACCCGTATCCTTGGGAAATAATGACCACTTTGCCTGATGGGGCCAATGCCGGGAAGGGAGACTTCAGATAATGAGCTACTTGGAGTACCTGCTCAGCTCACGTCAAGGAGGCAGGTGATGAGATAGGGCGCGTTAGCCGCATTGAGTGCACGTTCTGTCCTTGAAACCAGGTCGGATGTGTTGTTTCAACTTAAACGAAGAAGGAGCACTCAAGAACCAGAAACTTCCCAGAGAGAATGCTTAGAAATGTACAGCAAGTAGGTCCATTCCTGAGGAACTTGGCAATGACCTTGGAGATGGCCTGCCTTCACCTCCATTGGCAATGGCCACACCGTGAAACACAGACGTGGGTGTTTTGGGATTCACTCTTTCCTGCCAATCCTCATATTGCCTATTACTTTGAGACAATCATGTCGGGTTTGGTCTGGGAGATGTATATAGCAAGTGTGTTGCATGTTAGCCAGTGTTAAACAGTGAGTAGTGTCATGGAAGATACGTTGAAGAAGCTACATGCTCCTGTCTCACCTTCCCATTCTACAAGGGACAATGGTTTAAGGCTCGATTAATCAGAATTCTTTCTTCTAAGTTTTGTTTTTTTTCCCCATAGTAAATGTACCCTGTATTTTCCATTTAAATAACTTTTCATCTATCTGGACTGAAAAATATGAATATTTTTCTTATGTGTGAAAAGTAATTACCCTGTAGACTAATTAGGATGGCCAGCCTTAGCTTTCCTTAATGAGTTTAGAAAAAAAGAGGACCCATGGTGACAAATACCAATTTGGAGATAGTTCAACTTAAAGTGAGAGGTTTATGAAAATGATGGCCTTAAAGGGGAGCATCGCTTAGAAATAGCTGATCACAGAAGTCTGTCTCCCTGGGAGTGGTATTTATGTGACTTCTGGGACAGCACCTTTCTTTTCTTTCCCTATAAAACTCATTGAGATTTGTTGAAATAAAGTATTTCCTAGTCTCTAAACTCATTTGTTAAGAATAACACATTCATGCCCAGCCGGTGTTGCTCAATGGTTAAGCGTCCACCTATGAACCAGAAGGTTTCGGTTCGATTTTCACTCAGGGCACATGCCAGGGTTGCAGGTTCAGTCCCCAGTGTGGGGCTTGCAGGAGGCAGCCGATCAATGATTCTCTCTCATCATTGATGCTGCTCTCTCCTCCTCCTCTCCTTTCCTCTCTGAAATCAATAAAAATGTATTTAAAAAAAGAGAGAGAGAATAACACCTTCATTTGCCAGTGCTTGCATTAGCTCTTATGATTCCCGTTCTGGAAAAACACCCATTTCAAAGACAAGGACAAGACCCTAATGTGTTCCGTCTTCCTCGGAGGACTCATTCTCTCTCGTTCAACTGCAGTGTTGTTCATACGATGGGTTTCCTTCCAGCACAAGAGTGAAAAATCTGACAGCCACTTACTGCCCATAAGCAAGTTCCACTTTCTAGGCTCACACCCCAAAACTAATTCTGGCTCTCTGTGGGTGCGACAAAACCTCTTCAGTGCAAAAACTAAACAAACAAGAAACTTTCCTCCAAAATTATTTCGTAAAATTGTTTCAGCCGGGCGATGCCACAGATTTGGACCTCTGGCGTCATTTCTCCTGATGTACTGCTGCACACCTCTCGGGGGGGCCCCCGGGTTAACAAGTACAGCCTTAACGCATTTTTCTAAATCAGGGTTCAGGGACACTGCAATGAACCCTATTGCTCATTCCTTCTCCCAGTTTCATTTGGAAGATGGATCTGACCAGTTCCGTAAGGACAAGTGCAGGAGGAAGGCCAAGGCTGTCACCAGCACTGGCTCCGCTTTTAAGCCTTTAGTTTTTACTGGGAGGTTCTTCCTTTGAGAACGGAGTCCTCTGAATGCACTGAAGTGTTTGTGTTTCCTCAGCTAGTGACTCCAAGTGTGAGGGCCAGAGGGAGCATCAAAGACAAGTCAGAGGACACTTGGAACCCTTGACCCCACTTGCTCTCAGGATGGTGGCTTCTGCAATGACATTGGCTAAATATGGAGGATTAAGGGGGAGAGAGAGAGGCCCGGCTGGTGTGGCTCAGTGGTTGAGCACTGACCCATGAACAAGGAGGTCATGGTCCAATGTCCAGTCGGGGCACATGCCCGAGTTGCAGGCTCGATCCCCGGTAGGGAGCATGCAGGAGGCAGCCGATCAATGATTCTCTCTCATCACTGATGTTTCTAACTCTGTCTCCATCTCCCTTCCTCTTCCTAAAATCAATAAAATAAAAAGATAAACCTTAAAAATATAAAAGAGGGAGAGAGAGGGTAAAGTCATGGTTAACCTTCCTTCGTCTGAGACGCTATTCCTCAAGCGATCTCTCTTTTAAACAGAGTTTAAAAGGTCCAGAGAGTTTCCATATTCTACGTGAAGCCGGCTCTTTCCTTTTCCACCTCCCTTTGCTGTTTGGAATATGTGTCCTACTTCATTGTTGGAGCCAGAATCTGATTTCAAAGTAGGACATTACGGTGACATAAATTACAGCATGCTGAGTGCTTAATCTTCTCGGCCTGACTTTACTGCTGTCCTGGATAAATAACACATAATAATTCTGCTTTATTAATACAGTGATCCATCTCTATGGCCCTGTGCTTGTTAATGAAGATTGAAAATGAAGGCCCCGGACTGTAAATTGGAAGTGATTAAACAACTGACAAAAAGTACTCCAGTTTTCAAGGATGAGATTAAGCCTTCTTTTATTGGAAATGTTTACACACAGAGTTTCGAATCCTCTTTGTTGTTTGTGTTGTTTGGAGAGGATTATGCTCCGTCATATGCCCGGCGGGGTATGCTTAGGAATAAAGTATTCATTGATTATGCTAATGAACCAATACACATCGAATTCAGGAAAAGGTTCTTAGGTGAGTTGTGCTGAGCCACTAAGATTTGATTGTAACTCTATTTCATGGGTCAAGAAAACTTCAAACTAAGCCACTGAGCATGAAGGATAACCAATTCTTTCCGTCTGTACCCATTACTCAATTCCAAAGCCAGTTCTACATTTTAAGGTATTTGTTACAGCAGCACCCTGCTTTCTGATACCACCATCTATACATTCACATACTTGTGAGGAGAAAGAAGACTTGTGCTGTGTATTTGCTGTGTGTGTGTGTGTGTGTGTGTGTGTGTGTGAATATACCTGAGATTTCTTTCAAATTGTCTTACATGACTGTGGGGCTAGCAAGTCTGAAATTTATTGATTCAAGTTTGAAACTCTCGGGGGCCGGGGGGAGAGTGGAAGCTTCAATCCACAAATGAATGAAATGTCTTCTTTCTCAGGGAAACCCTAGTTGTGCTCTTAAGGCCTTCCCACTGAGTGTAAGAGGCTTGCCCAGATGAGGAAGGAAATCTGTACTTACAATCAACTGATAGTAGATGTCAACCACATCTACCAAAGACGCTGACAGTGACGCGTAGGTGAGCATTTCACTGGGTAACTGAGAACTATAGTCTAGCCCAGCTGACACCTCACACTAACCATCGCAGCCTTTGGCTGTGCTTTCCCAGCTGCCTGGCCCTGCTCCCCTCCCCTCCTGCTCACAGTCACACGTCAGGTTTCAGGATAAGTATCTTGTCACTTTGGGTGAACAGCTTTCTCTGGGCCCCTGACCAAGATCACTCCCCGTGAGATGTCCCTGACAGCACCCTGCACGTCTACACATCACACTCCTTGTTACTTAGCGACCACCCAAGCCATCTGCTGGACTGTGTGTTCCCTGAACTGCCACCAGTCTATCTTGTTCCCTGAATGGCTGGCACTCAATGATGCCTGCTGAAGGAGGGGATGAATAGATTTCAGGTTAGGCTGATCCAGATGGCAGGTCCTCCCCATCCACAGCTCAAGGGTCAAGGCCAACTCTTGCTATTTTAATGAGAGCCCAAAGAATAAAGAAAAAAATAATTTTCTTGTTCAATAATATTTGGCTTTAGCCCGGCCAGCATGGCTTGGTGGTTGAGCATGGACCTATGAACCAGGAGGTCAAGGTTCGATTCCTGGTCAGGGCATATGCCTGAGTTTCAGGCCGGATCCCCGGCAGGGGACGTGCAGGAGGCAGCTGATCAATGATTCTCTCTCATCATTGATTTTTCTCTCTTTCCCTCTCCCTTCCTCTCAAATCAATAAAAATGTATTTTAAAAAAATAATACTTTGCTTTAAAGAAGATTGTGTCTCGGGGATAAATAAAGTATGAGATTGGGGTTAATAGTTTAAGCTGAACAATAGTTCCCCTTTCTACTTGGTACCTGCCCTTCCGTGGGGGACAGAGTGGTGGATGGGAAATCTCCAGGGTAATCAAAGTTTTAGGGTTTGACATAAAATCTGAAAATATATTTTATTTTTTATATTTTTTTATTAAATTTATTGCGATTACATTGGTTAATACAATTTTATATGTTTCATGTGTACAATTCTACAGTGCATCATCTGTAGATTATATCGCATGTTCACCACCCCAAGTCAAGTCTCCTTCCATCACCATTTATTCCCCTTTACCCTCATCTACCTGTCCCCCAAGCCCCTTTCCCTCTGGTAATCACCACACTGATATCTGTGTCTGTTTTTTTTGTTTGTTTTGTTTTTTGCTTAATCTCTTCACCTTTTCCACCCAGCACTCTCAACCCGCCCCCCACCCGCCCCGGTGAAAACTGTCAGTTTGTTTTCTATCTCTCTGAGTCTGTTCCTATTTTGTTTGTTTTTATTTTGTTCATTAGATTCCACATATAAGTGAAAACATAGGGTATTTGTTTTTCTCTGACTAGCTTATTTTAAAAAGTGGTCGAAAGAAAAGGCTTTGGAACAGAAAGGCCTGACTAGAACCCTTACCATACAGTGAGCTTGACCAAAGTACCACTTTCTCAAGCATCCGTAGCTTCACAAGGTTAGTGAATTCATTCTGGTAGACTCAGTCCCTGGAACCAAATGAGTTCACGGACTGGTATTGGAGGGGTAACTATTTTAACGTGAAGTAAAGGAAGCCAGCGGCATGGGGCTGTGCTTTTCCGGCCCCGGGCTATTCAACGAGGGTGTCCACCAGCGGCCTGTAGATGGACGGCCGATCACCTCACAGGAACCTGGAGGCTCTCATTGAATACTATTGACTGGACATTGCATTTGGGCAAAATTTACACTCCACCGTGTGACGTCCAAAAATGGTCGTTTCTTCAGTTCCACTCAAAGGACATACAGCAGGTGCCTGGAGCTGGTTATGCCCAGGCGATGTAAGTGCCACACGTAACCTTCCTGTGTTACACAAATAGGGTACTACTTGCTCTACAGAGTCCCGGGGTGGTGGGGAAAGTCAGAATAAACGTGAGATAATATGCTTGAAATTGGCTTGCCCTCTGTGAGGAAAATAAAACGTATGATTATTTAAAGGCTTGTATCTACATGCTTCAACTGAACTAATCTGTGCCAAAAAAAAAAAAAAAAGAGAGAGAGAGAAACCACCACACACACCACAAATCAATCAAACTCCTTATTTGGCATCATGTAGACAAAACAATTGTTGATCTGACAATGTTTCACATTTCAACCGGTTGTCATGGCATCATGTTGACTGACAAAGAAAAGGGATGCTCTCTCCTCCACAGTTTCCCGATTTCATAAGACATTCAATAAAGAGCTCTGAAAACAGAGAACAGTTTTAAAGTCTCTACTCAGGGCGCCGTTGGAGGATAGACTTCCGATCACGCCTTGGCCGTGACCTGAATACGACGGTGTGAAGGTGCCCCGGGCTGTTTGTTTGTCTTTGGGAGATGCCTGAATTTGACTCTGCTTTTGACTTCTGGACAGACGTGGAATAGAAATAGCCATGGGATTGGCCACAAGATGAACAAGAGTGGGTTGGTGTTTTGTTTTCAGTTATCAAGAATATAAATCAAGACTAATTTAATGTTATAATTTAAAATGCCTTTAGCCTGACCAGCATAGCTCAGTGGCTGAGCACTGACCTATGAACCAGGAGGTCATGGTACGATTCCCAGTCAGGGCACATGCCTGGGTTGTGGGCTCGATCCCGTGTGGGGTGTGCAGGAGGCAGTCTATCAATGATTCTTTCTCATCACTGATGTTTCTCTCTCTCTCTCCCTCTCCTTTCCTCTCTGAGAACAATAAAAATATCCTTTAACAAAATAAATAAAATAAAATGCCTCCAGAAGATTATTTATGCCAATGTTTCCCAAGCTCGCATTTCACTTTATCGAAGGGGTAAGGACTGTGACCCAGGTTTCCCGAGAGCAAGTTTAATATCCCCCCTCCCCCGCCCGCCGCCACTGTACCGCATTGCAAAAATAAATGGAAATTATGTGGGCTCTCATCTACCTTCCCTGGATTTGAATCTTCTCTGAAAACACCACATAATGTGTCCAGAATTCTCAGTTACCTGGCCCACATTTGGTTTAGAAAAACTTGCCCAAAGGCGACACATGCCTCCCCCACTTCTCAGCATCATGGGCGACTCATGGCTTCGGTCTGCCGACTGTGACATGGTCAGAGCTGTGCTGCCGCCACCAGTACTTCCCCTGACAAGTTCTTAAGAAGAGTCCTTATTCCATTAGACAAAGACACGGGCAGGCTCCCTGCAGGCCTGTCTAATGATGGGAAGGCTGATCGCTCCCCATCTCACAGCCCATTTGTCTGGGGCAGTTATTCGGAGTGGATGGATCCGTTCGCGGCCCAAGATGCTTCTTTTCCTTTAACCCGGCGTTTCCCGAGGCAATCTGGACGGGAGGCCTTTATCTTTGTTAGCGGGAGAGAGCAGGGACCTCGTTTAAACACTGCCTGGTGGCCAGCAGACCTCTCCCGCTAAAGAAAACAAACTCAAGCAAAGCACACACGCCTGGATGGAGTCTCAGGACCCGGGCCCGTGGCTCTCTGAGCGCTTTCATGGGGCTAGAACCGCACAACCATTTAAACGATGGAGGTTTCAACTGAGACCAGAGCCATCATGTTAGGTACTGGCCCTACTGAGTGTGCGGAAATGATAGCTCACTGAAGCTCAACATTCACAGCGGAGAACTGGCTACCACGTTATCCATTAGGATTAGAGAGACGCCGAGCCATGGTTTTCTCTTATCACGTTGGTATAGGGGCCATTTAAAATCACCTGTGTCGTCACATCTGTTTCCATAAGACTGTACCTGCAGGACATTTTATAGCTCGCCCCTCACTGCCTCTCACGTGTCTGTATCTTAAAGGGGCTTTGTGCCTGGCATGTCAACATCTTTGTCTCCACGTGGGAGGAAGTCACACAGAGGTGTCGATGGCTTGTCTGAAGCTGCCTAGCTGGTCTGTAGGAACTCAGACTTCTGGCTCGAGAGCTCTGTCCCACATGTCATATTGCTGCTGGCTGAGCTCTGCCTAGACCAGTGGTCGGCAAACTCATTAGTCCACAGAGCCAAATATCAACAGTACAACGATTGAAATTTCTTTTGAGAGCCAAGTTTTTTAAACTTAAACTTCTTCTAACGCCACTTCTTCAAAATAGACTCGCCCAGGCCGTGGTATTTTGTGGAAGAGCCACACTCAAGGGGCCAGAGAGCCGCATGTGGCTCTCAAGCCGCAGTTTGCCGACCACGGACCTAGACAACCCGCTTCTTCCCTGTATGACTCCATGCTGCATAACGTCCCTTCCTTACCATGCTCTAGCCATCGACTAGTCTTTTACGACGCCCATATGTCTACAAAGCCTGCCATTTCCCATGGATTCCATGGTTTGCCACTTTTTAAGGACTCCTTTCTGAGTGCTCATCAAAAAAAAAGACATATGTGTATGTTGGCTTAGGTTGGCTATTCCACGTCTGGGCTTCAAGACACTTTGCAGAGAACACAGGTGTGAGACATAAACCTGCCCTTCAACAGTGTGCCGAGGGTGAAGCAGAGGTGTTGGGCACAGTCCCGGGCCATCTGGGGACTCTAGAGCTGGCACTGGCCAGAATCTAGAAGGAAAAGAAGAACTGCCTCATGTTCCGTCGCGGTGTGTGTGCTCAGGGGAATTGATGGAGTTTCCTCTGTGGAGATTACAGTCTGTTGGCGAAGATAAACATGGAATATGTGATTATCGTGCTCGCTTCGGCAGCACGTATACTAGACTATGTGATTATTGAGAGTGTCACTCAAGGGTGAGTGTAGGGAGCATGATACATTGTGTCTGGCCCACAGGGTTCCTCTCTCTCAGCGCAGCGACATACATATTTCATGGAGATATTTGCTGCCTGCTCTCCTGAGCGGGAAGGTCCATAGATCACAGCGACCACACACCTGACCTGCTCTCATCGATGTTAATCTGCATCTTATTGTTTTCAACCGCAGTTTCTCTCCTTTTCCCTGGGCTTGAGGGAATGATATGGAGTCACTAGACCTGCTTAAATTCTCTACTTTGCCACTTACTAGCTGGGTGACCTTGGGCAAGTGACTCAACCCACCCAAGGTTTTCAGAGTCTGCACAGGCAAATGCAGGTCGAGGTGGATCATCACGGCCCTTGCCTTCCTGTGAGGAAGTGTACGTGAAATGCTGTACATGGAAATGCTGTACATGGAATAAACCGCAGCTATTCATTGCTTTACAGCCAATTTCAGAATATTTCAAAGGTGGTGGTCAAAGCTCCTGGGCAGGTCATGTCTGTTCCTGGTCTCTCCCCGTTCTTCGTCCAGAGTAAACTTATCGCCCAGCCCTGCTGTAGCAGAAGCACATAAGGGAATGTCATTCCCAGGCGTGAATCAGAAGACGTGAACTGCCAACTCTGAAGCTGATGTGTAGCGCCAGACAGAATGTGGGAATGCCATACTCCCTACAGACTCATTAGTGAGGGAGAGAGAGAGGAGAATGCCCCCCGCCAACCCTTGGACATCCCTGATGGATCCGAGAGAAAGACCACGACAGAGGCAGGGTTCTAAGAATCTGGGAGGAAAAGGCCAATCAGGCCAACTTCAGGAGTGGGCTGAGGTGGGAGCTAGACTCTTATCCCTAAGCCCTTCCCGTCTGGAGTGCTACTTGACCAAAGGAAGTGACAAATCAAATGTTTGGTGCAATGGGGCTAGGGATGGAGGCAGATGCCCACTGAAACACATGGGCCCTCCAGGAGGGGGTTAGAGACTGAGAGCCATGCATCACCGCTCTCCCAGGGGTCAGCTGGAAGGACCTGGCCCCTTAGAAACTTGCGGAAGTGAGAGGCTGGTGAATTACCCAGCATCCCTCGGGACCTATCTGCAAACACTGGCCTCAAAAGGAGTGGCGGACACGTTGACTCGGATTGGGGCAGGAAGAGTTCAATACTAGCCCATTGGGGCCAATAGTTCCCCTTTAGCCCGTTCCTCGGGACTTTTCCATCAAAGATAAAGGCACAGGCTCAAGGAGCAGCAGCATAAAGCTGGAATCAGCCTTCTCTTTAAAGTGAAAACAGGAAAAGCTCCATTCCCATATCATAAAAAATCAATCCCAACCCAATTATTCCTTGCTCTTCTGTTCAGTTACCGAGCCCAAATCGTGTTCTTGGCTGATAATGAGCGGGAGTGTTCCTTTTTCCCTTCCCTTTGGGCGAGTCCCCCGGGAGCAGGAGGGACAATGACTTGTGTCTGTGTCTGCACGCTCCCGTTTACTTCTGAGGAGGCTGCTGGGCATGGATTTGCTTCCCATTTGGACTCGTTTCTCATGAAAGCGTTCCCGTGCTTCACCCGCCAGCCAGCAGGCCATCACAGCCAAGTTCATAAAAGGGCGGAGTCTGCTCTTGGAATTTCACAATTCAAATAAGAGAGAAAAAACACAGCCCAACTTTGCTCACGAGGCCGTTGGTCAGAATAATAAGGGAGGGCCAGAAAGCCCACAACATTTTGGCTCCAAGAACAGATTATTGCCCGGCCGGCATGGCTCAGTGGTTGAGCATTGACCTATGAACCAGGAGGTCGCGGTTCGGTTCCTGGTCAGGGCACATGCACAGGGTTCAGGCTCGATCCCCAGTGCGGGGGAGAGGGGGATGCAGGGGGCAGCCGATCCATGATTCTCTCTCATCATTGATGTTTCTATGTCTCTCCCTCTCCCTTCCTCTCTTTGAAATCAATAAAGACATATTTAAAAAGAACAGATTATTAGGTACTTATAAAAGAGGGGATCTTGATGATGGAGTCGGGTAGGACTCCTGAGAATAGGTTTATGCTACAGCATTTCCCTGAATGCGAGAAACCAGCGCTTCCTTTCTGCATGGGTGCAACCCTACGAACCATCGTGTGCCTTAATTTAGACCTAAAATGACAAAACCGAGCCAGGCCTCATGTTGGAAAAGGCAGCGATTCCCACTGAGGCAGAGAAATCTCAGCCTGGCCAGCATCTGGGAGTGGAGGTGATCCGGTGTACTGAATTGGTACTGGATTGACGGCATAAATCCTCAGACCGACGTCTACTGCATTGCTTATCCGTCCCCCCAACTTCTCAGTCGCCTGGCTCCTGGGTGACAATGCCATGCTTTCCCGTGTCAAGGGGCAGTGGCGGCTGTCACGGAGGACAGCGGGTGGCCCAGCGCTTGCTCGATCTCTCCTTCGGCTGCGCACAAGGTTGCAGCGAGCAGTTGAACCGTCTCACAAAAGCACGCCCCGCCGTGCTCATTTACTTAGCAGATGGGAAAGGTAGACGGAGGTGAATTACCGTCTTGTCAAAATGTCCTAATGGCTCCTGGAGTTACCGTTCAAAGGGCGGAAGTTCAGGGGCCTGAGGGACTGGGGGGAAACCACATTGGTTTTCGTGGTGAGAGTTATATGCCAAGAGAGAAGAGAGAGTGAAGGATTTCCTTTGATTCCTCGTCTAGGCCTTAAAGGGCCACAGACGTCCTTACCTCGAAGCTGGTACTTGCAGGGGCCGCCTGAAGGAAATGGGGTTTTGCCTGCATGGTGTGGCTCAGTGGTTGAGCATCTATCCCCTGTACCGAGAGGTCACCAGTTCGAGTCCCAGTGAGGGCACATGCCCGAGGTGGCACGCTTGATCCCCAGTAGGGGGCGTGCAGGAGACAGCCGATGTTTCTTTCTCTCTCTCCCTCCTCTCTCTGAAATCAATAAAAACATATTTAAAACAAACAAAACAAACAGAATGGTATTTTAACAAAGGCCTTTGGGACTGGGTGGGGTTCTATGAAACCGTGAGCATTTTTGGTTGCTTTCCTTTATTTTTGGACTTTGGCCTATGCCTCAGAATGTCATGGTTTTAATGAATAGCTCAGCTCACATTAAAAATGAGGACCATGTTCCTTGTGTGTAAATTCATGACTTTTTTACTGAGAAATAGGGATCCCATGTTGTAGTTAATATATATTTAGGCTGGCTAGACTATATTCGGACATAAGTGAATATCTGGGCCTGGTTACCTATGGAAGAATGTTATATAGGCTCAATATAGGCACTCACTAAGTACGGGGGTTTTATTAATTGCATGACGATTTGATTTTTGAAAAGACTATATTCTTTGTAAATGTTAGCCTGCTTCAAACTGTCCTGAATTTTGTTTGTGTAACTTGAGAGTATGGGCCTGTGGTGTCTTCTAGTTTAGAAGCGAGTTTCTCAGTGTGGCCCTGACTGCCGTGGCCCTGAATGCCGATGGCCCTAAATGCCGTGGCCCTGACTGCTGTGACCCCGGACTGCTGTGTCTCCTTTTCTCATTTCTCTTGAGGTTAGAGAGCATTTTTTATTTTTCTTGCAAAATACTTAGAGGTCTGAAAGCACCTCCGAATCTTGCATTAAAATGCACGGTGTCCCCTAGGCGGCAGAAAGGAAATTATCTTGGGCTTTGTGAGTTCGTTTCTCTTCCTGCCAAGAAAACCTACTATTCCTTTGAAAATGGCTCCGTGGCCGCCTGCAAAGTGGGCCCTGGTCCCTTCCTGCCGTCATATTCTAACCCTCTGACTAGCGAGCCTAACCCGTCAGGAATGGCAAGATTGAGCCAATCCTGAGGTTTTCATCAAAACCCCACGATGTTCCAGGATTTTCTACGTCCGCCCATCTTACAGAAATCGGAGATTCTGTCTCACATCCAAGAACACAACGAAAGGCTTACATCTAATTCAGCGCGAGCTGGGTGACTCAGGCTGTCGCCACGGCAGGAGCGCAGAGAACAGGAAGGCTGAGCCCATCCGAGACCAGAATCCCTTACTCGAAATGAGTAACCACGGTGCTTACGGAGGACGTTTCCAGTGTCCAAACCACACGGTCACATTCGTGCCCAGATGAAGCAGCCGGCACAAGTTCCCGGTGTTTACGCGGAAACAGCCTAAGCGGCAGGCTGCTCTGACCCAGCTGTCACACAGCGGTTCCCGGTGTGTGTGTCTGCCTCGCGGCCGGTGATGAAAAACCCACAGGTCACCTGGCAGCCACCAGGCGATGACGGCTTCTCTCCCCGACCAAGCTCCCAGAAACGCTCCATTCTTCCGTCTCCCACCCAGGCCCCTCCTCGGCGAGATGCACGGTCTGGCGGGGGGGAGGGAGATGCAGTCCGCAGGCGTATCCACGCCGTTGCTGCTGCAAAGAACAGTGGGCCGTAGGTCCAGCTCAGCACTGGGATGTGGCTCGAAGGGAATGATATCAACTAAAAACGTTACACATAATCCAGTTGGCAGGAACATAAACTGCTGGGCAGGCCCGATCGTATCAGAGAGAAACACTTGGAAAATAGTGTTGCCCGGGTATTGCTCACTCGGGTGTACACTGAGTGGCCAGATGATGATGATCTCTGAACGCATAATAATCTGGCCACTCAATGTATATCCTATATAATAAAAGGCAAATATGCAAATTGTCCCCTCGACCAGGAGTTCGACCAGCAGGCAGGCCGGCCAACTGCCCATGTCCCCTCCCCCTGGCCAGGCTGGCTGGACCCCACCCATGCACGAATTCATGCACCGGGCCTCTAATATATATACACTGATGGCCAGATTATTATGTGTTCCGAGATCATCATAATCTGGCCACTCAGTGTATAAACGGTGTCCACAGGGCAGCAACCCTCCCACCCTCCGCAGCGTCCTGCGGGCCGAGACGCGGAGCTGGGGACGTCCTGTGGGTTCGCCCCAGGAAGCGCGGTGCTGGTTAGGATCGAGCCAGGTCTTCTGGTCCCAGGGCAGTCAGGAGCCCACAGGGAAATCATGGAGGGACCTGATCCTCTCAACTGCAAGGCATTTGGGAGGCACAGTCAGGCCACGTGGAGAGACACAGACTGTGTCCGGGGCGGCGGGTGAGGGGGAGTCGGAAGGCGGTACTGAGGGCGAAGACACTGGCATGTGGAGAGAGCACGCTGTGCATCCGAAAGCCCGGCTGAGGCTCTGACGCTAATGCTACACGGTGACCACCACGGCTTGTCCTCCGCGGAGGGGCAGCGGTTTCTGAGAAGGAATCGCTGGCAGGACTGAGGGCACATGAAGGAGAGGCTGGAGAGAGTGAGCACGGCTATGGGACTATTGCAGCAGCACAGGAAGCGGTACTGAGGCCTGGGGTGGGAAGAGTGGAAGGGAACGATGGAGTGGACACATTTCACAGATGCTACAGACATTGTTTTCTGGAGACGATTACTCAGGTGATTTGATAAGGACACGAGGGAAAGAGAGAAGTCGAAGATGGTAATAACAACCATAATCAGTCTATCTATCTATCTATCTATCTATCTATCTATCTATCTATCTAGTGTCCCCAAAAATGTGTACACATGTTAACAGCTGATCCTATTACATGTTGAAAATGAAATGTATTTAATAAACACTGCCTTTATAATTATTCAAAATGTGTATACATTTTTGGGACACCCTGGATATATAACCTACTTCTCATAAAACCCATTATTATACCCATTTTATCCTGAAGAAAACTGAGTCTCCCAGCAGTCATAACTGGCTGAAGGTCATGAATAAAATCCTTGGCCCAGGCACTAAACCACAGGGATTCCACTGAGCCCTTCCCGTGCCAGGAGTTCGTGTGGGACAGCCGCACGCATTCAGGCAAACAGTGGATTGTTTTCATGTTGAATTATTTCAGTTTAGAAATTTCCTTCGAGACTTGGCGATATTGCAGGTTATTTGTGTAGGTGCGTGTAATATACACGAATGAAACTTGTATGTCCATGTCTATTCTTATGTCTCAAAATGTTGCCCTAGTATTATAGCGGTTAAGTTTCGGGGCTTTGATAGAATGTAAGTCTGACAATCAACAAAGTATTAAAAAGAGGCGAACTGACCATCGTTCTGGCTTATTGTATTGTTTTCTTGATGCATGAAGCACTCTGTGTCAGCTTTTTCAAAGAAAGTGGAAAACTAATTATGCAATTTCCTAAATTCCCTTCCGTTTCTGAAAAGGAAAGCCCGGTTCCAGATAATGAAGTTGAGCGTGGTGAGATTTAAATTCTATCCCAATAAGTTACATTCACTCACAGCTACTTATTCTAATAAAGGAGAGGGACCCTGGATCATCGAAATCCATAGATAATTGAAAAACCGCATTTAGTAATACTTCTCCACCTCGATCCATATCAAACTTTTCATCGGCATCATAATCAAGTAACAGAGACTCCTCATTTAAATTTCACTTCCGTTCTCTTTTCTTCTCACTTAAATGGGAAAGGAAATGCCTAAATTAATAAAAATCCAACGGCAAAGGTGCCGGACTCCTCGCCAGGGGCAGGTCAGAAGCGGGATGCTTAAAACATTTATAGTATGTAAAACAGTGATTAAGCCAAAAGCTTTTCAATACCGTTATTATGTATGAGACAAATGGGCTTTTAACTGTTTCGTTTGTGGTGTTTTTTTATGTATTATCATTAGAGATTGAGCTTTGTAATTCTTTGAACTGGAAAGAAATAGTTTCCATATTGGCCCTATGTTGTTTTTTATCAGGAAAAATGATGCTGGGAACAGAGCAGCAGATACATACTAGTAACCTGTCACTGATCATTCTGTAAGTGTCAGGCGGCTGAAGGAGGCACGCATGAGGCCGAAAGGGGTAAGGGATGATGCATTTATTAGGGCATCCGGAGAACCAGGCGGGCTGAGCTCCAAATTGGCGCCAGCCCGCAGGGACAGGGTGTCAGAGGTTTGAAAGGACTCTGCGGGGGGGTGGAGGGGGGGCTTTTCCTGGGCGGAGAATTCTCTGGGCTGGTCCAGATCCTGGGAAAGTCCAGAGCGGAGAGATAATGGTCTCAGCAAGTGGAATGTGGTCCAAGCAGAAGGCAACTGTCGGTTGTGAATTGGTCTGAAGGTCTGTGCCCAGGCCAGGGGGTATGGGTTCAGTTACTTGATCAGCCCTAACAGTAAGTTTCTGAACATACCAACATCTCAAAGAGGGCATCAGAGGGTAACAAAGCCTTTGGCAAGTTGGCCAGGGTATCATGTTTTGTTAAGTGGGTTACGCGTTGCAAGGTGGTTGGCATTGCATTTTAGTGACTACGAGATTTCATTCAATGATACGATAATTACTTACTGAAGAACCTACTGTGTTCCCAGGAATCGAATGATGAGGAAGTCCTTGCCCAACCCTTCGCTACCTGATATGTGGTCGGTCCTAGCTTGTGGACAGTAAAGGGTGCTACGCCTTGAGGTCAGAAAGGCTTCCCCGGGAGATGATCTACAAGGGCAACGAGGAAATAATTTGTCTGACATCATCTGGCATTGAGACTAATGTGGTTATTCAAAATGGCTTATATGCTGGTTGTTTGCTGTGGGGAGTTTCCTTAAATGAAAAATTTAAGGAATCTTAACAGTACCCAAATCAGATAGCAGTGATCGTTGGTGAAATATGGTGGGTAGAGAAGGGGTCTGGAATCCCTTTCTTTCTTTTTCTTTAAAATATATTTTTATTGTTGATAAAATTATAGATATTGCCCATTCCCCCCCACCCCACCCCTTTACCCGCCTCCTTCCAGCCCTTACCCCCCACAGGTCTTCACTACCCTAATTGCCAGTGTCCATGGGCTATGCATATAAGTTCTTTGGTTTATCACTTTTCTTTTCAAATTGAGGTAAAAGTGGTATATAACATCAGTGCCAGGTGTACAACATTCAGGTGACCTTTGTACACACTACCAAGTGATCACCACGGACGTCTAGTTACCATGCATCACCACACAGTTGATCCCCTTCATCCATTCCACCCATCCCTCCAGCCCCCTCCCCCTCTGGTAACCACCAATCTGTTCTCTGTATCTATCCTGGATCCTCTGTTCATATTTCCGTCCTTCTTTCTTTACATTTCTCCTTAGATGGAGGTGTGGGTGGGGGATGGGACGGTGCTCTTGATCATCAGAGTTGGGCCCAGATAAGATTTGCCCCTAATTTCCAACCATTCGCATTTTGTGTGTTTGGTCACTCACTGTCCTCTCCCAATTCATGGAGAGCTCCTATGGACTCAAAGATGTTTGGTGCTCTCTACTCTGTGGACATGACCATCTAGCAAGGGATTGATCTCCATGTGTGGTGGGATTTGATATTAGTCAACCGATTGATTCAGCCATCTAATGAGCACTATTGAACATGTAAAAGTTACTCTTCCATGCCCTCAGGTTTGAAGAAGTAGAAATCATAGGAGTTCTGACAAGCATGTCTGGAAATTCTTCCACAGCAGAATTATAACGTAAGTGGAAATATTGTGTATTAATTAAAAGAATCATGTATACAGATTACCTCCGAATGTAGAAAGAAAACATTTCAAGTAAGGTACAATGGTGCTTTAAGTACCTATCTTGTTTTCCTAATCATGGATGTCTATACCACAAAGGTTAAAGATTTTAAATATTTAGCAAAATGTATCTTTTAACCTTCTCTCTCTCAGAAGGCAATCCAGGCTCTATTGAAGTCATTAAATTAATCCTCGGTGACCTCAGCAGAATAAAAATTTCATTTCTTTAGCATGCAAATGATGCTATTAATGTGGAAATATACAGCACAAAAGTCATTTGCTTGTCTAAGTGAATTTTGTTCTGAGACCTGCAATGTGTTTCATATACAAGCAAGAAAGATTAAAAGCAGAGTAAAATTTAATCTGACAGAAAATGAAAAACGTTAGCTTTGTCTTTACAGATAAAAAATTGTTTTAAAAAAATTGTTTTGGAAAAGGGCTTAAAATTGGCTTAGGTGATGAACTTTGAGCATCCTGGAAGTTCATGGGAACCTTGAGGAGGAGACCTTTCAATGATCTTTGAGACGTGATTTTGTTTTCTATCCATAGATCAGCATAAACATATCCCTGGGTTCCATAGCCCTACGTACTCAACCAACTGTAGATTGGATAGGAGACAGTATTTTCCATCCATTAGGTATTCCTGGATGCAGAGCGTCAAACATATGCATTGTTTGATGCCATTTTATATAAGGGCCTTGAGAAATCTTGGATTTTGATATCATCAGGGGTCCTAGTACCAATCTCCGTGGTTACTGAGGGATGACGGTAGTAAAGTTTTGGGGAGTCAAAGTTATACAAATAATTTTTACTGTGCAGGGGCCAGTGCCCCTGATCCCTGCATTGTTCAAGAGTTGCTAATGTATAACTTCTCAGACTAGCTTCTTTCACTTAGCAACATGTATTTCAGAATCATCCATGTCATTTTGTGGCTTCATAGTTCATTTCCTTTTATCACTGAATATTCCATGGTACGGATTTATCACAGTTTTTATCCATTTACTTATTGAAGGACATCTTCTTGTTTTTTCCAGTTGTGGATAAAGTTGCTATAAACTCTGTGTGTTCATATTATGTGAAAATCATTTTTCAAATCAGTTGGGTAACTAAGAGCTTAATTGTCAAATTCTGTGTAAGACTATGTTTAGTGGTGTGTTTTTTAAAAATGTGTTTTCATGCATTTTGAGAGAGAGGAAGGGAGAGGGATAGAGAGATAGAAACATGGATGAGAGCATAATATCATCAATCAGCTGCCTCCTGCACGCCCCCTACTGGAGATGGAGCCTGCAACCTGGGCATGTGTCCTGACCAGGAATCAAACTGTGACCTTCTGGCTCATGGGCTGATGGTCAATCACTGAGCCACAGAGGCTGGGCTCAGTTTTTTTTTTCTTTTATGGAGCATGTTTTTAGTGTTACATCTAAAAACTTATCACCAAACTAACGTGACTCAAATTTTCTTCTCTGCTTTCTTTTAGGAGCTTTTTAGATCTATGATCCTTTTCGGTCCATTTTTATGTAAGTGGTGAGGTTGTACCTCGGTTCATTTTTTTTTTTTTTTTTTTACATGTGGAACTCCAGTGGTTCCGACACCACCTGTTAAAAGATCCTTCCTTCTTCACCTTTTTCAAAACCAGTTGATTATAGTTGTGTGGGTCTGTTTCTGGCTCTCTATTCCGTGCCTTTTATTGTTGTGTCTTTTTTTCGCCAATACCATGGTTTCCTGACTACCATGGCTTATAGGAAATCTTAAAATTGAGTTGAATGGAGTTCCCAACTTGGTTCTTCTTTGGTGTGGTCTCGGCTATTCTATGTCTTTTGCATAGAAAGGGAACACTATCTCAGATCTTTTTATGTAAGAGGCCAAGTGAGAGATTCTTCCCAAAGCAAACCCAGGGTTACCTACGGGCCCTATTCCTCCGTGTGAGAGCTAGAGAGTCTGGTAGCTTTAAGTACCAGGATTTTGCTAATTACACTAACAAAATACGGAACGTGCCACTTTACCAGACATCTTCTAGCACGAATATTAACTTTACTGGCGAGAAAGGAACAACAAACTAAATAACATAAGTGTTAGGAAGGAGATTAATTATTATTGTGTTCTGCTGTCAAATTAATTAAAAAACATAATCCAGGTGTGGGCTCGATTCCCAGTGGGGGGCGTACAGGAGGCACCATCAATGATTCTCTCTCTTCACTGATGCTTCTCTTTCTCTCTATCCCTCTCCCTTCCTCTCTGAAACCGATGAAATATATTTTAAAAAATGCCGTGACCCATTGGAGAAGGCAGCACAGTACACCACCGTGCAACAGTAAGAGTGACTAGTGGCTTATGTTTTGCAGAGCGTATGTGAGGGAAGAAGAAAAATCTCAAGAAAGCCGCCCAAGGTGGCTGATTATTGAGGATTGTTGCTGGGTGGGGATGCCAAGGAATAAAAGGGATACGCAGAGGCACCCCTGAAGGTAGCCATCGGAGTGCGCTTCAATGCCCCACTCAGGTGCTTTCACGGCGATAGGGAGGAAAGAGCTGGCAAAGGCAAGCAGCCTCCCTCGGCGAGGCTGGGGGAGGCAGGGTTAATGGCCATGCTGTAGTTGGCTCTCTCTAGTTCCCTCTCTGGTGTTTGTGGTTGCTGTTGTTTCCGTAGGGGAATGAATCATCACCATAGGATTGGGGGTGGATCTGAGGGTAGAAGGGGCACGCAGAATGAATAATCCACTTACTCCTGTTCCATCCCTCCTGCTCTCCTCCACATTTTGTTTCTCCTCCAGCCAAACAAAACCCAACAGTTCAGGTTTCCATAATAGTGTCAAAGCCCCACCGTGAACACATCCCATTTGGGTTCAGCATAATGAATCATCGCTGATTGTAGCTACTCCTGGCTTCATCTTTAAAACAGAAAACACATTTTTAAACATTAAGGATATAATAGAACACTGAAACTGTGCATGCAGGCTGGAATGGTCCTCACTAATAACAGAAACAAATTTCTGCAATTGTACTGTGATCTCGCTGACTTTCTTACCTGGCCTGCTGGAGAATTAGGAAGAGAGGAGGAGGGGTATTTCTACTGGAATAAATTTGTCAATTTCTCTTTTTAATATCATATGACGTATCAAGTTGCTCTGGCCCAGAACTGTCTTTTAATTGCAACAACAACATTTACGATCCGCTAAGCACTGCATTACTTTCCCAGGATAAAAACGTAAATACGACACTATTTCCAGCCCCCAACCTGCACAGCAGTTCAATGAGCACTGTCTGATGCCCAGGCCGCACTGGTGACGTTGTGAGCGAAACCGACGGAAAAGACGTACCCAAAGAAGGCAATCATTGTTTTTAAAGCCCTGGCCATGGCAAATCCTAAATCTATAGTTTGGGAGGAGAGGGACTCGTCAATCCCTAGCGTGGGGGTTGGGCAGAAATGGACCAGAGGAATACGCAGGGAACGCCAGCTTGCATCAGGTTTTGGGAGTGTGGCTTCATGGTTTGAATGGGAGCGAATCCTCAAATTGCTGGCAATAGCTACACAGTGAAGCTACACGCACCCCAACTAAACCTTGCGCATTTGGGGAATGATCTGGTACTTCGGACTACGCACGCTTCGGCTCTTCTGCCTTCAATGAAGACTGCGTGTGGAGGGCGGGTGGGCGCCCATCCCGGCTCCCCTCTGTGGGTGTGATTAAAGGGTGAGCGGGGATTACTGCCCCCTGCCCCAGGGGAACTGTCCTGCACAGCATCTCGGGCTTTCAGCAGGGAATTATTTTGCAGTGAAGGAGCTACTGCAAACATTCCTAGCCGAGCAATATATTTTATCCAATTCACTTTCTACTTTTAAAATATACGCTCCATTGTTCTTGGCACCTGAGGGAAATGCCGATTGAAAACCAGCCATTTAATGTTAAAAACCGGTTTCTAATGACACGGGGTTGAAGGGTGGAGGCGGGAACACAGCACCTCCTGGGAGAGAACCCCGGGCAAGCTGCTCAGGCCCCTCCCAGGAGAGCCAGGCCCGCAGATGGCCTGGAATTGGCGTGGACAGGATGCGGGTGTCCTAGCCAGAAACGGAGCACCCACAGTACTCACTGGAGAGAGGGACCACAAACACCCCCCTCTCCTTTTCTTTTTCTGCAAATGCAAACATTGCTGCTGTTTTCCGTGGCAGAAGTGCTTTCCTGTGAAGTGCAAACATCCAACGGAGTGCAATGCCTCGCCAGCATGAGGGGGAACTGGCTCCCGTGGATTCCGCTATGAACGGTGAGGTGTCACTCAGGTTGCTATGGCCACGAGGGCCCCCTTGCGCCCTTTTCCACGGAGAGGGCCTGCCTCACCGGCGCAGGTCCGCACAGCCGGTGCGTGCAGACACGCACTCGCCCAGGCTGTCTGCTCCGGAGCGTGTGCTGGTAACCACTATTCAAGGCTGGACGATTAATAACTATTTCTCGAGTTTAATATTTTTCAGACATCTTCCTATGCACAACCACCTTATGTCTTTCATGAATGCAAGCACATGAAACATACTGCGTCCTCATCTCTTAACCGATGTATAAATATAACAAGTTTCGATGCCCCTGTGTAGATCTCTCTCTCTATCCCAATCTGTACCCATGTATACATCACAGTTATTTGAATCCATTATCGTCGGGCACTTCTTGTTGTGTTTCATAATTGTAGTCACCAATGAGTCAGTTTGGCAAACTTAGATTTTTTTTTTCTTTGAGTGAATTCTTCTTCTGAGATTGCCCAATCAAAAGACAGGCACGCTTTAAAGGCATTTGACTCATTTTACAATCACTGTCCTCCGAAATGACCCTTTGTGGCCTGATGGGATTGCGTGTTTTGGGTGCTCTAAGCTTCTGTCTTTAGTCCGATGCAATCTCCTTTACATTTTCAGTGTTCCCCGTGGATGGTCTCTCCTTGATTTTCCACTGAACTACGCAGTGTTTTATATTTCTGTTTGTTCTATGATTGGAATCATCTTTGAGAAAATATATATATATTTTTTGGTATATGGACCCAGAAGCAGGGAACTTCAGAATCAGATAGTGACATTCAAAAAAAAAAAAAAAAAGACACACGCAGATGTCGAATGGAGTTTCATGCCTCACTGCGCTCCTCCTTTGCAAACTCCTTCCCATTTGTAAACACTTAAGGTGACATCATTAGTGAGCCCTTCCCGTGTCATTCGTGCTTGAGAACGCCCTTGCGTTTCATAACATTTTTGAGCTACTTGCCAGTTTTAGAATTTCAGGCTGCTTATTTTTTTTTTTTTTCTGTTGGTCACTGAGCAATATGATGAACATCATTTCTTCCTAAACCTTTGTTTACCTTTACAACGAATTCCTTAGTATTCTTCTGTAGGAATGAAATCAGACCAAGAAATTCTACTGATCAAATAGATACAGGTCTAAATCAGTAAAGGGATCGGGTGGTGGTACTTGAGCTAGAGATGCTAAGTGAAAGGGACCTGGGCTCAGGAGTTAAGAGATGCTGGTTTTAGTTTCAGCTCTCCTGTTTGCTGGTGGCACAATCTTGGGCATCCCCTCTCGTCTCCGTATGCCTCAGTTTCCTTATATGCAAAAACGGAGGTTGTAACGTCTTGCTCGTGGGGTTGTGGTGAAGATTAAATAAAACGTTGTATGCAGATTACTGGGCACTTGGGAAAAGTGATTCAGCAGGGGGAGCCTGAGCCAGGGGCACCCCGCCAAGCCGAGCCTGGGCTTCTGACTCAGAGAAATCATGAGATAATAAAAGCGGGGTGTTTTCAGCCTCTACATTTTGGAATACTTTGTGAAGCAGCAATAGATAAAAGAGAACGATTTCCATACAATAGACTTCACCTTTTTAGGTGCACAGCCCTTTGAGTCTCAACAAATGCATACAATTCTGTAGCCATCACCACAATTAAGACAGAAGGCGTTTCCATCACCCTCACCCCCAAAAGTTCCCGCCTGATACTTTCTGATCAATCTCTCCCCACCCCCTAGCTCCTGGCAAAGACCGATCTGTTTCCTGTCCCTATGATTCTGCTTTTTAACCCCAGAATGTCCTGTCAATGGAATCAGGCAGTATGTGGCCTTTTGCCTCTGTTTCTCTTTCACTGAGAATAACGTATTTCGGATTCATCCAAGAGGTGGAACAGGGATGTCATTAATTCCTTTTCATTGCTGGGCAGTATTTCATTTGTTGTATGTACCAGATGACTAGCATTTTTAAAAAATATGTTTTTTATTGATTGTTAGAGAGAGTGGAGTAGAGAGGGATAAAGAGAAAGAAACATCGATGAGAGAGGAACATCATTGATCGGCTGCCTCCTGCACGCCCCTACTGGGATGGAGCCCACAACCCGGGCCTGTGCCCTGACCAGGAATCAAACCTTGACTCTTTGGGTGCACTGGAGGATGCTCAACCATTGAGCCACACCAGCCAGGGCTTCACCTCCGTTTTCAACAACTAAACCATCAGGCAACCTATGCAGAGGAATGCTTTTTAGACTTTCAATAACAGATATCACAGGACATTCCTCCCTGTTACCGTTGAGTTCCTGACCTCCATGACTGCCGTCCCTGCTGAGTGACGTCATTTAAGCCTCTGATGTCGGCTTTGTTGTTATTTATGGCCAAACTGATCCTCAGATAGCAGTCCGGGTTGGTTTTCAGCTGGAGTCCGATGTAATCGAATGTGCTTTTAAAGTAGAACATTACGGCTGGTCTGTGGAGGATGGGATAGATGGTGTCAAAGAGGGAGGCAAAATGACAAATGACGAGTGCATTCATAAGACAGGCTCCCAGAGACGCTCCGCAGTGACTGACCTTCGTGTTTGCTTTTATGCCGTTTGCTTGGTGGGCTGATCTCCCGGAGCTGTGATCACAAACTACCAAGACTGGGCGCCTGAAAACCACAGAAAGGTCTTCTCTCCCAGGTCTGGGGGCTGGAGGCGGAGACCAAGTGTTGGCAGAAGCTTGCTCCCTCTGATGCCGCCAGGTAGGGGGGCCTCCCTGCCCTCGTCCGGCTGCTGGGATCTCCGTGGTTTCTCGGCTGTGGAAGCGTGAACTCCAATCTCTGCTCCACTCGACAGCCATCAACTCGTGTGTCTGTGAGCTTCTGTCTTATAAAGATACCAGGTCCCGGGTGAGGGCCCAAGTCAACCCAAGTAGGGGGTCAGAGGCTTTGCCTGTTAATTTTACTACATCATCCATCTCTTTTTAAATACTGTTTGGTTAGCTCTATAAATGTATATGCTCTGAGAGCATTTTTAAGGTAGTCTTCATACATTCAGAAAGAAAAAAGGGGAGAGGGAGAGAGAGAGAAAACATCAATGATGAGAGAGAATCATTGATCGGCTATCTCCTGCACGGTCTCCACTGGGGATCAAGCCCCAAACCCAGGCATGGGCCCTGACCAGGAATTGAACCCCAACCTCCTGGTTCCTGAGTCCACACTCAACCACACCGGCCCCTGGGCGATACCTTTAATTTTTAATAAATAGCAGTTTTCACTTTTTAAATTTATAACCGTATTCTTTATAAAAATATTTCTCATTCCAAGATGATCTCTAAGTGTATCCGTTTTCATCCATTATACTTTTTAACATTTAAAGAATTGATATTTTTGATCCTTCTAGAATGTCCCTTGACTGGGATCTTCATTTGCTTGTCTTTCCTCATGCCCTCTCACCTGTTCCATTGGCAAAGAGACCAACCGTGTTCGTCGCCCACATAATCGCTGCATAATACAGGCCCTTCCATCCCCTGGACGGGTCCCCTCCCCAATGCTCTTGCTCCCTGGTCCCGGGGGTGAGCGGAGCTATTTATAATGCAGCGCCAGGAGCTCCTTCGTCAGCAGACGTGGGGACTTGCAGGCCTCTCCCCGCGGGTCTGAAGTAGGTTTCTCCTGGGAAACTCTGCTCTTGCGAATCCACTTTCTCCAAGTGCACATGTGGACAGCCACTAGGTGGGGGCCCTCTGAGGGCTGGAGGGGAGGGACAGCTGGGAGCGGAGGGCAGGCCTGGCTGTGGAGGGGAAGACACTCTCAGTCTCAACCCTCAGGAGAAGAGTGCGGCCAACATGGGAACGCACACGAATCACAAGCTGTTACCGTGTGCACGTGCGTTTGTTTTTGTTTTTTAACAGAATAAGGACGTTCGGTCTTTGGTCGGCGGCCGGGCTTCCTTCAGTGGCCACCCATCTCTCCCCGATGCCGGGGACCTGCTCCGGAGGGCCAGGCAGCCGAGGAAAAAGGTCATCTTCTTCCCTGACGGCAGACTCCGGCGTCGTAACCGCACAAGTCCCTTTACGGTCGTAATTGTCCTTTGCAGAAATATAGTGTGACAGCGGAACCCGTAAAGCTGCTGCCTCTGGAATGAACAGGAAAGGGCACCGGCTCGTTCCCAGCACCGCCTGCACCGACAGGGCTCGGCTTCCATCTGCACGGGGAGCGGGGCTCCAGGAGCTGTGATGGACTGCGCGCTTGAACTTCACCGCGAGCTGCATCTGCTGGCACTTCATCTGCGCAGGTTGCAGACACGGGGATGACTCTCACTGATATTCTACTTAAAGGGACAGTGGTGCTCTCTCTCTGCTTCAGTCCAGGGTTCGACGCAGTTTGAAGTGCAAGGAGGGGCAGCTTGATAATCCATGTGTGTGTGGCATTTTCAATCCGAAAAACAAGCTAAGAGAAACAAAAAGTATACCTTGTGCGATGGGCACGGCCTGCATGGTTCTCCCTCTGTTGGATGAAGGATGGAGGACACTGTAAAGCCACGGTACATGTTACCTCCCGGTTCCTACCCCACCCCCCTGGGAACTCGGTGGACATGCGTGAACGCGTGCAAGTGGGTGGAATGAGTCTTTCAGGATCTCTCACTGTGTTCCACACAGCGTGCTCGGGCCTCTCCATCCATGATGTCATTGGATCCTCTGACATCGTTGGAAGGCAAACATTAGTTCAGGTAGGTCTCTAAATGCCACCGAATTTTAAGTGCTGGAATTGGGGTTTGGATCCAAGGCTACCAAGTTTCAAAACTTGGCCTCCCCAAACCGGATGTTCTAGCAAAATTCATAACAAGGAGAAAACATTTTGGTCAGGATTTATAAGGAATGGCCCAATGAGAGAAGTGGAATGCTTGATTTGAGCTTTGAGGAATGGCTACCATTCCTATATCTGGGAAACTATTAGGAAGATGATTTGAAGTATAAACATTTTTAAAAATGATAGAAAACATGTTCCATATAAATCAGCTTCTGTAAATTCCCACCCAGTTCAGAACTCTCCAGCAGCTGCTCCTGGAATCCTAACTTCTGACCCTGTCTTCAGAAGCCCTGCATGACCTGGTTCCCCGCTCCACTTCCCTGGATGTAAAATATCCTAAAAGCTACACTAATGTCTGTCTTGCTGTCGGCTGCATCCCCCCTCCCCAGGTCTCTGTCAGTCACAGGGCCTCGGGAGACATCTGCTGAACGAGCGGATGAAACCATGGTAGCCTGGCCTGGCTGTGGACTGTCAGGGCCCACAGTAACTGAGCGTAAGCTCGGATGTAACAGGATAAATGTCGGGAAGTAGCTGGCTAGAGAACAGAGTGCATTAAGGAGAGCAGGATGTAAAGCAGGGCATCTTGATATGGCTGCTTTGATGCTATAGTTTCTTGTTTTTTGATGAATTTGCATCAAAATGGTTCTGGCAAGATCCATGAGACAGTGACAAACATATCACGTGGCAAGTATTCATTGGCTTCTCTTCTGCCTGCAAAAAAGGAGCCTGCGTCTTCTCTGTTCACCTTCGGGAGCTTACGCTGATCAGATCATTGGAATTGTCTCCCACTAGAGAGTCTCCCATGGAGAGGAATTGCAGGGAAGACAAGTTGGGTTGATGCACGTAAGAGATGTAGGGAGAAAAGACTTTATCAGGAAGGCAAGGAGTCCGGAGGGGACTCATGTTGAGAGAGAAGAGAGGCTGAAGGGGTAGCGTCTGTCCTGCACAGAGAGCTTGTGAGGCGTGAGCTGGGCAGAGGGGGCTGGTGAGGACCTCTGGGGTGCGGTGTGATGGCTGCTGGGACTCCGCAGCTCTTCAGGGTGCTCTGGGGAGCACTGCGTGCCTTGTCTCAAGGCGACAGGAGTTGGATCTGTGTTTCTTCTAGATTGACAAGGCCAAGATGAGCCACGATGAGCCTCCAAGGTGGAAGTTTCTAACAGATTCATTTGGCCACCATGTGTGTGCTTATTTTTATTAGAAAGTCACACATATCTCTGACCCTGACTTCTTTCCCAACCCCCATTCCCACCACTCAGTAAGCATAATTTTTTTTATAAGAAAACAGCCAATACCAGGTTAGCAATTTACGAGTTTAACACCTGATGCTTTTTGTCATTTGACAAAATAAAACGTACGTTTGTCCTTGATAATGAAGGGAAATTATAGAAATGTTATTCCTTTTCATCTGAGAATGATAGGAAGGGAGTGGCACTTTTATCGCTGTCCTTACTGGACTGTGGTCAAAGTGAGTTTCTTGAGTATTAAAAAAAGTGGAAAAATAAGAAATAAAGCATGTTGCATAGTTAAATAAATCCGAGAGATGCTGAGTTGAACAAAGCTAAGCAGATTTCCGAGCTGCGAGGCCTCCAGGGCTTCCAGAAACTGCTGATGCTACACGTGCATGTCCCAGAGGGGACGGGAGGCTGTTTCCTCAGCGTGGGGAGCGGGCGGTCTCACACACTGACTGCAGAATGCAGACGCCGTGGGAGGCAGACAGATTGGGGGAGAGAGAGAAGGTGCAGATAACCCAGAGGGGAGATGCTAATGCCCCGCCTCAGAAGTGGTGGAGTGAGAGGTTGGGGAGTTCTCAATGCCGTGGTAAGGAGTGTTCCCAAAATTTAGTATAAGATGGGCACCCTTGAGGTTGTAACTATCCCATCTATAAGTGTACAATTCTACCTTTTTGTGAACCCACATTGCTGCTAACTGAACGTCTCCATCTTTAATTAAATAAGACACGTGTCAAACTCATTACAGGTTGCCCTGCCTACTGTCTTCCCGTAATTTATTCATCTTCGCCTCCTGCCTCAATCCCTCCAGCTCCAACAGGTCGAAGTCATCTTTGAGTCTTTCTTCTCAGTATCTGAAAGCTGATTAAGAAACCTGCCACTTTTACCTCCTAATTACAGCTCCTCCTTGTCCGCCTGTCCATCTCTTCTGACTTCCCTTCATATCCTATTTCTCTTATTTTCTTCAGAACAAGTCTACTGGGTCACGCAGTCCATTCTGGAAATGCTGTGCTTCCCTGTTGCCGGACGATAGTCACCCTTCTGAGGGTGCTGTGACCTGGCCCAGACCCCGTTCCTGCCACGGGCTTCTCACCTGAGCCAGGCTGCTCCCTGGTACAAAGCCCAGCACCCTTGGCACATGCTGTCCAAACCACGTGACCTGTCCCTCCCTCTCTTCGCGATTTGGTGAAAGCTCCATCATTCTTTCAGGTTGTTTGCTTTCCCTGGGAAGTCCGCGATGAAGATAGGACATGCACCTGTCCTGTCCCCACCCTCGTGTACTTCCATGTTGCCACTGACGCAGATCAGGAAAATCACACGGCCCCACCGCGATTTCCTCCACTGAGGTCAGTCTTCCCTTCCTCTCATCTTCTGGTGAATTGCTTGGCCTGCAACTTTCCCAAGACTTTCCAAAAGCCGAAATCAAGGACTCCCATGGGCTCCCCTTTAGCGCCCTGCTCCCAAACGGTTAAATACCACACAGTTACGCTGAGTTCTACTTTTGGTCCCATTTTATCTTTCTAAACACAACGAAAACGTTGCTTATTTCGTTACTAACGTTTATCATGTAATTGACGCACTTTCAACTCCGTAGCAGCAAACCAATTCCAAGGTCACTTTCCAAGCCTTTTGCACCAGCGGGACGGCAGCGTGCCCGTGGCGGGGGCTGTGTCTGATCCTAATGAAAGATTCAACGCTCTGGCCAGCAAGCCCGGTGCCCTCTGGCTGCTGCGAAAACATTTGGTTGGATGCCATCTGTTCTTGGTCATTTATTCATGTCTTGTTTGTTGATTCTTTCCTAAAGTCTCCTCTCGTTTATTTATTGATCAGCTCCTCTGGCCTATGCGCCATGAGAGTCAATAAGAGTGTATTACACAACGAGCTCACCTGGGCCGGGCCAGCTCAGCGCGGGGGGATGTGGGAAATGGGGACCCCTGAGATGAGCATCTGTCCTGCAGGAGCTGGTCTATAGTTGGGGTGAGAAGCAAAAAGGAAAAGATGGGGGGCAGGTCACTCCCATGACCCGGGTGCTGTTACCTTCAGGTACAAAGCACATCAAGGTCCGGCTTTCCATGTCTCCTGAGCTCCATCGGCGGCCGCTGCACTTCCCCCCAGCCCCCCCCACCCCCCCCATGACGGCGGGGTTCCTAAGAGGTGTTTTCTGGGAGCTCAAGAACAGGCTGCTCCCATTCCTTTGCCTGAGCATCCTCTTGGGCATTTATCCCCCAAAAGCGTGTGAGAGAGCTGTCCCCCCCGGCCTCTGCCCTCATGGGTTCCTTGACATGTTGGCCTCCCTCTCAGGCACAGTGGCCACTGGGGATGCTTCTCGTCTGTTCCATGTCCTGGCGCGATGCTGTAACCCAGGGCGGGCAGCACTTCGCTTTCTCCAGCTCTGCTCCCGAGCCCTGCAGCGCGTCCCACCGCACAGCCCCTCGCCATCCTGTGTCACAGTCCCTCGCCATCCTGTGTCACAGGCCCTCGCCATCCTGTGTCACAGTCCCTCGCCATCCTGTGCCTCAGTCCCTCGCCATCCTGTGTCACAGTCCCTCGCCATCCTGTGTCACAGTCCCTCGCCATCCTGTGCCACAGTCCCTCGCCATCCTGTGTCACAGTCCCTCGCCATCCTGTGTCACAGGCCCTCGCCATCCTGTGTCACAGGCCCTCGCCATCCTGTGCCACAGTCCCTCGCCATCCTGTCACAGTCCCTCGCCATCCTGTGCCACAGTCCCTCGCCATCCTGTGTCACAGTCCCTCGCCATCCTGTGTCACAGTCCCTCGCCATCCTGTCACAGGCCCTCGCCATCCTGTGTCACAGGCCCTCGCCATCCTGTGTCACAGGCCCTCGCCATCCTGTGTCACAGGCCCTCGCCATCCCGTGTCACAGCCGCCCCGCACCTTCCGCCCTGCCCCTCTTCTGCAGAACTCCAGGAGGCTGGACAAGCCAATGTGTCCTCTCTTTACTCACCTGGGTTCCCTCTGCCTCCCGTCACCCTCCTTTCCCTTCCTCTTGCAGCCAAATACACAGTTTCCCATTCATATCGACTCCTGCAAAGAAGTGCTGGGATGTATCATCGATCCTACGTGTCCGGCCTTTATTCGCTACTGAGAAGATCCTTAATGCAAAACCATTGATCCCCACAACAGCCCTGCAGGGTGGACGCTGTTACTCACGGCTGACAGCTGCGTGGATGGCGCTGAGGGAACGTGGGGGCCCCAAGAGCGAGATCCCATGGTTAGGAGATGCCGGCCCCCGTGCCATGGATGGGACACCGCAGCTCTCTGAGGGCTTGGATCTGCGTGCCTTTTGGTTAGTTATATACAAAAATAATATTTTGACGACAGAGCAACCGACAAAGTGAATGTTAGACATGATCGAACCTTTAACCCGTTGACTGCCACGCGTCCAAAACGGGAACCATCCCCATTTCCTCCATAGGCCCTGGAATATTGACGAATGTAAGTTACCACGATTTCCTTTACAAACCCAGAGATGTCACTAACAAGTCCGATCGTAAAACTGGGCGGCCAGAGTCGATAGGCGAGGTTTGCGGCTGTAGACGCTTATGGCGCACAAAGGGTTAAGTTAAACTCACAAAGGCTGATGGATTCCTCCCTCGGAATTCTTCCCCTCCCACCCCCACCCCCAATGTAACCCTCTAAGTCCAATTGGAAATCCATAAACAGTAAGGCCCCTGCTCAAATCAGGCGGCCTCTGCCTCCGAACGTGTCCCTTCTCAGCAACTGATGGGCAACCGAGGCCCAGCCAAGGGCGTATCGGCACCAGCTTTGCTCTTGGGCGGTAAAGAGCGTTTGCATGGGGAGGCAGGGCCCACGTGCTGAGCATGTGTCTGTGTTCTCGTTAATCGCTCCAGCTCTGTCATTTGCAATGGTTTTCTAGTTAGTGGTGTGGATTCAGGAGGGCATGCTTTGCTGTTAGCGCTGCCTCCTGGCGGCCTCTCACCCTCTGGGACACGCTGAGCCTGTGACACATCGCCCGTCCCCGAAGCCTCTGCAGGCTCAGCAGGAGTGGCTGCTGTCCGGCTGAAGAGTGACTAGGAATCTATTAATATCCTTAGTCACTGGACAGTCGTCTCATCCTTCTTCTCCTGTGGCTTACATGCAGTTGAGAATGGATTTTCATACGTTTGTGGACTGCCACCTGGTCATGTAAGTCCTCTGACCTTTGGGTAGCGCACAGATAGCATGCTGACTCAGTTTCCCTGTCGGACTTGCCCTGGGAGCCTCTGGAGCTGCCTAAGAGTTTCCCATTGGGTGACTCACGTGACCTCTCCAGCTTAGAACTAAATACCGATAAAAAAAAAAATGTTCTCAGCCCTGGCCGGTGTGGTGGAGTGGTTAGAGCCTCGGCCTGACCACCGAAGGGTCACGGATTCGATTCCCGGTCATGGGCATGTACTTGGTCGCGGGTTCACTTTCCACCCCTGTGCAGGCCGTGTGCAGGAGGCAACCAGTCAGTGTGTGTCTCTCACATCGAGGAAGAAGGAAACACTGATTAAGAGATGAACTAAAATAGATCCAGAGAGACAGAACCATCGAACAGACCATCCGACCGCAGGGGGAAGGCGGGTGTGTATGTGGGGGTGCTGGTGAAGGGAGGTGCTGCTGAGAGGCCAACCAAAGGACCTGTATGCATGCCTATAAGCATAACCATGGACACAGCCAGTGGTGGGGGGTGAGGGCATGTGCTGGGGGATGGGAATGAGCAGGGAGAGGTCAATGGGGGAAAAAGTACTCATATGTAATACTTTAAACAAGAAAGAATTAAAAAAAAAAACACTTAAAAAAAGAAATGTCCAAGGTTTTCTTATCAATTACTTTTCTTCTCAGTAGTGTACTATTTCCATAAGAAAGTAGAATCTTGCTTCAAGGCTTGGAAAACATGAGTCTGGCGCAGGATACGGAAGTTCACACACAGTGTGTAAAGTAGACGTGGGCATATCCAACTGTCAGGTAAATAGGAATAATGTGTTGGACAGAATGGAAAGGTATTTTTACAGAGTAGATGTTTAGAAGGGGAATAATGGAGAAAATGTAATATTCTTCACAGGAAGATGCCAATGATCAAATACCTGTGTGTTTACACATAGAGGTGCCTTTATCTTTAATTTGTCTGAAAATGATAGCCCCCTTCTTTCCAGGGAAGTGTCCTGAAGGGATAGAAACAGACTCTTGAAGCTCTTGTGCTTTAACTGGTCATTTAGGGTCTTGTGCCTTTTTGCTGTTGACCGATAGACCTTTCCAGATGACAGTGGGAAGTGATCGTTTTTCCATTTCTGATCAAGTGTTATCATGTTCAATATTGTGCAAAGATGCCCTGGGAGGTAAAGTGTGTGAATAATGATGTTTTATGAGGGCAATTATTTCTCAGTGGATTATTCATTACTCACAGTGCGAACTCCGAGTGAAGTGTACATTCTCTTCCTATAGTTCCATGTTACTACCAGTTTGGTATTATAAATTTCTGCCGGATGTAAGGTAATCATGCTTCATTTCCAATGTTGAACTGTCTTTGAGTGAGTGATCAGATGTCTTTACCAAGCCTTTTATATTAATTAATGATATTTTCAATTTTTGATAGTGCCATAAATCTTACTCATTAAATGAGAAATCAGTGTTAATTCTGAATCATTAAATGAAAACTGATGATTAAATCTAACTCAGTTCATGATGGTATCTTTCTAAATTCCACGTTTGCCCTAATCTTCATGAAACCACATGTGTTATATGCTTGCTTCACAGATGTGTGTTAGCCTTTGTACTAGCTTATTTTCCCCCCAATAGTTCTATATTTGTCCTAGGTTCACCATTGGATGTCTTTCTCAAATCACTTTTCAAATCTCTGTTCATCCCAGAGTCAAGTAACCTGCCTTTAAATACCAGCAATTATTTAAAAAATATATATTTTATTGATTTTTTACAGAGAAGAAGGGAGAGGGATAGAGAGCCAGAAACATCGATGAGAGAGAAACACCGATCAGCTGCCTCCTGCACACCCCCCGCTGGGGATGTGCCCACAACCAAGGTACATGCCCTTGACCGGAATTGAACCTGGGACCCTTTCAGTCTGCAGGCCGACGCTCTATCCATTGAGCCAAACGGGTCAGGGCGCAGCAATTATTAATCTGCGCGTTTTGAGTGTTTAGCTCCCATGTTCTGGTTGTGTACCTGATCTCCCTAAGAATATACACCTTTTGAAATCATGAATTAAATCGGGCCAGTGGTCACCAGTGCTATGAGGATACATCTTTCAAATATAAGGCTTCACATCAGCATAACCATTGTTTAGAATTTATTTTGAAAAAACAAACAAACAAAACCACCATGATTTGTTGGGTTTTTCACTCGTATCCAGGGGGCCCGCACGCTGTGTTTCTCGGTGCGATTGCTTTCATAACACGCTTCCTCTGGTTTCTCAGCGCTCAGCCCTGGGACTTGTGGCTGACAAAGCAGAGGCGTGTGAGCAGTGGCCTGGGGAGGCGCAGTGGCCAGCTGTTCGGTATCGTGATGCCGCTGAAATGGACAAACCTAACCACAGGCCCTGGCAGCCACGTGTGCAGAGAGGAGCCAGGCTGCGTGCTGGAGCCACAGATAATCCTCCCCCTGCGCAGCCCCCACACCCTCTGAGTAAATGCTGTACAGGGGAGGGGCTCCAACATCCTGCTAGCAATTCACTTCCCAAGGGGCAGCAGCCCCTGCCCCCCAGTCTGAACAAAAGGTATACCTGGGGGTGCTCAGAGGGGTTACCTGGGGGTGCTCAGAGGGGTTACCTGGGGGTGCTCAGAGGGTTATTCCAGTCCCCCCTGGAAGCCAGGCGCCTAGGCCACAGGAAACAACCCCATTTACCTCTGAGCCCTCCTTCCCAGGCTCGGTACTCTCCTGGCTTTTCCACGTGTTCAGTTTCTCTGGCAAACTCCCAGCATCGCATCATGCACGGTGTCTAATGCGGTCTGAAGGACCTCTAGTCGGAGGTCATGGTCACTCGCAGCTCCCGCTCAGAGATTTCAGCAGCTTCCCAATCAGCCTCCTGCTGACCCTCCCCAGCCACTGTGCGCCCAGAAGCCAGCGGGGTGCCCCTTAAGAGCAGGTCTGACCGTGACCTTCCTCGCCTCCCCCCCAAGCCAAGCCAACTCCAACTGGACAGGGTTCCTCTGCTCTGAGGGAACCCACCCTCTGTACCTCCTCCCCGGGTCTGTGTGCCAGGGGGCCTCTCGCGTGTGAACCTGTGCCGCGGCCTGCTGCGCTGCACACCCGTCCCCTCTGCACCCCACACTCGGGCCACCGCGACAGGGTCTGTCTCCAGTGTCCCCTGCCTTCTCTCCCGCTTTGTGCTTGGGACACTCTCCACCACCAGGCACTGGCCTTTGACTGGAATGGCCTCTTCGTCCCTGTCTTCCGTTTAGGGGTTTCTCAGACGCTAGGATGAGTTTAAGGATCTTCAGACCATGTTCCCATGGTGCCCACCCACCCCCGTCTCCCTAATTTAACAGTTAACAACAGCGGGCAGCGTCTATGTCCCATGGCCCTCAGGGGACTCCGGGTTCCCCGAGAACACGGTCCGTCCTTGTGCATCATCCCGTCTTCGTTGCCACGGTGGTCCCACCAGCATCTCTCTGTGCCCCATCTCCCTTGTCATCTGGTACTCGCTCCGCCCGCGTTTGGGGAAGGATTGGGGCTGATTAGCTAAATCTCACCCACAAGGTAGAAACCCCAAAGTTGTATTTTATGAGGCTCCGAGTGGCCTTGATATGATCATATCAAATAATTGAAATCATGAAGGAATTATTCTGCTTTTAATAGAGCATATGTGTTTATTTGCATTCATTTTCCAAGCTAACCTTTCTGTAAGTTACAGACCTATCCTGTAAAATACTCCGTGGGAGTTAAGATTTAACACTTCCTCTCCGGCTTCATCACTGCATTTTAAGGAAAGAAATACTTTTGAAGAATAATAAAATGTTCAATAATAAATGATCTCTTAATTGTAACCACTCTTACCAACTAAACGCACTTTTAAAAAATAATTTTTGTTAATAAAAAAAGCACAAAAAATCTTTCTCCTTGCAGTAAAAGTTGTAAAATATATTCTTTTTTTTAAAATTTGAATTTATTGGGGTGACGCTGGTTCACAACATTATACAGGTTTCAGGTACACAATTCTACAACACCTGAATGAATGAATTCTTCTTTTCCACCATTCATTTTCCAATTTGTTATCTATATGTTTACACGAGCAGGAGCCTCCGAACTTTGCCGTTGGGTAGAAACTGTTTCCTTGTCACGTAATTGCTTTTTTAAATAAGCAAGAAATGCATTCTTTTCCTCAGGAAGCAGGAAGGTGATCCCTTTATATACCCCTGTATGTAGGCGTCCGTCTGTCTGTGAATGCTCATGGCGATTTCATACGCAGGATGCTATTTATTCCTCCTGGCACCACCCGAGGTTAGCAGTGCACTGTTGTTGTCTCTGTTTTATGGATGGCACAGCTGGGCTCGGTGCTTCCTCCTGAGCCCGCGTCACCAGACAGCGAGGGACAGGCTGAGTACATTGGGTCACCAACCGGAGTCCTTTCTTTTCGGTTCCGGGGTATACTGAGATGGCTCTGGTTCACCAACTAAAATAATTCAGACCATAAACCCCATGAGAACAAAGCCCATGTATGTTTCCTATGGACCTATACTGGGAATTATTTTCATTGTCTTTCTTTCTCTCTCTCTTTTTTTTTTTTAGTGTTTTTTTTTTTCTTTTTTTTAGAGGGGGGCGGGGTGCAGGGAGAGAGGGAGAGAGAGAGAGAGAGAGAGAGAGAGAGAGAGACATCAATTTGTTGTTCCACTTTCTATGCATTCATTGGTTGATTCGTGTATGTGCCCTGACTGGAGATAGACCCCACAACCTTGGCATATCAGGATGATGCTCTAACCAATGAGCAACCCAGCCAGGGCCTCGTTGCCTTCCAAACATTTTACATTTGCAAATGGCACACAGAGGAAAGGGGTGACCTCCTAAGGCGCCCGTCATGCCAGTCAAATGCAGGAGACTGCAGTGGGGTGGCAGAGCAGAGAGAACGCTGGCTCTGCTGTTGACTCGCGGTGTGTTTCTGGACCGCTACTGAATTCCGATCTCAACTCCATCATCTGGACTGTCCACCCCTGAGCTGGTAATTACACACAGCATTTCCTGCTTCACGGGGTTTTTGTGGGAAGAAAATGAGATACTGTGTGAGAAGCGTGTACCGCAGGCTCTCGCATTTAGGAGACTCTAGATACATATTGGGGCCCTTAGAGAGAGCACTGCTCTGTCATTCATCTCTTCTCTTCTTGGGATATGGAAATGCCAATGTGAAATCAAGGGTTGTATTTTAATGTTTTTCAAATACAAGGATGTGTTCTGCAATTATTTGCGTTCTAAGAGCAAGAAAGGCCCTTTCCTCAGCTGGTCTACTTCATAATTCTGAACGTGTAGGCCTTGAAGTGTGTCCCGCGTCCTGGTCCCCAAAAGTACGCCAGCTAACGAGAGGAGCATTAAAGAAAATTAGCTCTCAGTTTAAAACACAGAAACCAACAAAATACTCTGAAGCATCAGAAGGAGAGAGAGAAATCAAACCATGTCAAAGGTCATATGAAATTCTAAAGGGAAACTTTCATGAGAAAACCTAGAAACTCATGCTTAGTAAACTGAAACGAAGGTCTTAACAATGAACCCAGAAAAGACTAAGGCGATTTCTTAGATATAAAAAAATAAAGCCATAATCAAAGACATTTCATTTAGGGTAGGAGAAGTGTCCTTGAAGAAAAATCCGGCAAGTGAAGCAGAAGAGAGACTGGAGTAAATTTCCAAGTGTACATAAATAATCTCGCGAGAAGATGGAGACGGCGAACACACTGTGTGAGTACAGGCATCCCCAGAGAAGAACACAGAACGCGGGCGCCTGACTCAGCGAGGGCATAATAACAGGAAACAGTCGCGAACTACAGCAAGCAAATAAATCCCCAAGCTTGGGCTCCGAGAGAAATTAAAGGGGTATGCTCCTAGGAAATGTATAATTGTCAACCAGTACTAAAAGACCCTAACCGTTTTCAACTTTCACATGCAATGCCAATACACAACGGAATAACATATCACACAGATACGGATGAAATAGTGTCTCCAAATACCTTTTCCTGGATAAAGCCCTCAACGATGTAACCCAGCACCTTAAAATGTGGAACTGCAATACATTGAGCTCAGCAACAATGTTGTTCTTTTCTAGCACTTAGGACACATTCCTATCTCATTCAAATTGGTCATTCCTTAGTCTTGCATAAATACATATTTTACAGGTTATATGTTATGATATACACAGACACCTCAAAAAGACTCCCGGGACCAATGATGAGCATCCAAGAGTTAAATAATACAGATATCTCAAAGTATAGATGCAATTTTGTTCCAACAACAGAATATCCACTAAAAAAAAAAGGTGGCTGTTGTTTTTGAAAAGAGATAATTAGATTTAATTAAACAGCATCATTAAGATAAGGGAAAGACTAATAAAAACAAATTAGAATACAGAACATCAAAATTAAAGGAGAGCTGGTACTGAAAAATCTTAACTCGTTTGACTGCTGGAGCAAACTAGGATACAAAAGAAAAAAAAAAAAAGAAAATTAATGAACTCTACCTTAAAGATGAAATAGAGATATTTGGGAAGTGTCAGAAGGTAAGAGAGAAGCTATCAAAGTGTTCAACTCGTCTTTCCTGAAAGACAGTGTGGATAAAGACTCTTGGAGCACTTCAAAACTTGTAATCTATGTATATAAAAGCCTAAGTGACTGTTTGACCGTTTGAATGTTCAACCGGTAGCTATGGTGTGCACTAACCACCAGGGGGCAGACGCTCCAACTGGTAGGTTAGATTGCTGCTGGGGGTGGCCAATTGGGATTGGGCGAGATGGGCCAGACATGCCCTGGAGCCCTCCCGCGGTCCCTCCCTAGCCCAATCGTGCACTGGTGGGGTCCTGGATTGTGAGAGGGCGCAGGCCAGGCAGAGGGACCCCACCGGTGCACGAATCCATGCACAGGGCCTCTAGTTTATTATAAACATGATTAATTTGATGTGCTATTAAGAAGGAAACAGTAAAATAAGAGCAAAAGTATAATTATAGACGCTGACATCTAAATAACAGTTACAACAATACATTTAAGTGGTTTAAAATCCCTGCCAAAAGATGAAGACTCTCAATTTAATTGATAAAATATGTAAAAATATGTGTTTATAAAAAGAAATCTACACATAAACACCTGTGGGGACTGCTCCAGGCCCCACACCAAGGTCCCAGGTCGCCTTCCTGCCAGGGTTAGACTGACCCCTTCGTCAAGGTGCCATTCTAAGAACAACTGCATCTGGGGACTCCTTTTTGTGAGGGGCCATTCAAGGAAGGGTTTTTACTGGGAGAGGCGAGACAAGATGTAACCTTGAGCATCAGTGACACCGAAATTCTGCAAGTAATTGAAATCCACCGGCATCGGCCTTGCTCAGACGACTCAGTTTTTATGACCACGTGCACAAAGTTAACGGGGGGAGTGTGGGTGGAGACAAAGCTATCGGTGGTACAGATTCCAACGAAGCACGCAACGGAAGCACGCGGCCTCCACGTGCCTGGCCTCATCTTCCTTCTCTTCAGCGTTGTCTTCGCTGCCAACCATTCGACTCCTGCTTTATTTGTTGAGTTCTGTTTAGACTAAATCAAAGAGGTGAGTCGGAGTAAATCCTTGCCATCCCCAGTCCAGGCAATACTAGGCAGCCGGAGTACAAAGGGCCCTCCGTGCCAACACTTCTCAGCAAAGGACGGAGGAATGAAAGACATCAGGGTGATGGCGGGCTGCTAACCACTTCCCAGAGGCAGCGGGAAAGGAGCGAGTGAGCTGCTGAATGGCCCCAGGCCCCAGTGAGCAAACCAAGAAGATGCATCAGGAGATGAGAAATGGAGAAGAACGAGAAGGAAGACAGTAGCCGGCCTTGGTCAGCCGACAGCTGCGGGCTGCGCTTCTGGGGCAGGTGTGCGGTCCTCAGATGCCCCACTGGGTGTGTTAGCTGAAGGCAGCAGCACACGCGAGCTGCAGAGACCTCCCATCCACCTCCCTCTAATCCTGACTTCACCTCCACAGCCAAGAAAGTACTTCAAGCCATTCGTGCACGGAAGGTGGCGTCTCCATGCCTTGACCCCAAGCCCCTCTGTGCATCAACCAGTGTGGATGCTGCATCCTGGAAGTGGAGCAGTCCCTCCTCCTTCCTGAAGGGGAGCAGGACACAGAGCTGAGGAGCCAGACAACAGTGACTGACGATGAACGATGAACGTTTGACCCCACGAAGCTCTCTCCTGGGAGTGCTCACGCTGGAGGCAGCCCAGATCCCATGGAGGCTCCAGGAACTCAGACCTCCCCCTTTTAACAGACGAAAAGAAGCTATCCACGTAGCACTGTTTTCTTAATCGCGTATGGAGAAAATCTTTGCGCACTTAATTCTGGGGCACAGAACTTGCAGGCAACTCCCACCTTCAGGCACGGCATGCAGGTTGCAAGACAGAATCCTTCAGAAAATCCGATTGTTGTGGGCCTGGTGGGTGGACTGGTAGACGCAGGCAAAGAGAAATGTATGAGCGTGGCTTCTGTTCTTTAAAATTAATTGGAAATTAGAGCCGAAGCACAATCATTGAATGTTCTGTAATTAGTCTAAACTCACCCCTTGCTCTCTCGTGCCTTGAAGTTTACTTTTTCAAAAGGAAGGGAGGTGAGTGGCAGCCTTCAGAGAACCTTCTTTCTCTAATGAGCCAAGTTCACCTTTGCCAGAAAACTTTCCTGGGGCCATTCCAGGAAGCCCGATTGGAACAGATCAGGGGTGCCTTTTGAACAGAACAGAGCAGTCCGACAGGAGGCAGAGCCTCCTGAAGGCGGTGTTTGCCTTTGTTCACAGCCACTGCAAGGCATGCTAGGGGTATTCGTGAAAGTGAATACACTATGAGCAATACAATAGTAAGAAATCCATTCCAGACATCACGTTCTCCAATGCTTTCCCGAACGTTTGTCATGCTCAGTTTCATCAGCCTCGGTGCACAATTTTGGTGTTGAAAGCAACATTTCATATCATCCTTTGATTTTAACACCTGCCCTGAGTATCTCCCTGTGACAGAGGACACCGGGTGTTTGACACTCTGAACGGATGGAATTTTTTGTTTGGTTCTATATTAACCTGCCACTTCCCCTGGAGCTTTGTTTTAATATATTGAGGTTGGTGGTTTTATATACAACTCATGCCAATCTACGTAAACCACGCTGAACTGTAATCCAAACATATAAGCTATAAAATGTAATAAAATATTTTCCAAGTGATGATATGCTTTTAGTTGTCACCTAGAAAGTAAGCTTGACAGGCTATTTGTCATAAAAAATTTGAAGCCCCAGATATTGAAATTACCTTTATTTATGTTTTATTATGTTCTTTATAGGCGAAGCATGTCAGCTTAATCAGTTTTCTTGATGTTTTCTTATATCTGTTACTTAAATATTATTTTTCACTGTCTCCTCTAATACACACACACACACACACACACACACACACACATATATATATTCTGTTAACCCCTTCAAATATGTTTAAAAATACATCTCATTCACTATGTAATCTTGACTAAATTTAACCTCGGTTCCTTTGTTTTCACATTTTCTCATTAAAATAGACTGAGATATATTTGGAAGTGTAAGTCATTTTTATGAAAATAAATATAGTCCATAAAAATGTATTAGGATGAAATGAACATATAGAAAAAAAGTAAAAAAAACAAAACCCAACAACAACCTTCTGAGAATTAAACTAGTAAAATCCTATATAATAAAAGGGTAATATGCAAATTGACTGAATGGTGTAACAACTGGTTGCTATGATGCACACTGACCACCAGGGGCCAGACGCTCGATGCAGTGCTAAGGATGTCTGTGGAGTGGTTTAAGCTTCAGTCAGACATCCCCTGAGGGCTCCCAGACTGCAAAAGGGTGCTGGCCAGGCTAAGGAACGCTCCACACCCAAGTGCACGAATGTCATGCACTGGGCCTCTAGTACACATATAAAGAGTGTGGTTAGAAGCTTATCATTGATATTAAGACAGGTAACACTGGACTAGCTGCATAACAAAGAAAACAGTGTGGATACCTTGTGGCTGTTGGCAATTTGTCCCCACCTCGGAGTAACTGACAGCCCAGAGCTCCTGGAACAGGAACCAGATAGCTGTCTTTTTGGCAGCCCCGTGTAATTCTTTGGTAAAATGGGGAGGTTGACATGGAATTTCAGTTGGAAGCTTGTAATTTGCTCATTTTTTTGTGAAGTTAGTTTCCCCCCCCCCCCCGTACTTTTAGAACGGGTCTTGGTTTAGAGAGCAAGTCTACCTTCCAGGTTGCTCGTGTGTGTGTGTGTGTGTGTGTGTGTGTGTGTGTGTACAATGATATATAGCGGCTTGCTTACTAGGAGCAAGATGGTTGGCTTTTCCCACTGGACTCCTGGCTCCTTTCCTTCCCTCGTTTCTGCTGTTCTGTCCTCATCAGCCTCGATCCCCCTGGCCGTGTGGATTCCTGTTCTAGAAGGGAGCTCTCGGGGGTGCGTTTGAGCGTTCACAGGGGACGGACGGCCTTAGCCCCTCAGTGGAACTTGCGGTGCCCCCTTGACTCCAAGCACCTGTTATTGGGGGAGGGGGAACCCCCAAAGTAGTGGCAGTTCTTCTCCAGCTGGCCTGCTGCATGTCCCCTGACCACCTGCTGGCTGCTGTTTGCAGGCCTGTCAGTGTCCCCTGGCTTCTGTCGGATCTCGCACCAGGGGTGAGCGTCCTTGAGGCTGCTGGCAGCGTGTCCCCACCTCTGGGTAGTCAGGGGTTTGTGGGGATATCCTGTCCCATCATTCTGTTGTCACAGCTGACTTTGTGGTTTTGATTTGGTTGTGTAGTGACTTTACCCATTTTTATGTGGGAACTCAAGATACAAAACAATGTGACGGCGTTCCAAACGAGTGTTTTAAGCGGTTCTACAGGGGATTCTGACATACGCTGCCTCAGAGCATGTCAGCTCCGGCTCCTGCCATCGGCCGACCTCCATCTATGTCTCTCTCAGTTTGAATACACGGAGGGGCACCCGAGTACCAGTTAGCCAGCGAGGGTTTGCGTGTCCCCAGGTCGACCAAGATCTCATCTGAAACCGGTGGTGACAGCAACTGATCCACATTTTTGTTTAAGACCGAACATGACAGATCAACAGAGGAAAAGGAAGTGGCTGCTTAACCTTTGTGACAGCTTTTATTCATGGTTGCCTCTGAAATATGAACACGTGACCAGAAACAGAAAGAGGACTTCTTTCTCAGGTTATTATTTCTGCCTTAAGTCACACCCACCATGTGGCTGATGCCAACTGGTCCTTCACATGCCAGTCTTTATATATATATATTATTGATTTTTTACAGAGAGGAAGGAAGAGGGATAGAGAGCTAGAAACATCGACCAGCTGCCTCCTGCACACCCCCTACCGGGGATGGGCCCGCAACCAATGTACACGCCCTTGACCGGAATCGAACCTCGGACCTTTCAGTCCGCAGGCCGATGCTCTATCCACTGAGCCACACCGGTTTCGGCGCACATGCCAGTCTTGATCCTCCCAGAGCCTTCCCTGACCCATTCCTTTCCCTCCGGACGAGTTCAAGGTTTTCTCGTTCTTCCATGACGTTTTCTTCTTGCTGCTCATGGTCAAATTCAAGAAGAAAGAGATAAACGGAGAGAACTCTCATGCAGAAAGAAACCAGGATGTGACTTGAGGAAACCTTGGCTTCTCTGTCAAGATAATAAAACGATGCATTGGTTCCTGCCACCGAACCTGTGGTCATTTGCTACGGAAGCAATGGGGCTACCAATTCACTGTTGTATTTTTCTTCTTGTTGCTGATCAATGACATCTACTTCTAGCTCATGTAAAAGCGAACTGAGGGGTGTTTCATGGCCTGGAAAGACCATGTTCTCGGTAGAGATTTGACGACATTTTTCATTTTAAGACTTGCACCTCGTCTACCAGTTGTCACAGAGCACTTAGGGATAGATTCTAGCCCCATAAATAGGAGAGTCACTTCCAGATGCTGCTTTCTCTGGGAAATGTTTTTGCCACAGGCAAGCTTTTATCTTCTCCCTCCCTGGTGCTTCCTGCTCTCGGTGTCTGACCTTCAGAGAGGGAGGCGTCTCCTGACAACATTAGACCACACAGGCGCACTTAATCATGTAAACAGTGAAATCAGTCTCGCTGCTAATCCTTTATCTAATGGCAGATTTCTCAGCTGTGTGGACTCTGATGGCGATGATGAAAGGAAAGACTTTGCTTTATTATTCCACAGTGCACGTTCCAAGTTGAGAATCCCGACGTGCGCCGGTTGCAATTACAATTTTTGAGATCTTGTTTCTTTCTTTTTTTCTCTCTCTTTGTTGATTGCAGATACATTAGCATTACTTTGGAACACAGTGTCACTCCAACTCCACTTTTCTTTTTGGCACGGGGAATGTAGAGAGAAAGAAAAAGATGCACCTTGAAATATTTTATCCGCAAGGGAGGACGTTCGTTTTTCCCTTTTGCCTTTGTGATGTGATGGGCTGTGTATGTGGGAGAGAACGGATCACAGGGATGCCTCCGTCCTGGGGGGCGAGGGCCACATCCATGCTGCTCAGGATGCTTGGTTCCTAAAGGGCCTGGCCTTTAGTGCCATGACAAAGGATGCTAGTTTCTAAGGCTTGAGAATTACATCCGGCAGGAAGACAGAAAGTGTCCTCACTGTCCATGAGTAAGTTAAGGTGACAGAGAGGATGGGGCATGGTCCGGGTTTCATCTCTTTTGGAGGAAAGAGGAATAGGATGGTTTCTCACAGTGACACATACCCATAGTTCTTCCTCCCGTAGGATTATTAAACCGCAGAAGCAGGTTGTGGCTTGGAAGATGCCACACTTACAAGAGCAGCCAAACAGAGCTCACTGCCCGACGGAAGCCACTCATCTTAGATCTGCAGCTCAACTCAAAGAAAGGTGTAGTTCTAAACCTGATGTAGACATTATCTAGTTTACATAATTGGATAATTGACAAGCAGTAAAAACCACTAGATTATCTCTTATTTTCCTAAATAAACCCTCCAACATTGAAAATGCTTTGGTCATCATCACACACAACAGACTCAGTCACACACAAATGCTATTCACTGCTGTTTTCTTAGCACGCTTTTAAATTCCTTGGATTATCCATTCTTTTTTTAAAAAAAAATAGATTTTGATTGATTTCAGAGAGGAAGGGAGAGGGGAGAGAGAGAGAAACATCGACGATGAGAGAGGATCATGGATCGGCTGCCTCCTGCACACTTCCCCTGGGGATTGAGCCCGCAACCCGGGCATGTGCCCTGACCGGGAATCGAACTGTGACCTCCTGGTTCATAGGTTGACGCTCAACCACTGAGCCACACTGGCAGGGCTCCATTCTAAGAATGGGTCCTCTCACTAGCCTCATTTTTCTTTTCACTGTTTTTGCAAAGTTTGAAAACGTCAAGGATTATAACCCCGAAGTGAGTCTTTTCAACTTGAAGTCCTAAAAAGACACCTCAAGTTTGGGTTCTGGAAGGTGAGGTTTTGCTGATCTTCTGCAAGACAAACGGATCCCTCCCATAACCGCATCCCATCCCTGGACCATGTCCCGCTGTTTCATCTTCTCTTAGATGATAGTCCTGTTGCCAAAGCAATGCCGACAGTCATATGCCTCCTGCTTGCTTCTTCACAGAAGGGCTAGTAAGACGAGGACATAAATAGCTGGGGAGCATTGGCATACAAGCAGACAGCTCCTTCCCACCCCCACCGCTTCCAGTCTTTGACCTCGTTCTTGCAACCCTTTTAGGTTTCAACAAAATTCCTTGGTTATTAGTTGAAAGATACTGAGATGATCATTATGCTAATTAGTCATTATTTTAGGATGTCTAATGTATTCCTTTGAATAGATCATGTATAATTATGCAGCATTTGTGCGGAGAGAAAACAATGAGATTGGGATGGAAGCCGTGGCCGTCCCGACGAGGCGTCCTACGACTCCACCAAGCCGACCCCTTTATGAAGCTGGCTGATTTTATCTGAGCGAGCACCCCATTCATCTCATTATTTGCTCTCTGGAATGCTTCATTATACCTGAAAATTGGACCCACCAGTGGTAGGTGAATTGAATAGATTTAACATTTTTCTAAATGCACTTTCTATTTATGCAAATTCAGAGTCAGAGCAACCCAAATCCTTTAATGAAAAACTAAAAATAAGGTAAGCATTACTTCCTCCATACTCCCAGAGAAGGCCATTTAAAATCTCTCTTAGGATGATAGGAGAAATACATAGTTTTTTTTTTCTTAAACCTATTAACCTGGGCCATGGAAAATGAGGGAGTTTATGTTGGATAATTAATGAACAAATTCTTTTCTTGTCATGTTTTGTCCCATGTTTTAAAGTGACTAACCCATGGGCTCTTTAAGGGAGGGCATGCTGGACGGTGGACTGCCAAGGACTTTAGCCCGTCACTGACTATCCGGTCCAGCCTCCATCCTTTCATTCGGGCAAACGGCCTCATCTCTGTTTCCTTCCCTGTCAAGATTAGCAATATCCCATATGCAATAGGATATTTCTTCAATAAAATGAGGCACCTCTTGGTGTATCGTGAGGCTCACATGGGCTAATCCACACGAAGTACTTTGGTCCACTGTCTGGCACAAGCAGGCTCTCCATGGGTGAGCGGTATTTATTGTTCACGATAACGCAACTCATGGTCATTTCCGGGCATTCTGAATCCGGTAGCAGAACACAGGATATTTAGAACAAATTACCCATCAGGCAACTCCTGGCTCCGTTCTATGAAAATACAAGTTCATACATAAGAAAAAAGGACAAAGCCATTGGATGGTTGCGTTACAAAAACAGCCTGAATGATCAATAGCTTTGGGTCATTGGTCTTTCCAGCGATTTTTCAAATATGATTCCACTTATAAAACTTCAACTTAGAAAAATATTGTCCGGAACTGAACTATTGTGTGGAGGTGGTACAGCTCTCTTGAGAACATAATGGACATATTATTTTCACTTATTTTGATGGTGGTTCTTGTGCTGGGTTGAAAATAAACCTTCATGAAGAATTCAAGTTCTTTTTAAAAAATATTTTATTTTGTTGATTTGAGAGAGAGAGGAAGGGAGGATAGAAAGATAAAAACATTGATGGGAGAAACATCAATTGGGTGCCTCCTGCATGCCCCCTACTGGGGATCGAGCCCGGAGCCCAGGCATGTGCCCCGACCTGGAATCGAACCAGTGACCTCTTGGTTCATGGGCTGACCCTCAACCACTGAGCAACACTGGCCATGCTCAAGTGTTTTCCTCATGTTTCCGGCTTCCATTTTGTCGGTCTGTAAAGCACTTAATTTTTACTTATTCTCCCTCCAAAATGAGGAAGAAAGTTAATGGAGCAGGTTTTTTTGCAGTCAATGGTGTTGTACCAGTATTTTCTTACGCAGGAGCTCTCAGAGGAGTGTAAGTAGCCCACTGAAAACCACTAACTTCTCTAACTTCTGCATTATTCCTTGTGCCTAGGAGTTTTCTTTTAAATAAATCATTACAATAAAAAGTTCTTACTGAAATATGCTATGCTTTCCTAAAGATAACTATTACATTTTTAATGAGTCTTTTTCCTTTCAAAATGTTAATAATATCTGAGCAGGAGTGCCTGAAAATTATACAATTTCAGGAAATTTATTTTGTGTAGTTTGTAAACTAAAAGAACAAGCAAAGAAACATGCAGAAAATACTCGCAGAGATAAATTTTGTAGGAAACTTGAATTGCTTTGCGAATTACTTAATTACGCTAATTAACATAATTTGATACAGCAATGAACATAATTTAATAAAGTAAATGCTTAGTCCTTTTTCACCGTCTGCTTTCAGTAAGACTTGAAACTGACGTTTTGACTCTGATTTAAGGATCTTCCCAAGGTCTGGTGAAATATGCCAAGTCATCCATAAAATACAGTCCGAGAAATTCTCAGTGTCCAAGTGTTTAGCCTTGTTTATCTACATTCCGCTGCTTCCGACGATTTACTATGTTCTTGATATCTTTATTACCGTTGCTGTATTATTTATCGAGAGTCTAATTGCAATAAATGTTTTATATATTTCACCTCATTTACTCCTCACAATAAAACCTGGTGTCAGACATTATTCTCATTTAAAAGAGGAGCTCAATAAAACTCCGTCCAGTTAGTAGATAACTTGCCCGCGGCTATGCAGCTACAACATGCTGGAGCCAGGCTTTGAACCAGGACTTTCCAGTTACAGGGCGACCTGACGGTGGTTCGGCAGGCCAGGAATACTGCTGGTCGCTGGGGAGAGTTACGGACACTGTCACGGACTACCCTCTCCACCCTGTGATGTAGGTGATATGACCGAGGAGTGAATCACAGAAAACAGAAGGGAACCACGAGTTTTCCTGGAGGCATTTACACCATTTTCATAGAGGACGTGGCCACTGGGCTGAGTTTTGAAAGATGCGTTTTTACTAGGAAATGAATTGTTTTAGAAAAACTGTCCAAGACAGGTAAATGGGCAAAGGAGATGGTGTGCTGTCCTTCCAGGGGATGCTGAGAGGCACACAGTGGGCCAGGGCTGGGGACCTGCGGCTGGTTTCTTATTAGTCAGGCTATCTGCACTGTGAAGGGGTAGTTGTTAACTTCTGGAAAACTGAGTCACACAAGTGATTCCTATTCATAGGAATAAAAGTATTTATGGTTAGTAAGGACACGATTGACTTCTACCCAGTACAAATGGGATGGCTCTAAAGATTGCATTGTATTGCCCTATGGGATATGGGATATTAACTGATCTTGAATACATGCTTACCCATTTCAGCTTTCCTTACTAAAGTGTGTGTGTGTGTGTGCGTGTGCGTGTGTGTGCGTGTGTGTGCGCGCGCGCGTAGGCCCAATGCCAATTTTTTAAAAATATGTTTTATTGATTTTTGAGAGAGAGAGGAAGGGAGAGGGAAAGAGAGATAGAAACAGGTAAATCATCGATCGGCTGCCTCCTGCACTCCCCTTACTGGGGATCAAGCCCGCAATGCAGGCATGTGCTCTGACCAGGAATCGAACTTGTGACCTCTTGGTTCCTGGGTCAATGCTCAACTGCTGAGCCACAGTGACCGGGCCCAATACTCATTTAAAAATTATATATATATATATTATAATAAATTATATTTATGTGTGTGTGTGTGCGTGCGTGTGTGTATGTGTGTGTGTGTGTGTGTGTGTGTGTGTGTGTGTGTCTTTTCTTAGCTGGTTCCTTTCAGATGGTATTGATGTCTTACTGGTTCTGTCATTGATTAATGAGTTATATAACATCTTTTCCCAGGAGTTCATTATCTACTTGCACCAATGTCATGTTCGTCACTCTTTGAAGAGTACATGTCAGCAATGTGGTATGGAAACGTTCATTAGAACAACCACTGGCACACTGAACAGACGCAGAATTGCCCGGCATCTAGGACGTGTCCATAAACCTAAAGCAAGAGGAGAGAGGAGTCTGGGGATAGCCTGAGGCAGGAGCGACCAGCGTGGTCATTTGTATAGGCCTTGACTGCTAGGCTCAGTCATGACTTATCACATAGGTATACATGTAATGTTGGACTACAGAGACACGTGGGTTAAAATCAGAAGCCAGCTGTAACCTTTCTTCTTCATGCCTTTGCAAGCCCACTTCGTTGGCACCCTTATATCCATGGAATGCAATTTAAGAAAAATCGCCATACATTTTCTGGACATGCTTAATAAATTCTGATGAGATATATCAGTTCAGTGATGAATATGCTCAGTTCCAGGAAATAATAAAACTTTCCCACTTCCCCCAATGCAGACCAAGGCAAGGCCATTTCCTCCCTAATTTCTCTGCCTGGAATCCGTGCCTCTGTTTCTCCTCTCCCACCTCCCAGGTGATGCGTAACCCATATGAATCTTAGGTGACAGTTCTATCCAGGTTGGTACTTGCTGGGCTTGCTAAGCTTGGGAATCTACTCTTTCCCCATAGGGCATTATTTATCTATAATAATAAAAAAGTGTAATATGCTAATTAGACCAGAAGTCCTTCCGGACAAAGCCGGGGCTGCGAGGGAAGCCCGGGTCCCAGGTGCCTGCCGGTGGCCGGAGGGAAGCTCAGGTCCCGGGTGCCAGAGGGAAGCCAGTGCCGGCAGTCAGGGGAAGGAAGGCCTACTTTTGTATGAATTTTGTGCATTAGGCCTCCAGTTTTACAATAAATAAATAAATAAATAAATAAATATTGATTTTAGAGAGGAAGGGAGAGAGAGAGATAGAAACGTCACGATGAGAATCATTGATTGGCTGCCTCCTGCACACCCCACACTGGGGATGGAGCCCATAACCCCAGCATGTGCCCCGACCGGGAATCGAACCCTGACCTTCTGGTTCATAAATTGATGCTCAACCACTGAGCAATGCAGGCCGGGCAAAGGCACTTTTTGAGAGTGTTCTTTTAATTGCTGACAGCATTACAGATGTCCCCTATTCTCCTTGTAGGGTACTTCTGAAGGCACTTTGGAGAACCCTCTATCACCGGGATATGGAGGTCCTCTCCTCCAGTGCCGTGGGTGACTACGATAATGATTTTTAAAAGGTATATAAAGTACATAATGTACAAAATAAATGCTCAATAAATGTTTATTGTTATATATTTTTTTTAAGTTTTGAAATATCTTCAACATGTGATTGCAAGCCACCAAGGACAAATAGACGTATGTTTGAAAAGCTCAATTTCCTGTCTCACAGAGTCTCAACTACCTTGATGGTGATTCTAAGCGTAATTTTAAAATGATAACAAGACACAGATATGAAGACTGTTTTGATGGTTTCTAGACATATATAAAAATTATTTGCCGAATCACAGCTACTTTCTGGCATAATCATCTCGAGTTATTACACATTGTTGATTTTTTTATGACCAAACTGATTGGAATTAATTTTGTTTGCTCCTTTTTCAGTTCCCAGGCACCAGCCTAATTGATACTGTGTTTCTGCTTCAGTTGATTAGTTTTACTGTTTATGTGCCATTTGGGGTTTGAAGGGAAACAATGATAAGCAGAGTGAGTGTCAGCATCTTTATCATCACATAGCTTTCCCATCAGCACTGAACGTGGAACACAAAAATTCATTAAAACTCACCTAGGAAACTTACAAAGAAACAGTTCAGAAAAAAGAGCTAATGAGACAGCAACAGAAATTGTCCGCATACAACTTGAGCGATCACAGTCTTCATTAACCTCTGACAAATCAGTTGACACATTTTCCATGAAACCCTTCTTGCAGGGGTAGAGGTGTTATCTCCAGAATCCTGAACGCAAGGAGTGGCTGGTATTCTTCCTGCTTCCTTGCAAGGGTTTTTTTTTTTCTTCTTAAATATATTTTTATTGATTTCAGAGAGGAAGGAAGTGGGAGAGAGAGAGAGAAACATCTACGATGAGAGAGAATCATTGATCGGCTGCCTCCTGCACGCCCTCCACTGGGAGGGGTGGGGGATCGAGCCCACAACCCGGGCATGTGCCCTTGGCCGGAATCAAACCTGGCACCCTTTAGTCCACAGGCTGATGCTCTATACACTGAGCCAAACCAGCCAGGGCAAGGGTTTTTGTTTTGTTTAGTGACCTGCTCTACTCTGAATTCTTTGCCTCACAACTTACCCCAGTCTGTCTTTCTGTTTTCAACCCTCATCCGGGAACTACACGTGAACTTCCTTAAAGCTCTAGGATGCAGACATACAGGGTGGGGCAAAAGTAGGTTTACAGTTGTGACTGTGTGAAACACAGTTTGTTCATGTATTATCAGTCATTAATTCTTGTGTGATTTTCCATATAAACAACTGTAAACCTAGTTTTGCCCCACCCTGTATACATCTTCTATGTGGATATTTTTTTATGACTTCAAAAACTGTACCAGTAACTTTTCCAATGTCCTGGCCTCTCAGTTCCTTAAACTCTTAAATTCCCTTGAACTTTTTAAACATTCCACTTCAGGAACCTACTGATAGCTTCCAGTTTATTATCAAACAAACAAACAGTGAGATAAAGGAAAACTAATCAAACCCTACTGCTCTCAAGACTTGAACACTGAATTCTCTTTCTAAGGATTTCAATTTAGAAATTATATGACTTGCCTTTTGTGTTCTTTATTTCCCTTTATTTGCAAAATATTATCCAGTCATAATTGTGGAGTGATGCTAGAAAAAAATATTGAAACGTATTAAGACTCCAATGTGGGCCCTTCCACTCATTATTTTTAATTTATTTTTTATTGGTTTGAGAGACAGAGAGAAACATTGATTTGTTCCATTTATTTATGCATTCATTGGTTGATTCTTGTATGTGCCCTGACCGAGGATTGAACCCATAGCCTTGGTATATCAGGATGATGCTCTAACCAACTGAACTACCTGGCCAGGGCCTTTCCATTCATTTTTGCTGTGAACCTAAAACTGCTCTAAAATAACCAAGCCTACTAAAATAAAACACCACAGACACATGACTTCTCTACCCAGGTATGCCATCTAATCTCAGTGGTTCCTGTGCACCTACAGTTTCTTCCGAGGCTGTTAATAGTGTTTCCTAAATAGACTTCTTGCCTTTGCATGTTATGCTTCTTCAACCTGTTCCTGGGAGACTGGTCTACCCCAGAGGTGGGCCTCTGGTCTCCTCTCTCATTCTACACATGACAACTTGTGGACATGTCTACTTTCATGACTGCAACTACAATCTTAGCAAGTTCTACACTTAAGTCTCCACATAAGCACTCTCTTCTGAGCTTTACTCGTGTATATCCAACAGTCTACTGGGCATGGAATTTAACTATCTGGGTGACCTTGAAAAGATTACTCAGTTTCTCTAAATTTCCTTACTTGTCACATGGAGTAATAATAATAACAATAATAATAATTACCTCACAGAGGTTTTTGTGAGGAGAAAATGAGATAAAGATTAGAGTAGTACCTATTAGTCTATATTATTAATTTTGTTATTTCACAATCCATGCTGTCCTTAAACTCATCATTTTCAATACCACGCCCCCCCCCCCCCAAAAAAAAAAAAAAAAGAAAGAAAGAAAAACCCCAATGCCTTATGGTTCCTTAAGCCCATGCCTCTGTGAACAGTGGTATCATCCATGGAGTTTTCCAGTCATTTCCGTGAAAACCCTTCTAGCAGGGGTAGAGCTGTTACCTCCAGAACCCTGCATGCAAGAAATGCATTCTGAACTTCTTACTCTCTATTTTCCTCCCCCATCTTGTTGGTCAACAATCTAGTTGACTACTCTGGGATCCATTCAGTCTCCATTTTCATAGCCATAGTCTTAATGTAATCACTTGTCATTTCTCTCTGGGGAAGGAATGCATTTTAGTTCCTTCTAAACTAAGTTAAGTCTTTGGTCTTAATTTGATTGAATCTATTCTCCACATTGCTTCCAGAGGTCTCTTTCTAAAATGCAATTGTTTTTATTTTCTCTCCTCTCTTTGAAGCCTTCCTTGACTCATTCTAATGTTCCAGATAGAGTCCAGGCTTAGTTGATCTCACGGAACCCCTCCAAAACCTAAACCTAGCCAACATTTCTTACCTTTTCTTCCATGAAACACCAACTTATTCTTTTTCATGTAATTCTTCCTCTTTCTAAAATGTCCCTCAGCTATTCTTTGCCCGGCTAACTTCTGTTTTCCCCTCAATGTCTCTTTGACAGTCTGAGCTGGGAACATCACCTGCCTGTCCCCATTACACCCTGTTTTCACATTTGTTATAACATCTATCACTCTGTGATATCCTTGAGAATAACGGTGATGAAGCAACCTGGAAAAATCGTGCAGAATTCACGTGGCCAGCCTGTGTTTCAGGGCAATGGGGAAAGCAGACTTTAAAGGTGGGAAGGCTGGCTGGATGGGCAAACTTTTCTGCCTTTGGGTATATGGCTGAGACAACCTATCACTTTTTGGGAACTGGGGACAGAGCTCCAGTCTTTTAATATTTATAATAGTCCTTCTGATGGAATCTAGTCCCTAGCCATCAGAATATAATTAAAGAGGACATTAAGGGGATTTCTATATAATTCTTTCTTTTGATAAGAGAAAATATGTTAAAGTAATTGTCATGGTATTGACAAGATGGCATCTGGAATAAGAATACTTAGTTTTTTATTTTAAAATATTCGTTGGAAATATATACCATATCAAACCCCCATGCAAGTGCTGCCCAGTTGAGAGGATGGGGTGAACAGCAAGATGTGGAAGAATTGGGGAGAAACAAAACGACAGAATATTGAGTGAGCCAAGCAGGAGGCTGAGCCATGGCCATGATACCTGAAACCTTCTTTCTGGTGAAGAACTAATTTAACTCTCTTGGCATTAGTTTCTTCACCCATAAAATTAGATTAATTTCAAAACTCATTCCAGATTTAATCATTTAAAAATAATTTGTATACATATATACTTCTAATGACATTTTTTAAAAATTTGTAATCAAACTCTTTCTATGATGGTATCTATTTTAGGAGCTCTCGATAAATCAATATGATAATCAATTAAGAGATTTATTCAACAAGAACGTACTGAATGTTTACTATGTGCTCAATGGTACACGAGACTCAAGGTGATGTGTGATAAATGAATCACACCCTCTCTCTGTCCATAAACTTACTCAAAAGAGCCAAAGAGAAATGAGTGTGACGATGCCAAGTGCTACCTTGGAGACATACCAATAGAGGCAAGGGCTTCTCTTTGAAGAAAAGATGAGATTGTCTGGGGGAGGAGACACCTATGCCATGCAGGGAAGATGGCATTTAAGTTGAGCCTGGAAGGATGAGATGGGTTAGGACAATCCAGGGAGTAAGAAAGGCCCGGAAATAGCGTGAGCAGAGCCATGGACAGTTCCTCTATGTGCCGGGAAACCAGTCTCCTTCTGTTACCTTCATTGCCGTGGAGCGGCCACTGAAGGTAGGCAGTAGAGTCAGCCTTGCAGATGGAAAGAGGTAGAAAGTCCAGTCACTGACCTCGGAGAACTGTGGTGCACTGGGGAGACGAATAACAGATCACTCCAGTAACCGGTGTTGAATATTGTGATAGCGAGGAGCACAGGGTGTTATCGGGGCGCAGATATGCAAGATCTTCCCCAAATCCAAAGGGGGCAACAATGGAGCTCTGCTTTCTACACTGGGTAAAAGTCTGTCAAAAGTGGAGCATTTCTCTCCAAAAAGGAGACCAGAAGGAGTTGAGTAAGAAACAGAGGTTAGAAAGAAGACCACTAGGAGTTCATTATTGTTGGATCATAAAATAGAAGATAGAGTGAATATGAGACATGAGGCTGAAGGAAAAGGGAAGGGGCAGGTTATAGAACCTTCATAGGCAATAAATACTGCATTCTAACTTTGCTCTCTAGGTTGGAATGAAGCTATTGGGAGCCTTTAAACTGGAGAGTGACTCAATAGTCTCTTTGAGGTGTGTGGAGGGCGGACATGAGGGATGCAGACCTGAGTTGAAAGGCTGAGTTAGGAGGCTACTCCAAGCAAGAGGTAGGGAAGGTGGAAGAAGAAGTGAAGAAGGAGGTGTGTGTGTATGTGGAGGGCGGGGGGAGCATTAACTAGATACATTTCTAAGAGTAAAATCGGAATAATTGTTCCACTATTTACAGGGTTGTGAGAAAAACATTCCCCCAACCTCCAAGGTTACGAACTGGCACTCTCTTGGTGATTTCATTGAATCTCCTATAATATATATATATATATATATATATATATATATATATATATATATATTATTGATGAGAGAGAGGAGAGAGAGAGAGAGAGAGAGAGAGAGAGAGAGAGAGAGAGAGAGATCAATGATGAGAGAGAATCAACATCAGTATAGCTTGGAAGTAAGGTCTTCCCTGACAATCTAATTGAAAATTTCATGCCCCCAAGTTGACACTCTTGATCTACCCCCTCTCCACTTCCCTACTTTATTATTCCCCACAATTCTCAGAGGCATCTGGCGAGGCAAATATTTTATTAGTTTTGTTTATTGACCGTGCTCCTCCTATCAAAATTGGAAGTCCCCTGCTGGTAGGTCCTTTAGCTGCTGATGTCCATTACTACACTCCCAGCACTTTGAACATTGCCTGAAACATGGTAGGGGCTCAGTAAACATATGAATTACATTACCAAGTAATTTTCAGATTTCTAATTCGTGTTGTGGTAGAAACACAACATGAGTGATTGTATCACTAGACTATTGAGGGCCTAGGGGGAACAAGCATGGTATACAGTAGGTGCTCAATATATATTCATTGGATGGGATTTTAAAATGAATTAGTGGTAGTAGCATAAGTTTAAAATCCTGTGAGGCAAAACGGAATGAAAGGGGTAGAGATGATTCTGAGGATGGGAGAGTTAGTGCAGCAAAGATAAGGCTGTGATAGCGAGGTTAATTTAGAAAGAGGAACAACCGGAGATGATGTTAAGCTGGGGAATGAGACCTGTGCATTCTGACAAAGCAATGAACTGTATTACCTTTCGTGACATCCAAACGAATCTCTAGCATCACTGGTCTAGTTCAAGTTTTCATCCTTTCTTACCAGAAATGATCCCCCAACTGATCACTGTGTCTCCAAGCTTGATTCGCCAAAGCCATCCTTCCTCTTGGCCACATCTTGATTTTGCAAAATATATATTGGTTCCTAGCTTGCTGGCTTTCTGTCCCCCTGACATTCCTTATACTTATATAGCTGGCTCTGACTCTCTAGGGGTAAGTAAGTTACAGGATATACCGAGAAGAGTTATTATGGGATAAGGGCTCCAGCCTCCTAGAGAGTCAGCAACTTCTCTGTACTTATCAATACATATTAAACATTGATATTTAATGGTAAGTTTCACCCTCTCAAAACTATGCTACCCTGATTTTCTATTCATTGAAAGTTCTCCCCATGTAGGCACTTGTCAGAAGTCACCCATATTCTCCAATGATTTCGCTTCCTGATGACAAATGCGTGGCATTGTGTCGCCAGGTTTTGGGGATAGACACACGGTGTGCTATTAACACATGCACAATGGGCACCTTCCCCTGCTCCAATGTCAAGGCGTTTCTGACACAGCCCTGTAATTAATGAGGATGCACCTTCTAGGGCGTGTGCCGGTAATTTGGCGATGACAGAAACATATGCCTTGTCTGAGGAACCTGACAGTGAGGGGAGGAGGGAGAAAACTTGCTAGGATGCTTACTCCAGTTGACAGTCCGCCCTGGGTGACAGTAATGAGGCTTTAGGCATGTTGATATACATCAGGCTATAGCCAGGAGCAAGGCCAGCACTGCCCGAGAAACTGAAAAGGCTGGGGGAGTGTCCCTGGGGCAGATCAAGCAACAGAGCTGCTTTCAGCGTAAAGCAAATCACCAACCCCCTTAGATAGTCAACTAAGGAAGGAGGCCAACATCCAACATCTGCTCTCTCAACCTCAGAATGCAGGCATCCAGGCCACAGTGAGGGGGACTCGCTTGTGAAACCACCAGTCGCCTCAGTCAGACATCTGGAAGTCACCCTCCTTCTCTCTCATCCCCAACACCCCATCGTTCCTAAACGCTGTTATTTTTACTCCTCAATATTTCTTACATCTGACCTGGTTTCTCTAGCGAGAAGACTTCTCTAGAGAAAAGACTTCAAATAGTCCCCATAACTGGTCACATTCAACACTTGCCGGTGAGTGGAGAACTGGACCCGGTACTGGGGACTACAGAGCTGAACCAGATCACGGGCTGCAGGTGGAATAAGGTTGCTTGAGGCTGTAGGACTGAAGTCCCAATTTCCTTCCTGGCTGTCAGCAGATGTGATTCTTTTCTCTCAGAGGTCCCCATGGTTCCTTGACATGCGATCCTTTCACACAGAGTAGCTTCTTTTATTCAAGACCACCATGAGAATTTCTTGCTCCAGCGAGCTAAGAGAGAGTTTCATATAAAACTAGAGGCCCAGTGCACGAATTCGTGCATGGGTGGGGCCGATTGGGCCATGCCGGCCAGGGGGAGGGGCTGCGGGTGGTTGACCAGTCAGCCCCGCACCCTGGTCGAACTCCTGGTCGAACTCCTGGTTGAGGGGACAATTTGCATATTAGCCTTTTATTATACAGGATAGCCTAATTAAGGTAGTGACATCCCTTCCCCTTTGCCCTACTACATTGTCCTGTCACAGGTCCTATCTGGATTCACGAGTATGTGTCTATACTTGGATGTGATTCACTGACAGTCACCTTAGAATTATGCATAGCCTTCCCCTCCCCCACACACAGTGTGTCAGAAGGCAGTAAGTATTATCCTATATAATAAAAGGGCAATATGCAAATTAACCCTAACAGCAGAATGACTGGGAACGACCAGTCGCTATGATGCACACTGACCACAGAGATGCTCAACACAGGAGCTGCCCCCTGGTGGTTAGTGTGCTCCCATAGGGGGACTGCTGTGAGCGCAGCAGTGGTGGTGAGAGCCTCTCCCACCTCCTCGGCAGCACTAAAGATGTTTGACTGCGGCCACAGGGAGCAGGCCTAAGCTGCAGTCGGACATCCCCCGAGGGCTCCTGGGCTGCCAGAGGGATGTCTGACTGCCAGCTTAGGCCTGATGCCCCAGGGCAGACAGGATCTGTCACGCGGATGGGGGCAGCCATTGAGGATGGGGACAGCCATTGCGGTGTAAATGAGAGTGGGCAGGGGGAGGGTACATTCTCATTGTTATTCGGGTTAATGTACATTTGTACAGTTTCTTAATAGCATCTAATAGAAATGATGTATCAATGAAAGGATCTGAAGAAATGGTTAAATACTGGAGCACTTAGTAAAACTGAGTTAAAATAACCAGAAGAATTGCATGACAATCTGTGCAGACAAATCTGAGAGCAGAGAAGGAGTAGCTCACACAATAAAATTAACATTTGAGGAATCAGCCTCCCACAAAGGGAGAACAGTACAAATGAGTGCTTTCTCCCTCAGGGATTTCCTTCCATCAGTTAAGGATGTGGCTTTCTTCTTTTGATTGCTTGTAATTCATCCCAGCAAGTCCTTGATTCCCAGGAGGGATGCTTTCCTCCGCCCCACTCGTGGTGGGACTGGATCTCTTTCAAGCAGCTATTTTTAGTCAACAATTTATACTCCTAATTTGTTTCCCACGTATTATCATTGGGTAACCCACCAGTCTTCACACACCCTATTGATTCCCCCAACCAAATGAGAATCTCAAAATCCATCAGCATTGGAAGCATGAACTTGCCTTCACAATATTTATGACAGGAAGAACCCAGAAGGGACAAGAAGGGTCTTGTTCATAGGTTCCATGTTGCCAACGTCACAAATGGCCCCAAAGAATCGTCACCACAGAACTTCCCTCTTCAGCCACATCGGGGATGTCCATTTCTGTAGGAGCGGTGACTCTTCTTCCCACTCTGTTTTCGTCTTAGCCCATTCAGGCCTCCGTGCCACAGGCTGAGAAGCTTACAAACACCGTGCGTTGATTTCTCCCAGTTTCCTGTTGTCCTGTGTCTTTGCAGCATTCCATCTCTGGTCCTCAATGTCCTAATCTCATGGCTGGTTCTTGACAAAAACCAACCAACCAACCAACCAACCAACCAAACAAACAACAACCACCCAGCAACATTTTCCCATAAGGCCTGTCCGCTTGGCTGTGAGCAGATGAGCCTGGGTCAGTAGCTACAATGTTGGTGTCAAAAGTCAGAACACATTTCTTTTCAGACTAATGACCACCACCGTCCTACATGCAGTGAAAACCTGACCGCCTTCCCCAATTCAAGGGAAATGACTGTGTTATTCAGTGTGAAGATCCATGTATTGGGTGGCATGGAGGGAGGGTAGGGAAACAGGAACAATCTATTGTGTCAACTCATCATTTCATTTGCGCTGCATAATTATGCAAATTAATGTCTTGTAGACGGATTTCCATACTGAATCTAATTAATGTGTTGGTTTGTGTGCTTATTATATAGAATCACTGCTCTGTTTTTTCTCTCCCCGTTGAGGTTATTAACATGTCCCAATTTAGTATTATCTGAAAATAACATGAATGGCTTTCTTCTCTCTTTCAAAGAGCAAACAAGGAGGCTAAATCAGTAACACTACACTCTGTCCCCATTGTGTCCTAACTGCTGCTTTTTTTCACCAGGACTTGGTTTAATTATTACCTTCCAGTAGCCTCTCACTATATGCAAATTACCCTGCATACAACAGTAACGCAGATTCTTAAGCGTCATTTAGACCCTGGCTGTTCTCTTTTCCAGGAGCCTATATTTATCTTATTGATTAATTGATTTTATTGATTTCAGAGAGAAAGGGGAAGGGAGAGAGAGGTAGAAACATCAACAATGAGAGAGAATCATTGACTGACTGTCTCCTACATGCTCCCCACTGGGGATCAAGCCCGCAACCCTGGGCATGTGCCCTGACCGAAATCGAACCCGGGACTCTTCAGTCTGCAGGCCAATGCTCTATCCACTGAACCACACCAGCTAGGGCTATATTTTTCTTTTGATTGTCCTGACAAAGCCCTCTAACTCTTGCTCTTCCATGGCCAAGGGGGTTCACATAATAGAGACGCATCTCAAGTTCACTCTCATGGAGCAAATCACACAACCCTGCGATGCTTTCACCCATCGCTTCAAATTCGTTCCAAACACCTCTGGTATGCTGGAGGTTGTTTCCTTCCTCGGTGTTTACACATTTATGTTGCAAATGTACATTTTTAATAATTTAGGGTTCTCTGCCTGAATGCTTTTAACTTCCAGGTAAACTTCTTAGATGTTTAGACATATTTTTGAGTCCTCCCCTTCACCCCCAAATTCATTAATTCTCCTAAAATACAAAATGGCCACTGCTTTGAATGAATTTATTTCCCTTAATTTTTTTCTCATATGTCTTTGTTCACCTATCCCAATACAGTTTATTTATCATGATCTCCAAATCAAATAGAAAATAATAACAGTTACTATTGCTTTCTTTTTTTAAAGCACTTACTAGGAAACATTGCCTTTAGTTATCACAACCTCAGAGGCAGGCGTCATCTCTAAATAAGATAATGTAGGACCCCTTGTGTCACCCCATACTGTAATGTCTCTGCATTCGACATCTGCATGAGCAAGCCTGCTTTGGGCATGGACATAAGCAGGACTTTGGGTAGTATGATATAAATGTATTAATACAGGAATTCCTACCTGAGAACTCCTGGGGTACTGCAGGCATAGTGCACCCCTTGCTAGATCTGGTCAGGGTGGTATAGTTTTATGCCTGTCCTGACCATGTCAGAATGTGATTTGTGCCCTGTGTGCCTGCCTAGGATTGAAGCCACCTGAGCTACGTAATTCTAGGTGCGGTCTTGCTGGCCAAACCCTGCCCCAGGATGGCCGAACCTACCCAGCGGGCTATTAGAACCGAAACCCAACATTAATAATAATAACAACACAGAGTAACAGTAAGAATTTTAACAGCTGATATTTGCTAATCAGTTAGGCTTTGCCAAATCCTGCATGGCGTGGTTTATAGAATCATGTTCACTTATCCTGATAAACCAAATGAGAAAAGTACAGTTGTGTCTACAAATTTAAGAAATTTACTTCACTTGTGTTCATAAGCTTTTTTATTATTTTATTATTTTTTTAAAATATATTTTATTGATTTTTTACAGAGAGGAAGGGAGAGGGATAGAGAGTTAGAAACATCGATGAGAGAGAAACATCGATCAGCTGCCTCCTGCACACCTCCTACTGGGGATGTGCCCGCAACCAAGGTACATGCCCTTGACCGGAATCGAACCTGGGACCTTTCAGTCCGCAGGCCGACGCTCTATCCACTGAGCCAAACCGGTTAGGGCCATAAGCTTTTTTAAATGTGCTAAGAATGCTTTACCGCAGTCTCTGATCTTCTCCTACCCTGTTGGGAATCTTGAGCTCCCGCTGAATCTTATGCAGGCCGAGAAAACACACACACATAGAGTTACGTGTACCGGACATTCTTATTGTTAGATAGTCTAACGCAGTGGGCGCCAACCAGTGGGCCACTGGTCGTCCATGAGGTCTGAAAGGTTGGCGACCGCTGGTCTAATGTATATATTTTCTAAAAGTATATACTGTAGTTTGTGATAGAGATGCAGACAGTGACCACGTAATTTATCATTCAAACATGGACACTTGTGAGGCTGAAAGGGGATGTTACAATCTACTAGCAGGTGTCACCTCATTTACATCAGGTGGAACTGGGACTCCCCCCAAGAAAAGAAGGAATGGGCCACCTGATGCCTCGGCAATGGTCAGATCACTGTCCTGCTGGATGCAGATTGAACAGATGAGTATATTATTCATCTGGTATGTGAAATATATGCCATGAAAAGTCAAAATATTTTTAAAAGTACAAATTGCGCATGTACTCTCCAATTAATTAGATTATAAGGACATGGATAGTCATGCTTTTTACTTCAATTCTATTAATAATACTTCTAAAAATACATTATCATTTTACATTAAGTTAGATTAAAACATTATTGTCTAGTTTCTTCACCTCACTAATCATTTAAAGTGAGAGACAAAACGAAATTCTGAGAAATAAACCAGAGTATCAATTATAGCAATATATGATTTTCATACTTTTATGTCGTTGCGTATTAGCAGTTAGCTTTCATCGCTCATTAAGACAATCTTTGGGGGATGTCAATTTTCGGCTTAGAGCCCTTTAAGTTTTTGTCTGAGCTCCAGAAAGTTTTGTCTCATTACCCTGAATCCGGGGCCTTCTGCATACATATCTCCTTGCAATATAAAGAAAGGTTTTAAAGGACTATAAGATGGGAGAGGAGAGTTATCTAAGTAAGTGAGGGAAATCCATGGTAATAGAGACGAGAGGAGGGGATAGATTCAAGCAACAGGAGTTAAATCTGCTTGCAGTAATCGATGGAATGTTGAGCGAGGGAGACACAGGAGTGTAGAGAACTGCCCATGTTCCTGTTCTGAGGGATGGAGTGCAGAGAGGCGCCTTAACCCAAATCTGTTTCATCAGTCTTACAAACGAATCCAATCAATACAACAAACCACAAGCACACACCTGCTCTTGACCTCATTGGTTCTCCTCCTCCTCATTTGTCTGCTACGCCTGATAACTAAAGTTCAGAAAAGTGTTATCTGGAGTTGCCGACTCCATCCTCCTTCGGCTTGTCCTCTCCACTCCTCTAACAGGGTCCATGCCCTGCAGTTCACTGAGAGCGTTCCTGTGAAGGTCACCAAGGACTTCCACTTGGTCAAAATCGAATGTTTTCATCACTACTCTTACTGGACTGCAAGCACCGCTCCTTGAAAACACATCTTTCTCTTGACTTCTATAATGCTATACTACCCTGCTTCTTTCTCTCTTTAATCTTTAGTGCTAGTTTGTTCTCTTTTGATTACTAAACTTGGAGAAAACCAGTGCTTAAATCTCCTCCCCCAACTTGACATCAATCCAATCTTTCTAGTAGACTTCTCTTGTCCCCCAGCTTTAAATACAAGCTATCTGCAGTAGCTTTTACATTTATATCACCTGTATTGTGCTTTCCCTTGATTTACAGACTAGACTTTTCCAAATTCCTCACTGAGACGTCCATAGGCATATTCTATTAGTTTATATCATTTCTAGGACCTTAAAAATCTGATTCCTGGCTTGATGGGAGAATTATGCAGACACACTGATCTATCGCCCCAAAGGAAATGGCTACAGAGGTGGATCCCGAAAATGGAGTGAGTTATGTAGAGACATAGAGGGGAAGGTGCTTGCAAAGAACCATCAACCTCCACCTTCATCAACTCTGTATCTACATCCCAGAGACAAGGCTCAGAGCTCTGTTTTAACGAAGAAAGTCCTCCGTCCCCTTTGTCTTTCTGTAAGAGTCAACAGAAAGTGAAGCCTAGATCAATTTCGAATTTTATCATCATGGACTTGTTTATTCCCAGCCAAAGTATGTGTATGACTTATGTCAATACTGGTCCTGCAAAAGATGAACACTGATAACAAATTATGATGTGCATAAGTGAAAAGTGGAACTACAAAGGAAGATAAAGGACTGATACAATTTAGCTAGACCACCTTTACCCAATAAAAGGTGAGGTCTCACACCCAGAAGTTCTGACCTGATAGGACTGGGGTGGGGGGGAGGGAGCTGGCCACGGGTATTTTTGGAGAGCTATGAGGGCTATTAAAATAAGTCGCCCTGTTGAGAACCAATGATGTGGACAACCTCTTCCTACTTCAAAACATAACCCAGAGACCCGCAGATGTCTTTACATAATGCTTTCTGTGCTTCTTATTGACTTTTGTATTGGAATTTGCCAACAATGAAAAAACTCCAGAGTTATGCCCAGTAATAGAAACCTGATAATAAAAGTTAGACAGACATATTTTTTAAAGCCAGACTGATCACATCCCTATCGTGATAAAGTTCTAACTTTTCATTTAATCGATAATGGGCATAGTAAGAGATGTCATGCTTTTTCTTAATATTCTTTTGAGAGTTTAACATAAAAGCATTTTCATAGACTCTTATCAATAAAGAATAATTAGATGAAAGCAAAATAGTCCTAGAGTCTATTTTAATCCTTGTTCTGGAGTCATAAATGTATAATTTTCCCATTTATACATGCATACCCAAAGAAAATATTTTAGTTAATATATTAGAAATACTACAAATCATTTTAGTTAATAGAGATTAATGAATACAAACATCTTTTTTTAAAATGATATTTTAAATATCTACTCACCCACCCAGAATTCTGGGGATACTGTCCAACACAATGAGGACTCTTCTCAATTATCTAAATATTATCTTTTCATGCCCACAGTGGGGCTTCTCTGAATATTCTAAGAATAGGTACACCCTTTTCATCTTGATTTTCCCCTGCACTCTTGGTACTTAGCAATGGACAGCACTGTCTTCCGTTACGAATATTCATTGATCACCTACCAATGTTGTGAGCCTAGTTGTCGGGGATCAGCCCAGAATCTAGCTGGGGTTCCTGCCCTCTTAAACCGTAGAGTTGGGTCCAATTTTCCTCAAACTTCACTGTGCACGCGCGTTGCCTGGTTCTTGTTAAAACCCAGTCTCTGGTGTGGCAGATCCGGAGCCTGGCCTTCCAGTCTGCACCCAGATGATGCCCACGGTGCCGGCCTGGGGACCACACTTGGGAGGTTTTATGTAGAAGATTTTACCCTCCCTCCCTCGGTGCTGCTGGCTGTAGCGACTCCTATTAATTAATACAGACCTATACCTTTGTTAAGAAAATCAGATTCCTTATATACTGCTCATCATTATTTTGGACGCAGTTCTGTTCTCTCACTCAGCTGTAACCTCTTTGATAACAGGGACTGACTGGCGGCATTTCCTTCTCTCCTGCAACGCCTGGTGTGTCTGGGGTCACAGGAACCGCCCGTGAAGACTGAGTAGGCGATCGTCCACGATTGAGGCCTACCTTTGCATCAAGGCTGGAGGAAGCAGTATATGATTTCTCAGAGACCCTAATGCAATGGTACTGACAATCAGATGGATCTGGGGGAGGGACTTCCTCCCTGGGAAGGACGGCTGCCTCCCTCCCACCTGCTCCCTCATTCAGTCTCCTTTCCCTCCCCTAACCCCATGCTTTTCAGTAGACAACATCCTAACGCAGCCCTCGGCGAGGGCGCCCCGGGGAGAGGAGGGTGCCCACGGGCCTGTCTGTAGGAAATGTGCCTGGGAACACGGGGTCTCATTGCTGCCACAGCGCCTCCCTGGAGCAGCAGTGGGAATGCGGGCCTCCTCCCAGTGTCTTCATCAGCCCTGAGCAGGTGCTTCGGGAACCCCGGGTGGTCAGAAGCCGCAGGCCGCCCTGTGAATGTGTCACTGGTCTGCCTGCCATGGCGCTGGGCTTTCAGATCTCAGATCAGTTCCTTCCGGCCCTGTGGGTATTTGTTCCAATAATGCAAGTGTCCCTGAGCACGTGCGCCGTTATTTATGACATAAACGCCCACGGGATGCCACCCACAGCCCTTCTACTGCCTTCGAGTTTTGAACCCCCTTCTCTCTAGCTGACCTCTCAGAGTGGGTTTGTGTGCCTTCCTAGAGCCCTGATCTCTCTCTCTCTCTCTCTCTCTCTCTCTCTCTCTCTCTCTTTCTCTCTCTATCCTGTCGTGTTACATAGGGGCCCCTTTCCAGGCCTCACACTCGCAGCCCCCGCGCTGGGCCCATCCCTGTCCCCGAGGGGCCCTGCCTTCCCTTCTCCAAGCACAGGTGACTCCCCGTGGCCACGGCAAGGAGTCCTCAGCACCCACTGATTACAGACAAAGCGCAGGAAGCCCAAACCGAAGCAGCCAGTCCCCTTTGCAGGACCCCGAGGCGGATTCTGACCCCCCCCCCACCAGTCTGTCTGTCTGTTTTTAATCACAGATGATCGGCAGCCGGGCCGCAGCAGCTCACGCGCGCCGCCTGCGAGAGCCAGGGCGAGGGTCTGCCCGGGGAGGGAGCGCTGAACACTGTATTCCGATGGCAAACCATCCAGCTGCCTCAGCAGACCCGGCCCTGGAGGAGCCTTTCAGCATTTAATTAGGCAGGACAAAGGAAAGGCCCCGTAATCACTGTGTGAAACTGCCAGAGAAAAATTATGAATACAGAGGACAAATCATCAGTAATTAACCCCAATCCGAGACTGCAAGGGGAGCCCCCAAACCGAGGGGGGGGTGCACATATACTAAATGTGCTTGTCTTGAACGATTTCAGCGCGTTTAATTCAACTATAAATTCACAAGGACAGGAGTCCCATCGCGAGGGGGAAAAGGCTCCACGAAGCAATTCCCTCACCCTTAAGGGGAAGGGAGGCTCACAGGGGGTGCGAGCGGCCCCCCTGGCTTCCGGTTGGACTTTTACAGGATTAACTTACCTCCCTGAGATACTGTAGGGGAAGCAGGGAGAAAGGAGCAACGGATTGGGCTTTGGGGTTGAGGAAGGGAGGGAAGTCTGACTATAAATCTTCAAAGAGAGATTAGCAACCCAGGAAAACCACATCCTCCCCCCACTCCCGGTCAACCCCAAACGTTCTCTCTCCTTTTAAAAATAACTCTAGCTAATATATTAGCTTTTAAAAAATATATTATTTTATTGATTTCAGAGAGGAAGGGAGAGATAGAAACATCAATGATGAGAGCGAATCATCGATCGGCTGCCTCCCACATGCCCCACACTGGGGATGGAGCCCGCAACCCGGGCATGTGCCCTGATTGAGAATCGAACCGTGACCTCCTGGTTCCTAGGTCAACGCTCAACCACTGAGCAACCCGGCCGGGCTACAGTACCTTTTTTGATGACAACTTCCATGACCCCAAGTTTGTCTGCTCCTGGCATTTTGAGCCCTCTCTATTCATATACACGTATCTCACATTGCCTTATGGTTACTCATTCTCTATGACAATGACCCTTCTCTCAGCTCTTTCAGCGCAGAATCTGGACTTAGTTATTGATGCTCAGAGTCCAGCTCCTAGTTCAGTTGCCTGGCCACATACGAGCTGCTGGATAAAGGCTTTTGGATTTCAAGTGCTGAGCTTTGTGCTCCTCTGCACTAGGTCTCCCGTGACGTGAAAGGATTCGGCGCCCACAAGGAAGGGATGTTCACTATTAGAATGTGTTGCGTTTCAAAGACATGGCCTCGGTATCACAAACACAGGCGGCGATTTCAGAAAAGCCAGCTTGGCAGCAAAGAAATGTGTCCTGAAGGGAAGAGGTGTTGCTCTCTGAAGACGGTCCTGTGTGCGTTTGCATTGGCATGCGGATTCTGAGAGTCCCTTTACCATGGATTCGTGGAAGTCTGTTTTGTGCTGGGGATTCATCATTTTGGTGTAAAGAGCATGGATAGCCATGGATTTGGCTTTCAGGGTGTTTCGAGATAAAGAAGTAAAATTCATTAAACGAGCCCTACAAATCTTAGAACATGCACACACGGTAAGGCCGCTCGCTACAGGATCAGTTTACGCAGATTTATGTGCTAGTTTATTTCTAGAACTTAGATATCTTTTTAGGAGCCCTTGGTATCCACCTCGTGCTTGAAGACATTCATATTCAGAATGTTCTGGAATTATTATGCACCCGGAAAACCTGGGGAGCGCAGGGGCATAGCTACCGTTTCAGGTCAAATACAAACCACGTAGAGAAATGGGCTTTTCCTCATACGCCTCAATGTGAAATGACATACTTCACCCTTTACTTTTTATCTGACTATAAAATAACAGCTGCAATTTTTTAAAAATTAACTCAGTTTACAGTCCTAATGCCAAGATTGCTGCCTGAGCTATCTTACACTTTATTTTTTTCTCTCTCGAAAGAGCCAGTTTATTGTTGAAATGGTACCTTGTTCCATAAAACACTTGTAATTTAAATAGATGGCACCTCGTCAGGTTTCATAGGGATTCAAAGTATATTTTTTGAAAAAATGGGGGTGTTATCTTGAAAATGATTTTCTAAACCATTGTTAAAACTGTTATTTTGAGATTAAAGAGGATTTGGCCCAAAGGGTGTTTAAACAAATTTCTGTGCTAATCGCATCCTACCATTGTAAATACCAGCCCTGCATGACAGCACAGGCTTCCGTAGGAAAAATCCCCCCTGGGAATTGATTCCTGATTCATATTCTTGAACTGGTTAGGAATTGGGATTAGACTCAGTTGTCTCATTTCCCTGCCTCTGTGCCTTTGCAGAGACTGTTCTCTCCGCCCCGAACACCCTTCCCTCCTAACTCCGGCTACTTAAATCCCAGCCATTATTTCACTCTCAGTTCTATCATGTCCAAGGGCTCAGGGCTACGGGGCAGAGGAGAGAAAGGTGGGCTGACTTTTCGCTATGATTCCAGTGGGGCTGGGTTCTCAGATTTCCCTGTGATGGTTAATGAAACGATATGGGTTTCAGGGATACAATTCTATAGCACATCATCTGTATATTGCATTGTGTGTTCAACCCCCAAAGTCAAGTCAAGTCTCCTTCCATCACCATGTATCCCTCTTTGCCCCCTCCTACCCCCCACCCCACCACACACACACACACACACTCCCCTTTCCTTCTGGTAATCACCATGCTGTTGTCTGGGAAGTTAAGATTAACTTTTAAAAACTCAAGTCAGAAACTAAAACGGATGATATCCCATGGACGGATGACATCAATGGAAACTTTTTTTTTCTTCGAGGTGATGGATGTAATTTTCTATTAAAGTGACCTTTGCTAGAAATGTTTTCCCTGTAATGATTTCCTGTCCTCTGGGCTCTGCAGCCAGAACAGAAAAACTGGCTTAAGCCGGATTCAGTGACTTGAGGTTGATGTGGGAAGAGGTGTGGACAAACTGGCCCTCTAGCTCCCAGCAGCGCAGCCCTCCTTGGCCATCGCATAGAGCAGTCTTTGCTCTCACATTGGCATCTCCCACCCATTTTATTGGGAAGTAGCTGTGGTCCTCAGGCCTACAGAGAATCCCAGATGAGTGCATTAGCATGACCTGTGCCAGGCGTAGGGCCTGCTAGGAAAGGGATGGAATCTAAAGAAGAAAGAGGCAAGAAGAAGGCTTAGTCCCAGATAGGAAAGGATGGTGGAGAGTGTGGGTGGGAATGAACACAACTTGAAATAGCTTGCTATTCTTGAGTGTGTGTGTGTGTGTGTGTGTGTGAGAGAGTGAGAGAGAGAGAAAGAGAAGAGAGAGAGAAGAAGAAGAGGAGGAAGAAGGAGGAAGAGGAGGAGGAGGAGAAGAAGAGGAGGAGGAAGAGGAAGAAGAGGAGAAGGAGGAGGAAGAAGAAGAGGAAGAAGGAGGAAGAGGAGGAGGACAGAGGAGGAGGAAGAGGAGGAGGAGGAGGAGAAAGAGGAGGAAGAAGGAGGAAGAGGAGGAGGAAGAGGAAGAAGAAGAGGAGGAAGAAGGAGGAAGAAGAAGAAGAGGAGGAAGAAGAAGAGGAAGAAGGAGGAAGAGGAGGAGGAAAGGTGGGGAGTGTCTTAGTCTGTTCGGGCTGCTATACAAGAATACCACAGACTTGTAAACAGTTGGAATTTCTTCCTCACAGTTGTGGACGCCAGAAATCTGAAATCAGGGTGCCAGCAAGGTTGAGTTCTGGTGAGAACTTCCTCCTGATTCATATAAGGGCACTAATCCCACTCATGAGGGCCCCATCCTGACCTGATCTAACCCTAATTATATCCTAAAGGCCCCACCTGCTAAGACCATCATATTGAGGGGTAGAGTTTCAATAAGTGAATTTTGAGTGGACATAGTCCACACAGTGAAAAAAAAAAAAAAAAAAACTATGAAAAAGACCATTCAGTTGAATTAAATTTTCCCTGCGTCTGCAGGTATCTCCTGATACGTATCTGACCCAATATTGGGCATGACCCTGGGTTATCGCTCTTCCCTTCGCCAGCTATTTTATTCTGTGGAGACCTCTTCTCTTGGTGACACACCATCAAGCTTGGCACTTTAGATATCAATGTAAACAAGTGATGAGATATTTCTCCCAGGAGTCCAGTCCCATTACCTTGTCCTGTAGAGGACAGAGAAGTGGCTGTTACTCTCAAACTTTCTTGGATTTATGTTTGGAAGTGAGAGTCCTCCCCGAATGCTTTTCCCCAGAAGGTATGATTTTCCTGGATTAACTGAAAAGCTAAATTGAAAACCCTTAACAGCAAATTACAAATTAGATGTGCACAGGTGAGTTTATACGAGCATTTCATGCAGCCATAGGTGTTTTTTTTCTGTTGTTTTTAAATCTCTTTGACTTTATTTTGGTGCTTTCTGCCTTCTATGGCTGTGATTTTTCTTGTTTTGTTTTATTGCACGATTCACTGAAAATCACTGATTTTACCTTGTATAAAATTTTGTTTTTTCACAAAGAATTTTGAAATGCAAACTAATTTAGTAAGGTATGCTTGGGCACTTTATGGGGATAGATGTGGTAAAAGTAAGCCTTTGAGTGAAATACTACACACTTAGAAATCTTCTTGTTTTTGGAAATAAATCTACCCCCTCCCCCAAGATGTATTAAATAAGAGGTGACCTTGTGCATCGACATCTTTCCTCCCACACATCCCACCGCTGGGCTGCAGTAGTCACACCGTTGTCTACTCTGAAAATCATCTCCGAGTTACAAATTTTCCCCAGGTCCAAGCAGGAGAGGGTGCCGGGTGAGGAAGGAGGTTTGCTGTTTATGGAAGCCCCTCTGCCGAGAGGCCAGCCACGTCACCAAGGCCCCAGAGCGGCCATTGGAGAACGCATGGCCTCGCTTCCTCATGCTGACGGATGATCTAACTCCAGCTTTTTCACTGTGTGGAAAGCTCTTGTTTCGGGGGAAGCACTTCTCCCTGCCTGCACCCTATTTTTATCTCTGAAATAAATTTTAAAAAGTGCAAGGATGGGATTTTTATTATGAAGAGCCCGCTGCCCTCCTTGGAACCGCGACTTCGTGTCATCACTGAGCAATGCATCCTGCCGAGGCCCCTGCCTTTGGCGGAAGCCGCCCATGGTCCTCTGATTGAGACATTGGTAGCTGAAGCAACTTCCACCTGTCAATCTTATGTAAATCCTTGCTGATTGGCTATTACTGGCTATGGGTGGACCCCAGACCTTAATAAAAGGAATTACAAGGCCAGAGCGAGTGGTCGTCCTCCCCCTAGAGGTGGGCTCCCGCCTGGCCCCCAATATTCCCAAATTAATACTTTTCTAGTCTCTTTCATTGGTGTGCGGCCTCCTCCAGAACCCGAACCCCGAACCTGAACCCTGAACCATGAGGGATGTGAAAGGGGTTCCCGCATGTCGTCACATCACCTCCCAGGCCGGACGCCACACCTCCTCTGGACTGACAAGCCTCTTCTTCGTTCATGTTCATGTGTGTCCAACGTACCTCCACACCCAATGACATGTCAAGAGTCCCTCCCGACTACCTTCGGCCTGAAGGAGAGAGGCCTTCTGAAAGAGCCGATTCTACTTTGCCTTTAAGGAGGTAGAAGATGCCAGGCTCGGTGAGAAGACATTCACCCTGCAGGTGTTTGCATCCTTACCTCTCAGCCCTAGGAGACCCGGAGCTCAAAAGGGCTAGGTCTCCGCCCTCATTAACTTTGTAGCCCCTCCCCTCGGTAGAGTGCTTTGAATACAGCAGATCATCAATACATTGTGAGTGGAACTTTGGAATATCTAGAAACAAATGCAAGTTTCGGCTGCCTCCCACTCCCACTGGATCCCAAGGACTGTGGGAAAAGGGAGGGGCCAGGGGAAAAGATCTCGGAAATAACACGCAAAAATGGGTGGAAATAGGTTTGGTTTTCCTTTGCCCCTCTCCTTCCTCTCTCTCTCTCTCTCTCTCTCTCTCTCTCATACACACACACACACACTACCTTGTTCATCTTCACTTATAACCCAACTAGCAGCCCGTTTGCACGAAGATTCGTGCAATAGACCTTCATTAACCTGGCTGCCTGCACCAGTTTTCTGCCAGCACCGGGGACCCAGGCCTTGGCTGTGGCCACCGCCTTCTGCCTTCTTTCAGGGTCAGGGCTTGGCCCTGGGCGGTGGCCTTGGGCTCGGCCGCACCCAACATCCCTGCTAAGGATCGCAGGAGCCGACCCCCAGTGGTTTCCTGTGATCCGTGCAGGATCCCCGCTGGTGCCCAAGGCCGGGAAAGCCTCGGGCGGCTTTCCCGGCCTTGGGCTCCACCACACCCAGCGTCCCTGCAACGGTTTCCTGGTGGGCGTGGTAGGTGGGCGTTGCTTGGGCGTAGCAAAGGTGCGGTCAATTTGCATATTTGTCTATTATAAGGTAAGATATTAACAGTAATTACAAGTTCTGTGTGTTACTTGCTTTACTACTTCCTCTATGTGGGGAGGTAATCTTATCACTAGGAATTCGATTTGGTAAATTGCCAAGTGCCTCCATTCTAAGTGGCAGGTAGCAGAATTGAGCCTAGTGTCTCCGTGGTTTTTTCATTGTCAAGGCGAGGTCTCTCGTCTCCTCTCTGCCTCTCCTGCTTCTCTCAAACACAGCTCCGCCCGTCCCCTCTGACCTTGCTCTGGCGTTCACCCCGGCCTTCCCCCTCATTCTAGTGCCCTTTCCTTCTAAGTGTCCTCAGATCTCTCCCATCCTCAGCTGGCTGCCTTGACTCTGTAGCTCCTCTCGGTTCCAGCCTCCTCACCCTGTCCTCCTTCATGAACAGGGCGTCTACGCTCATGGTCCCCACACCCTCCTTTCCCATCTACAATGCAGCGTGCACCCTGGTTAGCTTCGGTGCCAAACAAGCTCACATTTCTCCGACAAGAGTCCACACCAACGGGCAGGCATCGGCTGGCTGTTATATTCCCGGAGAAAAGGCCCAAGCAATTTCCATTGGCTGGATGGACTCATTCTGTGACTTTTTGTGGGACCAGCTATCGGTTTACCCTCTGTGACCTCTGCCTCCATGTTTCTCCCACGAGCATCTCTTCTGCCCTCCACCTCCTCTGTGGCATCTCTTGTGTTCCACCCTCACAGCCCACTGCTCTGCTCACTTCACATCTTAGTCTCTTTGGAGCCAGCCTCCTCCTTTAGATGAAACCCCAACTCAGCCACGCATGTGAGAGACACATGTATTTCCAGGGCCCGATGCCCCGAGGCAGTCTAACTTCTGTCCCACGTTTCCGCCCAAACATTGCAGAAATACTTAGTATGTGACAGGTTCTTCTTGAAAGAATTTATATCTTTGTCTTCCAGATCTTTCCCCCCTATCCCACATTGCATAGCTTTCTCTTTTTCTTTAAACATATTTTTATTTCAGAGAGGAAGGGAGATTGATAGATAGAAATATCAATGATGAGAGAGAATAATTGATAGGCTGCCTCCTGCACAACCCCCTCCCCGCCTACCACCACCTGTGGGGATCGAGCCCGCAACACAGGCAGGTGCCCTGACTGGGAATTGAATTGTAACCTCCTGGTTCATAGGCTGATGCTCAACCACTGAGCCACACCAGCCGGGCTGCATAGCTTTCTAATACGCATTGCCACCCATCGGGTCTCCCTACACTGAAGTGATCATTGGATCCTATTCCCAACCCCTCACACCCAACCAACTGCCCAGTCATTCTGATTTTCTACTTTGCACCACACGCGTCTGATTCCAAGTTCAAGCACAGTCTCATTCTCTTCAGTAACGCAGAGTGACAAACAAAACACAGGTATGCTCTGACTCGGAATGTGTAGGAACAGTTTTGAAAAGTTGCTTTCTGTTACTGATATCTTTATTCGGTCGCCTACCTCGTTCCTCTCCGCAGTTCTCCCTCAATCTCCCTCCCCGCGTCCGAAATGGGGACACGGACATGGGTCTCTCGGTTGTACTAGGAAGGCTGCCTCTGGATACCCGAGGTCGAGTTTCAGGCTCTGTGCTCGATGCAGGTGACATGGTCGAGAAGCACTCACTTCTCCCTCTTCCTCCTTTCCCTTCCTGTCCCCTGTGCCTCCTGCAATGACCACCGCACGGGAGTATTGTCATCGTGTCCTGGACCGGTTCTCATTCTCTGTCCCTGCTGCCATCCCTCTCCCACGGTGCTATCTGGGCACAGCACGAGCTAAGTACAAGGCTATCAGAAAGGCCAGCCTTCTCCTCCCCGGAAACGCTTCTTCATAATGAAGTGGAGCATGCGGCTGAATTTGTAGCTTGAATGTTGGAAGAAAGATAGCAGACGCTTGGCAAAGTCTAGTCCCTGCCATTTTCATGACATTTTGAAACACGCATCGTGGTCCAGCCTTCATGGATGTCCAAAGCTTTCTTCTTAATCACACAATCTGCCCACCTTCCCTGCCTGTCGGCATCCGTGTGTCCCCTCTCTTTGCTGAAGGGCCCTGAGCCGTCCCCCCTGGACTATTTACCCTACTTAGGCCCAGCTCATGTAAAGGAGTGTGGCCTCCTCCTCTAGGTGATTCAGAGACGCCAACAACGAGCTCTCAAAGCGCCGTGGAGTACTGCAATCCCGGGCAGACATCTCTGAGGCTCTTGTTCACGCAGCGCACACACTCTCTGAGAGGGCAACGGCCGGAATCCAGGGGCTTACTTTCTGCCTTGCCCCCTGCAGGGCGTCCATCCTCCAAAGAAGCTTTTGTTTCCATGGGCAACAGAGCGACCCTGGTACCCAGATTCCAAAGCCCTGACTCTCACGCCCGAGGTAAGGAGCCTGCTGCAGGACACAAATACCAAAAGCAAAACTCTCTCCGTGCAAGACCCGACCAGCATGGGCTGCGGGGGTCACTACAGGCTGCCCCGAAGAGCCCACCTCCACCCGGGCCCCGATAACGGCCCCAGAGACAGGGCTCCGGGCCCCGTGGTTCCAATAACGTGTGCATTCAGGGGCGGGAGTGTTGTGTCAGCTGTTTGCAGCTCTTATTTGGGTTTGACATACAACAGTGCCATCAATGTCATGAATGTCATCCCCGCCCTGCATGCTCCAGGCAGAACACGGTGTCTAGCAAATCTGTTTCTAGATCGAGGCGAGCTGAAGGGATTTTCGTCAAGCTTTGAAACCGAGAGTTTGGGGGCACGTACGTATCATCACGCATTTTTGGCTACGAACAAAAGTGGGGGTGATTACTGTTACCCACTTCCAGCTCACCCTTTTCTTGTCTCATCTACAAGTTCAAGTATGTCCTGCCACAGGACACGAGGCTATTTCTAAACAGTAGCTGATGCTAATTGATAAGTTTCGGTGATGCCAGCAACATCGCTGTCTCCTGATGATTTTGTCCGAGTCTCCCATTGGGGCTTCTTCTGATCGGAGACGACCGTGGCGGAATCCACGCTGTTGCCAGTGACGCCTGCGTTAGGGGTTGCCCTCAGGAGACACAGACTCTCCGCCTCCAAGTCTGCGCTGCCACAGGGGAAAGAGACTCAAGTAAAATCCGTGGTAGAGCGCCCCCCCTCGCCCCACCCCGCTCTCAATCGTGGTTCTGTCCTGACAGGCCATGGCTTTCCATTGCAGAGACCGTCACTATTTTTACAATATGTTTTCATTGATTTCCAGAGAGAGGAATGGGTGTAAGAGAGACACGTCAATGGCATGTCTTCGAGACCTAACGCTCCGCAGCTTTAAAAAGGAGTGGGGAGATCTGGGAATTTTTATGATCTGGATGAACCGGGAGAAAGGGCCGAGGGCTGTCTTTCTGGTGGGCGGCTGCTCACGTGCCTACTTGCAGCGGACCCCGTCAGCGCCCCCCGATGGCAGGTGCACACTGGAGCAGGGGGAAGCGTTTCTGGTCCCAGCCCCAGGGCTCCCCAGATGAGCACCTTGACCTTGAACCTCCCGGGCCTGCGCTGTTGTCCTCGGTAAAGCCTGGAGGTTGAACTGGATGATGCCCCGGGCTCTCGTGAGAAGCAGGTTTTATGATTCTCTGGGAGATAACTACGGAGATCTTTTGTGGTCACGTTCGCATCCTTCACTGTCTGGAGCAGCAATAAACAAGAATAACCTCTGCTCCCAGGTTAGAATATTCTGGAACTTACTAGAAAATAGACGCAAAGACCCTCCTAAGGAGAATCACGATCATATCACTTGATCTGGGCATTGAAAACGAAGCAACTCTGCATCTCCTGCAGCGTTTCCCGCGTTCACAGCCCATTTAGGCCCCACACTCACTATCCCCCCCCCCCCCCCCCCCCCGCCGCCCTCCCATGGCTGAGAGCTGTGCGCACGGGGCCTGGATGGATACCTTCCTTTGCTGTCCACTGACATGGCCTCTGCTTCCCATCATCGGGGTGACCAAGCCGGCTTCTGTCGCACAGGGAGAGGATTTCAGGGGAAGGCGGGCGGCCCTTTCTGTCGCTTAGATTTCTTTGGCTGCGTGTCATCTCTCACCCGCCTGGTGGGAGGTCCCTGGCCTGTGCGCCAGCGTTCATCCCTCACAGATGTGGAGGGGACTAACAGTGTCCCCAGAGCCTGTCTCTGACGGAAGGACACAGGAGACAGAACTGTCTTCGGGACATTATTATTTTTTTTCCCGAATCTCTGCTTCATTTATTGTATTTTAAATTATAATTTTTATAAATATCTTTCCTGATAAGCTGAATTAACTAGACTTTTGAATTAGCTTTCTTTAAAAAATTCTTTATTATTGAAAGTATTACAACATATGTCTCCTTTTCCCCGTGGTCCTCTCCCAGCCTGCCCCTGCCCCCCAGCCCCGGCCTTCACCCCCGGCCATTGTCTGCGTCCACTGGTTATGATCACATTCATGCAAGTTCTTTGGTTGATCTCTTCCCCCCAAGATCCCCCCCCTCCCACCCTCCCCTGCCTTCTGCCTTCCCTCTGGGGTTTGAGGGTCCCTTCGATGCTTCTGTGTCTCTGGATCTGTGGTTTGTTCATCAGTGTGTTTTGTCCATTAGATTCCACAAATGAGTGAGATCACGTGATACTGGCTGGCTTATTTCGCTCAGCTTAATGCTCTCCAGGTCCATCCACGCTGTCGCGAATGGTAAGAGTTCCATTTTTCACTGCAGCGTAGTGATCCGTTGTGTGGATGCACGTGTTTAACCTTCCTTTCCAGAACCGTCCCAGGGTGCCTCGCTGGAGCCCCGCTTTCTGAGGCTCAGGTGTGGCTACCGTGTTATCTGTGAGCTGGCGAGGATTTAAGGCGGCGCCCACTCAAGGGGGTTTGCCTTTGGATAGTGTATTCTCGGTGTGAGACCCGAACATGCAGGGGCACCACTGTGCCTGAAGTGAGTGCCATTTACACAAACACGACGGGTCTTTGGGGCAAGGCGGTCACCCTCAACTCCTGCGTGCGGAGCTTGGTTATAAACCAGTCTCCATCACTCACTGGTGGAGAGCTGCTCCCCATAACTGCGATGCTGCCTGCCAAAGAAGTCAGTGCCTCAGAGCATTAAATGTCACCTGAAGTTGTCTGAATCCATTAATCCACTTCAAAATCTATCATTATTTCAGACTAGAGGCCCAGTGCACAACATTCGTGCACTGGGGGGGGGGGGCCTTAGCCCGGCCTGCACCCTCTTGCAGTCCGGGACCCCCCCGAGAGACTCCCACCACCGCTGCTGCACCCGGCAGCTGTGAGCCCGACTTCTGGCTGAGCGGTGCTCCCCCTGTGGGAGCGCACTGACCTCCAGGGGGCAGCTCCTGCGTTGAGCATCTGCCCCCTGGTGGTCAGTGTGCATCATAGCGACTGGTCGTTCCGCATTCAGTCGATTTGCATATTAGAGTTTTATTATATAGGATAGTAGCTCATCTACGCACAAAAAAACCCCCAAACAACCAACAAACTGATGGTTGCCAGAAGAGAGGGTGGTTGCGGGGGGGGGTGGGTGAAGAAGGTGAAGGATTAAGACATACAGATTGGTAGTTACAAAACAGTCAGGGGTACATAAACTACAGCACAGGGAATACAGTCAGTAATACTGTAGTAACGATGGATGGGGTCAGGTGGGTACTGGACTTACCCGGGAAATCATTTCATAAATTACATAAATGTCTAACTCCCATGCTGTACACCTGAAACTAATATAAAATAATATTGGATGTCAACTGTAATTGAATAAAAAAAACAAAAAACACTTGCTTTTCCTTTCTACAAAGTGAGCAAGAATGCTCCATGTCCTGAGAATGTTCTATCCAGTCCGCGACATGATTTTATTTTCAGGTGCTGTAAGATGTAATTAAGTCTTTGAACCTTTTTGAGGGGTTTTTCTATCTGAAGAACAGAATGCCGTTGGCTTTGCATGGAATAATGTCGCCTGCCCTTTTCTTCAAATAAAATGTTAAAGTGTCATCTCAGCACCTCTCCTGTTTTCAAGGGGAAAGCTGGGTTTCGGGGTGAGAGGCTGAAGAGACAAACAGCACTCTTGGGCTCAGGTACACGTGACGCCGGCTTTGAATCGGGCTGCCCACATGTTCCCTCTTACAGACGCTGCTTCCGGCCAGGTCTCTCCCCCCTGCGATGCCTCATTAGCTCTGAACACACGTTTCCCTGCATCCATCTAAAAGCGCACCCTAATTAGGCTTTACGGGGCTGGTCTGAATGATTTATTCCATTCAGAAAACTCACAGGAAAGAAAAAGAGGGCCGTGGGCAGCTAGCATGAATAACCACCACGGTCTCAAGCTTTGGGTGAGGGTCCATGGCATCTTCAATGCTCCAACCTCAACACCAGGCAGTCAGCGGTGCTCACAGGTGATCTTTCTCACTCACCCTATGAAGGCGTGTAACTGTGACATTGCTTACGTCTTCCCAAGACTCCTTTCGTTCCTGACACCACCCTACCATGCTCAGTCCTTCAAAACAGTCCATGGTGGCCCTAGCCGGTCTGGCTCAGTGGATAGAGCGTCAGACCTCAGATTGAAGGGTTCTGGGTTCGATTCCCATCAAGGGCAGGTACCTCCGTTGCAGGCTTGATCCCCAGCCCTGGTTGGGCCCATATGGGAGGCAACCAATCGATGAGTCTCTCATACATCAATGTTTCTCTCTCTCACTCTCTCCCTCTCCCTTCCACTCTCTCTAAAAAATCAATGGAAAAATATCCTCGGGTGAGGATTAACAAAAACACAAAACAACAACAACAACAAAAACTCAGTAAGTTGTTGAGTGTGGTGAGTGGACTGCGTTTGAGGATGTGTTGCTCTTGGAGTCTGCTGTCAATATCCTTCATGACCTTTCTCCTTCCCTGGACTCTGGCAAAGACTTCCCATCCATCCCTGGCACGGACGACCGAGTTCTCTCCCTAACACTGCCCACGTAGGACATTCGCCCTGGGTGTTTCCAAAGTTCCTGTCCTTTGTCCTCCATCGGACTCAAAACATGATCTTTCCATTTCCCATTTATTGCTTTCCAGGATCTAGCAGATGGGATGTACAAGGAGTAGGGACTGCAAAGTATAGTGTCAAACAGTCCAATAAATGAACTGGCTGATCTGAAGCACGGTGCATGAATATTTTTCCATGTTTGATGGGATACAGTGACACGTTCAAACTATGGTATGCAATTTCCTTCACACACAAAATTCCTTTTCCTTCCCAGGTATGTTCCTGGGTAATATCTCGACAAATGCTCCAATGACGTTCAGCTTTCCTGTAACATGTCCTTCTCTTTATCCTCTCCACATGTTCTCTCAACATTTTATTAGGAAAGCTACTGAGGGGACATAAAAATGGTAATAAACGCCACTGAACACCCCTAGTTTTTGCCCCTACTCAAATTCCACAATCAATATTTTGTTTCACATTGCGTATCTGTTCATCTATCTACCCACCCATCAATCCATCATATATTTTTTTTTCCATTTCAGAGGAAACAATAGACATTACTACACTTTATCAACATGCTCATAAGGTTTTTAAAAATTGTAATTAGAAACAAACTTTTTTTTGGAATCATAATAATGAATGATTTAATGCCTGGAATTAATTTTGAAGCCATGCAAATCCCTTCTGTGTGTATTTACCTGAGCTTAAAATGAAGATTTATGATTGGGAATAATTTTCCTATAATAACTTCTGTTTTTCTTCGTAAGACATTGTTATTTGTGATGCTCATGCAATTATATGCCAGTGTAACTCAAGGATGTAATGACATTTCTCTTTGAAAGCATTTAAATAACTCAGGAAATTGCTTTCCTGTTCTGTTTCCTGACTTAAACCCCACTTTTGCCATGTTCATTTTATTATGCAATCTGTCTCAACTCACCCAGGCAGAATACATTCCACCACGTATAATGTGCGCTGAATATTTCACTGGTTGATAGCCATATAATTATATCCATTCTCGCATTTATATTTGTACATAGCCATTTAGCATACTATATATAAACACTCCTGTTTATAAATGTGCATACCAATAATGTCTGAATAAGGATTTACACATTTAGTTTTCCTACTTTAGTGACTTCAGCTGATTTTTTAATAGGACATTTCAGGAATTATAATTTACTTTAAAGATTACAAAGGATTCATTAAGTAAGGAAGGATGGAAAAAGTATAACTCAATAAAAGTATAATGTCTAATTAGTTTTATTAGGAAATTAAAAAAAAATTAGACCTTCACCTCCATAAATGTACTGATGTTATTTTTCAGTCAATAACACACAAGCATGCTGTCAACCAATTACAATGAATCAATGCATTTCCACATAAATTCATATTTTATGGGAGAAGCTATTTCCATCCAGGTGGCCCTAGTATTATATGAAAATTCCTGTAAGCAAATGCTCACGTAATTCCTTTCCTGTTGACCCCAGTGCAACTTTCATGGCAAGAATGTGGGCTCCATTACAGGGGAGGGTGGTGGCTACAATGTGAGCCAGGCCATCGGCGGGTGATGGCTACAATGTGAGCCAGGCCATCGGAGGGTGATGGCTACAGTGTGAACCAGGCCATCGGAGGGTGATGGCTACAGTGTGAACCAGGCCATTGGAGGGTGATGGCTACAATGTGAACCAGACCATCGGAGGGTGATGGCTATAGTGTGAGCCAGGCCATCGGCGGGTGATGGCTACAGTGTGAACCAGGCCATTGGAGGGTGATGGCTACAGTGTGAACCAGGCATCAGCGGGTGATGGCTACAGTGTGAACCAGGCCATCGGAGGGTGATGGCTACAGTGTGAACCAGGCATCGGCGGGTGATGGCTACAATGTGAGCCAGGCCATCGGCAGGTGATGGCTATAGTGTGAGCCAGACCATCAGGGGGGTGATGGCTACAATGTGAACCAGACCATTGGAGGGTGATGGCTATAGTGTGAGCCAGACCATCAGGGGGGTGATGGCTACAATGTGAGCCAGACCATCGGAGGGTGATGGCTACAGTGTGAGCCAGACCATCAGGGGGGTGATGGCTACAAAGTGAGCCAGACCATCAGTGGGTGATGGCTACAGTGTGAGCCAGACCATTGGAGGGTGATGGCTACAGTGTGAACCAGGCCATTGGAGGGTGATGGCTACAGTGTGAACCAGACCATCGGAGGGTGATGGCTATAGTGTGAGCCAGGCCATCGGAGGGTGATGGCTACAGTGTGAACCAGGCCATCGGAGGGTGATGGCTATAGTGTGAACCAGGCCATCGGAGGGTGATGGCTACAGTGTGAACCAGACCACTAAAAGGTGATGGTTACAAGACACCAAATCCTAGGACACAGATTAACATTTTTTCCATTTCCTTTGGATGTACTCTTATAACAATACTCTCAGTGGCATTCATCCTCGGTTCACTTTCAGAATTCACTAGGACGTTGAGTCTTGATCAGGCTGCTTAGGACCCTTCAGTCACCATCAGTGGGTTGTGGCTGGGGGCTTCAGCCCTGCCTGACTCAATGCTGTACCTCGTGTAGGAGACTTACGCTAACTCTTCCAACCTGCCTGTCAGCTGACCCAGCTGTGAAGAAATTATAACTACCCGTTAGAGAGACCAAACTCTAAGTCCCCTCCCCCATCACACACTTTAACTGCTTGAAATTCTTATGCTCGTTCGTCTGTTGAATATGTGCTCTGTTATAAACACTATAACCTTTGATATTTTTTCTTACTCTTTCTTTCACGCTTAGCAACTGATTGCAAAGAAATTAGGGTAATTCATTTTTACAACCTAAAAAAAAATAGCTTTATTCTATTAATTCTCCTGAGTTTTTCTTTTGGAATAATTTATCAAACTTAATTCTCGGTATGGTGATCTTTTGTTCTATGATATTTATTCATTAGCCAAGCTATTCTCATTTCATTGTTCTTGGGTGATATATTTTGAAATAACTTCAGGCAATTTGTTGTACATTACTACATTGTTATTTCTGTATCACACAGTAGCAACTTAGTATAAAAAGAGATCTTTACATCATTGATGAAAAGGGACTGAGTCCTAAAATGTAGTATTGCAGTAAAATTAATTAAATCAGAAAATTAGGAGAAATTCTGTGTAGCAGCTTTCTCCTTCTCTGACTCTCAAATGCACTATAGGAAGCATAGACATCAACTATTTTTATCAAGAGGTATTGACGTGGCCTCGGTTATCAGTTTGCACAGGATAACTTCCAGGGGGGCGGGGGGGGGTGCATACTTGAGACAAGCCAGCCGCATGATCTTGGTTTCTGCAAAACTCAGGGCCCAGTGCTTACCCCTGGGTGTTCCCATTATTCAGATACCAGAGCAAGGCTTTGTCAGACTGAGGAATTGACTCCCAGTGACATTCTCCCATTGACACGGCTTTGATCTAAACCAGGAAGCGTCAATATACTGAGTGCCAAAGAGCCACACAACAATGGAGAAACATGAGGAACCAACTGAAAAACAAAATGAACTCTGACTGCAGGCCTGGCCTGTGCCAATCCCGGACTAAATCTACTACACCGGGGCTCCTCAATGCTACTTGTCCACCAATAGCATCCTATTTTTTAAAAATATATATTTATTGATATTTTCAGAGAGAGAAACATCAATGTGAGAGAGACACATCAATGTGAGAAACATTGGTCAGCTGCCTCCTGCACACAGCACACACCGGGAATCGCACCAGCGATGTTTCCGTGCACCGGACGGTGCTCGACCAACTGAGCCACTCTGGACAGGGAGCACCTGACTTCGTTTTACTCTTAAGTTAAAACTGGTCATGCTCCCCAAGTCAATTTTGTTTCCTCTAAAACATACATCATTTTACATCTAGCATTAAGACACACTCCCAATCTCACCTAACCATCCCCATTCTTGCTTGGAATTTCTAGTTCCTAATACACATTTTGACATGTGACTGAGAAAAATTGTAAAAAAATTGAGTCTATTCTCCCCGAGTTGCAACATATTGCGTTTGCAATGCCAGAGCAAGAGTTCATCAGATGGCCTACTGCATCTCACTCAGTACAGTGCTGGGTGCAGGGGTTGATCAGGGGAGACGGGACGCAGGTTCTGGACTGTGCTGGTGCCAGGATGGGTTGGCCTGAGCCAGGTCCCAGGCAGCTGAGTGGTCCTTCCACCCAGGCAGAAGCTACGACATAGGAACCAGGGTTCTCCCAAGAGGAAGAGCGAGCACCGGGAGCCCAGTGTCACACCTCGGGTCCAGCATGACTCCTTCGCAAGCAAACGAAAATGAAAACGTCAACATGATTTATGCTCCCTGCTTTTCCCCTGTCCTAAAGCAGAATTATTTATGGATTTCTGAGGAAGCAATTCATGAATTTATGAATTGTCTAATCTCTTTGTTTCTACTTTCATCTTTTTATCTCTTTTTATTACCCTTTCTCTTTGGGTTAGTGTCTCCTCCGAAGGACGGCAAAAAACGAGTGAGAGGAAAAAAAAAAAAACGAGTGAGAAGGGCAGCCCTGGCCGGGTGCTCAGCTGGTTGGAGCATGGTCTTGTACACCAAACGGTTGTGGGTTCAATGCCCAGTCAGGGCACATACCTAGGCTGCAGGTTCGATCCCTGGTCTGAGTGCCTAGGGGAGGCAACCAACCAATGTTTCTCTCTCACATTAATATTTCTCTCTCTCTCGCCCCCTCTCTCTCTTGTTCCCTCCCTCCCTCTCTAAAAAATCAATAAAAACATATCCTCAGGTAAGGATTTTAAAAAAGAGACGCATCAGCAAGTTCCCTCAGATAGACCTAGGAAAGGCTGAACGAAATTAATTATGAGACTTTCCTATGATATCTCATTGACTATAAATAAAAACATACTTATAATAATAATTGAGTCTGAGATATGGAAGAAAATGTGTTGATGCAGCTTAACTTCCCAGCAAATGCTATCATTCTCTCTCCAATCTTCCAACGCTTTTTTAAAAGCTCTCAGATCTAGTATTTCCCAAAGCAGTAAATTCCATCACTATAATAATAATGACAACGAGGAGAATAATCATAATAATATTATCGCTGCTGTTTACTGAGTATTAACTTTGCATTAGACGCTGCATTAAGTGATGAGCATAATTGTTATGAGGTAGAGGCTATGATCATTCCTTTTAATACACTTCTATTCCGTTTTCTCTTATGCAAAATAGCAATGGAGACTTTTCTTTTTATATGAAATAGCAAGAAGCCTAAAAATAACTGACCTGTTGGCTGTAATTCTCCATGCAAATTTACTGTAATCCTCCTCCCAGTGACATCACGGTGTGACCATGATTGGGAATAAGTATCACGTCCCCCCGAGGTCTCTTTCTCTCCACTAACCATCCTGCTGCTCCTGTCCCTTCTGCCATTCCTCGCCTATGCACCTTCTTCAGGATTTCAGCCTGTCCTCCGTGACGGACCCGCACACAGCACGCACCGAGTCATCACGCCGCTCCCTCCTATTCCCACGCTGTGGTCTGAAACCCGGCGCTTCTCCGATTGCCGTGTTCCCATTTCGTGTGTTCAGGTTTGACATTTGGGTGTGAGCTCGAGACCTGAAAAACTCTGAGCTCAAATGTGGGCCCTTGAACTCGTAGGTAGCGTGTTCTTTGTCACTTGGTGAGCCAAAGCACGCAGAGCTAGGGGAACGCATACCCACACCATGACGCAAAGGGCCTGGGACCGCCTCTGGTAAGAGACACGAAGGGTGAGTAGGCAGGTTTCCCTGGACTGATTTTGCAAGTCAATGTGGATCTGAATTTATCTGAAAATTAAAATTTAAACAGATCACATGTAGCGTTCGTGAGCAAGTAGGTACAAGCACACACTCCCCTGAAAACTCCCGGCGAGAACCCCAAGGACACACCCTGTCGGGGCTAAACTCGCAGTCGGCGAACACAGCCTACGAAAGGTATGTGCTGGGGCCCAAGTGCCACATACAGAAGTCAACCCTAAGGTGATGACGGCAGACCCGTTAACGCTGCACCTGCATGTCTGCTATTCTAGTGTTGCGTCTGGCTCCCTTGTGCTACAGAGCAGAAGGAAAATCAGGAAGGTCTGGCCTGAGAGAATCTGGGAAAAACGAGGTCCTACCATCTGCCAACCCCAGCTTCTCCCCTTCCCCCCCTCTGCCCTCATCCTTCCATCTCGAGGCTCTCTCCATACCCAGGAGATACCCCACCCCCCGCCCTGAGAAACTGGGGTGAGAGGCACTTAGACAACAATTGCCCTATGGCCTAACATTTGAATTAGCTGTTGTATAGAAATCTGTATTATCGCGATGTGTTACCTTAGAGTATTAACGTAATTTTATTATAAAGAAGTTTGCTTGTCTAGAATTCTTTGACTGTTTAATTATTACATGTCTATACACACACATATAAATATAAAATATATTCTATACTATATATATGTGTGTGTGCATATATATATATATATATATATATATATGTATTTAAGAAATTTGATTTAAAAATGAAATTCTTCCTAATAATTTCAACATGGACATTGTTGCAATGTAATGGCTCTAAATGAATCCTAAGAATTGAATCACAGACTCCTAAAAATGACTTGGATTCTTAAAGAGCAGTTGGCTCCGAAGAGCTAGAAAGCTCCGGTGTGGCAGCCAGAGGCGCACATAGAGTTCTCATTTGTTAGAGTTGATGAAATAAAAATAGATCTATTGTTCCATCCCACAGGGGCTCAAGCCACTCTTTCTTCGGATGAGTGATTAACAAAAGCTTTACCCAAATCCATAGAGGGAAGTGGAAGTCAAATCCTAATCCAAACACAAGCCCTGTTTGCAAATTAGAACCCAAATCCCAAGCCCTCGGAGGCGCTCCCTCCCTGCTGGAAATGGCACGGTTGTTGTGATTTAAAATCCCGCAACCTTTAAAAAGTGATTGCTATTTCTTTGTGTCATTAAACACAAAGGCTTTCCCATGATCCCCTCTCCCCCTAAAACGCACTCCGAAATAGAGCTGATAATTCAGCTTGCCTAAAAATGGGCAGGGAGGTGCTTTTAAAAAACAGTCATTTAACAAAACGCATAGTTAAAATGATTTGAGCTCAACAGGACTCGATTTTCAGATACAATTTTCAGAGATGCCCTGGAAATGATGTGAGACCGGGCCTTTATATCTACAATCTCCCTAAACTGGTGGAAATTCTTAAGAAGGTGTGGCAATTAAGATTAGGTTTGGCTGCCCAACCGGCGTGGCTCAGTGGTTGAGAGTCGACCTGTGAACCTGGAGGCCACAGTTGGATTCCCGGTCAGGGTACATGGCCAGGTTGTGGGCTCCTGGGACGTCCAGGAGGCAGCTGATGAGTGAGTCTCTCTCATCATTGATGTTTCTATCTCTCTCCATCTCCCTTCTCCTCTGAAATCAATAAAAATATATTTAAAAAAAAAACCAACAACATTAGGTTTGGCTAATGTAAAAGTGACATACACACCTGAGATGTTTATTTTTCTTTGGATTGAAATAATGACAAAGAGAGGGAATCCAGGACTGAGAGAAGGGCCCAGGTCATTCTCCCACTCATCGCTTCAGCGTCCCTCTCGGAGGCCCTGTCCTTGTGGCTCACACTGCCCGCTAGAACACCCGTCTCCCAACCCATCCAGGTGGCAGGCGGAGGCAAGGAGAAAAGGGGATACTCCTGATCTCATACAGGCAGCACCTCACAGAAGCAATACCCAACAACGGGACCCTCCCATTCATAGGACTAGGTCACCTGCTTACACCTAATGACGGAGGTCGGTGGGGACTGAAACTGGAAGGTCGTGGGTCCAAATCATTGTTATTTTTATTATTATTATTAAAGCTCCCTGAACAAGCCCTGTGTGTTCACACCTTCTCGCACCCAAGTTTCCCTGCATGTTGTTCCCGTGGATGTACTTCCACCTGGCGATCACATCGCCCATCCTTAAGCACCTTCTCCTAGACCAGTGGTCGGCAAACATTAGTCAACAGAGCCAAGTATCAACAGGACAATGATTGAAATTTCTTTTGAGAGCCACATTTTTTAAACTTAAACTTCTTCTAACGCCACTTCTTCAAAACAGACTCGCCCAGGCCGTGGTATTTTGTGGAAGAGCCACACTCAAGGGGCCGAAGAGCCGCATGTGGCTCGCGAGCCGCGGTTTGCCGACCACTGTCCTAGGGGATGCCACGCCCCTCATGAGATTAGCCCCACCCCTTCCTGCCACCCACCCAGGAACACATATATGGCTTGCTATTCCTACAGGGGTTGGCACTTGCTTATAGGAGAGGCTCTCAATATATGGATGGCTGCCAAATGCAAGGATGAACAGCTCTTGGAATGATTCTTAAAAACAAAAAAACAAGTCCCGGGTTCAGCTCCTGGTCAGGGAACATGCCTGGGGTTGTGGGCTGGATCCCCAGTAGGGGCCGTGCAGGAGGCCGCCGATCATTACTGTTTCTCTCTCATTGATGTTTCTATCCCTCTATTCCTCTCTCTCTCTAAAAAATCCGTAAACACATTTTTAACAAACAAACAAAACACCAGGAAACACATGTTAGAAGACACCCTGCAGCTCTTGCCCTGGAAGTGGAATAGCATTTAGGATGGAAGAAACCTTGCCTGAGAAATGGAGACCCTATTGGTTGTGTCCTGGCCTTCTTGGTGACAATTCCCCATTTCACTTCTTCCCCAGCCACTCGCTCTCCATGGCCCCCACAAACACAGGAGAAACCTCCTCTAAAACCTAGCATCTTCGCATTAAAAACGTGGTGTTGGAAATTACCATTCACAGCAGAGACGTGGGTGCTGTATGTATGTTCCTATAATTACCCCAGCCGCGTTCCGGGGGGGCCCTTATCTGCCTGCAGCTCCATTCTCAGGGCTGGGTTCAATTAAACAGAGCGAGTTCAGCTGTGTTTGTTTTTAATTTGCAAAGTCAGGGACTTGCAGGCCAGGCTTCAATCCATCAGGAATATTTTAGGCATCTCTGCCGGTGGCATTAATGGGAAAGTCCTGGCAGGTCCTGCATGCAATAAGAAAAACAACCAGGCCATTTGTAAGAGAATGCAAAGCCTAAAAGCCAGTGAGAGGAAGAGGTGGTAAAACAAAGAGAAGAAATCGTTAGCGAAGATGAGCAGGGTCCAGAGTTGAAGGAGACTTCCATTGGCGAGTCGGAAGGTGTTCGTGAAATGCTCCAATGCCTCTGTGCGGGTAGGCGTATAAGGGGACACCCAGGACGCATCACGCGAGTCGCGTGTGCACGGGGCTGTGGGCTGTGATGCAAACATTGAATCCGCTACTTCCCTTCCTTCCTTGGTGTAAACTAGTGAATGAAGATTTCATAGAGGCACGGATTGAGACCTGTGTTCTGCGCATGATGAGTGATATAACTTGGCATATGTCACAACCTGTTTGGGTGAAGGGTGAGAAATGGGCCGCCACAGAGGACACACGGCCAGGAAATAAGATGGAATCGGATCAGAATGGACGGAGTGGAGAGGGTGCAAAACAGTCTGAGCACCTCGACGCCAATGACTACTCAGTGTCAAGGAATATCACACGGCGCGATGTGGCCAATCCCCGGGAGCTTAACATATTGATGACATCCGTAGTCATTGTGGCTGGTCCTGTCACCAGCAAGTTCTCCCAAATATCTCTTCTTTGTCTCCTGTTCCCCAGATTTCTCTGAGAGGCCATCTCTTCCCCCGGTGCACACATCTCCAATTCTAGGGTGAATGACTTTGCTAGGATTATGAAGAAAAATGGGTCAAGATAATAAAATTTCAGGGAAAGGTGAAGATGAATGGCTTTATAACAAATGTAAGGGGCATTTAGCTACATGAGGGGACAATCACATTTCTTTAAACTTCTCCGCCGCACTTTCCCTGGGTTCCATGCTCATTAATTTGATGCCACGGAGAGAAGAATGAAATTTTGTACTCTTCTGTTTTGGTAGGAACTGATGCCCTAACCCAGGGGTGGGGATCGTCCCCAGCCCATGGGCCATACTGTACAAGGCCCATGAAATCATTGGGCCTGGCCCTGCCAAGGCATTAGGGGTGAGTTAATTAAATGTTTGACCAAACACAGGCTAATTTTTAAGTTGATAATTGTGTATGGCCCGCGAATGATGTTATAAATATTCAAATGGCCCTTGGCAGAGAAAAGGTTCCCCACTCCTGCCCTAAACCATAGACTGTGTGTGCCTAAATTGTGGCAATTTTCAGACACAGAATATACATGTTTAGGTCTATAATATGTGTATCATATTATAGGAACAGGGTGGGCAGGTTGTCTCCAATACTATCCTCAGGCTTAGACAGAGCGTGACGGAGAGAGGTAATGAAATGATACAGGTGGTCAGATTCTGGAAAATTCATGTCAGTGGATAAAAGCCAGGATTCCGTCAAGATCATGTGATTGTAGAATCTCGGAACTTCAGGAGACTTTCACATCTACAGCTGACCATTATTGCATCGATAATAAATGAACCTCTGCCTTCACACCAGACGCTATTCTGAATATTTACTATCCTTGACTCATTGAATACCCTCAAAAAGCCCACCTTTATCATTCCACAGATGAGGAGACCGAGTCACAGAGAGAGCAAGCAATTTGCATCAAGTTGCATAACTCATTTTTTAAAAGCAGGTTTTTATTGATTTTAGAGAGAGAGAGAGACAGAAACATGGATGAGAGAGAAACTTCACCATTGATTGGCTGCCTCTTCCACACCCCCTACTGGGGATCGACCCTCAACCCAGGCATCTTCCCTGACCTGGAATCGCACCAGTGACCTCTTGGTGCATAGTTGGACGCTCAACCGCTGAACCACCCAGCCGGGCAAGTTGCATAACTATTGATGTTAAAACCAGGATTAGAATTTATAGAGTCCGGCCCTAAAAATATCTACCGATGCCTATCCATTTTGCTACTCTGTATTTCCTCTCTTGTAGGAGCAAACGCCCAAAGGTGTAAAGAAAGTGGGCCAGTCGACCGCACACCAGGAGTAAACTAAGACTTCTTGGCCCTCGTTCGTGGCAGTAAACGCTGTTGGGTATTCATGGCTGTTGACCAGAACCTATGGTTCTGTTCATGGCACTGGCTCTGCATGACTGTGGTACTAATTCCTGGCGTTTCCGTCCTGGTGTGGGTTCCCCTTAGGTCAAGCCTAGCTCGGAGTTCAATATCAGGTATCACTGATGAAAGGAAACGTGTTCATTTCCATCATGATCGCCTTCTCACACTCGCGGTCTTCCGTACGCCAGGCAATACGCTGGAGAGTTTACTGACACGTTCTCACGGAATTCTCACGAGACCATTCCGTTGCAGGTGCTCAGGTGTTTATTTTACAGACGTGGAAACTTAAGGACCGACGTTGAGAAACTTAACGCAAGACCAAAAACAATCCATCTGCCGTGGGAGCCCCCAAACCCTGCTCTCTCCTCCTCCTCCACGGTCCTCTCGTCTCTGTGCACCTTGACTCTTCAGAAGTAGGACCGCTGGGAATTCATGTTGATTTCGCAAACGTACCAGTTCTAGTCTCTCAAACACAACACACACTCAGGGGGAGGGACCTCCCTTGGACCGTTCTAAACGAAACTGGCTGTTAAAAGACAACAGCTTGTCAACGCCAAGCAAAACAGGACGCTCCCCGGGGTGACACGCATGGTGGGGGGCGCGTTCCCATCTCTGCCTCGCTCTGCATACCTCCTCCTGATTAACCAAGTGCACGCGCGGCTCATGCTTACTCAAGAGATGAATTATTTTGCAGGTGAAACATTATAATTGTTCTATTCGGTCACATTTCAACCTGACATCACCAAGAGGAAGCCTTTTGCTGGGAACTCTTTTGCAACAGTGTGTTTTTTTTTGTTGTTTTTTTTAAAGCTCTCCAGACAGCTTTAACGATTGTAAAATATTTAGATATTTTTTTAAACGTTGGAGACCGGATAGAATAATGCATGAAAGCAATAAATAAGTAAGCAGATGAATCCCATCTAAAGACCGATAGACAGTGAGGCTTTCACGGAGGGATCGACCGCAGAGGTTTCAAAGCCCATTTGGTAGTTTTCATTTGCGGTGGAGAGAGTCTTAACCAAGCGGCCTCTGCCCTGGGACGAGCGCCGAGGAAGCAGCGATGAAGGACGCTGCCAGCCAGGGAGACGCGGCCACAGTGAGGGCTCCTGAGCGTTCTGGAGGGAACACATGGCGACAGGACTCCCCCTGTGGCCACCCCCCAGGCACAGCCTACCTGAGGGCGCAGCTCACCCCTGGGAAACCGTGTCCTTCCAGCCATCCTCACTGCGGCCCCCACCCTGAGAGGCTCCGAAAGGCCGGGTGCACAGAATCACCGGGAAGCGATCTTATGAAATCGCTCGCCAAGATGGACTGGGTCTCATTGACAAAATGCTCTGTGACTAGAGGTATGCCCAACCCTGTTGAAATTAAGGGGGTCAAAGAAGGAATCCTTTAGATTTTGAATTCCTCTCCCACTTTTTTTTTTTTTTTTGCTTATGGTAATGTTTTCCTATTTTTCAAAATATCCACAATATTTTGGCTCAGTGGATAAAGCCTCGGCCTGCAGACTGAAGGGTCCCAGCCAAGGGCACATGGCCGGGTTGTGGGCTCAATCCCCACCAGGGGGTGTGCAGGAGGCAGCCAATCCATGATTCACTCTCATCATTGATGTTTCTATTGGACTCTCTCCCTTTCCCTTCCTCTCCTCTCTGAAATCAATAAAAACATATTTAAGAAAATATCCACAATGGAATCTAATGAACACACTGATAAATAAAATAGATCCAGAGACACAGAAGCATAGAACAGACTGTGGAATCTCAGAGGGAAGGCAGGGGAGGGTGGGTAGGGAGGAAGGGATCAATCAAAGAACTTGTATGCATAGATGCATACCGTATTTTCCGGCGTATAAGATGACTTTTTAACCCAGGAAAATCTTCTATACGCCCAGTCATCTTATACACCGGAAAATACGGTATTCCATGGACACAGACAATAGGGTGGTAAAGGCCTGGCTGGGGGGTGGAGATGAGGTAGAAGGGGTCAGTGGAGGAAAAAGGGGACATGTGTAATACTTTCAACAATAAAGATTTAAAAAAAACCCTAAAATATCCATATTGGCATGTATGTGAATGTATTGTGAGTTTCCCCCCCGTAGTAAGTACTTTTTTGTACTTTGATCATCTCTGCTTTTAAAGGGGGCCTAATATAATTTTCGACACACAATTTTCATCGATTACTAATTCATGTGACAAACAGGCTACCTTAAGTCTTCCTATTAATACGGTCATTGAAAATGACATAGAAGAAAGGGCATGTAGGCCCACAGAGAATTAATTAGCATGTAGCTCTCCGTACATCATCGAGTGGTAATTAGCAGTTAAACCGTCTTCTTGTGCGTGACCTGCTGCTTTCAATACAGTGTTCGCTCTTGGGGACCCTCGGGGAGCTGAACTTGAAAGGATGTTGGGTCTTCCTTTTCCGAAAGTGCAATATGGAACCGCGGCTCCAACTCCCCCGTGCTTTGTGGAGCTGCTGTATGGTTCTCTCAGGTTCCTTCCCTAAATCTGTTCCATAGGCATCGCGCCTTCCCTTTCTAATGAGGCCACAGCCACGCCGCTACTAATCGTTAAGAACGAGAGAAACGTTTTTTGGAAGTTAGAACTTTTTCTCTAATTGTTCTTCTTTGCAGTTCTTAGAGGAACGTTTCCTACGATGACTAGATAAATCTGCGTCTGGCCTCGTCTGAACTGCTTTCAGTTTTCTCATGTTTTTACACATGTATGTTCTGGTGACATACAACTCTTTTTTTTATTTATTTTGTTTTTTTAAAAATATATTTTATTGATTTCTTTACAGAGAGGAAGGGAGACGGATAGAGAGTTAGAAACATTGATGGGAGAGAAACATCAATCAGCTGCCTCTTGCACACCTCCTACTGGGGATGTGCCCGCAACCAAGGTACATGCCCTTGACAGGAATCGAACCTGGGACCTTTCAGTCCACAGGCCGATGCTCTATCCACTGAGCCAAACCAGTTAGGGCGACATACAACTCTTTGCAGCAAAGAAATTCAGTGAGAAATCTGGCAAGTTATCAATGAAAACTACATTCTGAATTCTCTTTTTTTAAATAATTTTTTTTTTTTACTGTTCATGCATCATCTGAAATTTGTATGTATTTTATGTCCAGATAGAAATAGGATAACTCTTGAACAGTGGCGACAGAAGGAAAAGTGTTGGGCACATTATATTTATCCAGCATCATCTATACTACACAGCATAAGAGTGGCTAACCTCCTCAGATCACTGAAATTTATCTTTGAGATGCGTAATGACATAGGTATATTGCTGAAATGTCAGAGACTCGGAACCCTTTAACAAAGTGACAAAACGGAATTTCTCTGTATTTGAGAAATGCCAGCCAGGCCTGCTGCCCAGCGTTCTTGGGGCTTTCTGCCCTCACCCGCCCTCCCGTCCGGGGTCAGGCCTGGTCCTCCCCGTGCCGGCATCAAACCCTGGTCTCCGTGTCTCTCTTGCGACTATCCTTTTGGTTCACAACTTTCTTAGACTGATTATGAGATCAAGAAAGTCAAAATACATTATTTTTATGCCCAGCCGGTGTAACTCGGTAGTTGAGCATCGACCTATGAACCAGGAGGTCACGGTTCGATTCCAGGTCAGGGCACATGCCTGGGTTGCGGGCTCAATCTCCAGTAGGGGGCATGCAGGAGGCAGCCGATCGATGATTCTCTCTCCTCATTGATGTTTCTCTCTCTCTCTCACTCTCTCTAGAATCAGTTAAAAAACATATTTAAAAGGCGTTCATGGATGTTTGACTTATAAGCTTAGTATTGGGAAGCGCTGGTTATTAAATTATCCTTCCCACCAGAAAGAGCAATTTGCCTTTGGATGTCCCACCAAGTGTTTTCACACCCTGGTCTCATCTGGTTCTCACGGAAGGAACTCGGCGCAGGTGGGATGATGTCACTCCATCCATGAAGACAGGGTCTGGGAGAAATTCCGGGATCCCCAAGGTATCAGCAGCGGGGTGGATGGTGCAGAAATCAAGAGGAACAGCAGGGCTTTCGACTTCTAGTACCAGTTCTCTTCCCCCTTTGTTACACTTCAGAACAGAGAGCTCAGACCTCGCTGGACTGGCCCCCCTGGGGCTGGAGAAATTGGAAGCTAATAAGGCGATGGAGGAGGTGCGGACGTGAAGATGAGGAGACAGACAGCGGATCTGGTATGAATTCCATGTCAGGTTTTCTGAGACATGACATTTGTGTGTCCTGGGGAGCGGGAGTGGGGGTGGGGGGGCAGCTGCTTCCTTTCAAGACCATCTGTCATGTTGCCCCTTCACGAAGGCAGGGCTTTGGGGCAGCTGTGGGGGCCCGAGCTCCAGGCCGAGATTGAGGCCAGGGCCATAAAGACCTCGTGCTATCACCCTAACTGGTTTGGCTCAGTGGATAGAACGTCGGCCTGCAGACTGAACGGTCCCAGGTTCGATTCCGGTCGAGGGCATGTACCTTGGTTGCGGGCACCTCCCCAGTAGGAAGTGTGCAGGAGGCAGCTGATCGATGTTTCTAACTCTCTATCCCTCTCCCTTCCGCTCTGTAAAAAATCATTAAAATATATTTTTTAAAAAAAGACCTCATGCTCTCATTAAACACTATAAAAAAACCACAGAAATGTTTCTTTCTCCATTTTAAATACACTTTTATCAATTTCAGAGAGGAACGTAGAGAGAGAAAGATAGAAACATCAACGATGAAAGAGAATCATTGACCGGCTGCCTCTTGCACGCCCCCTACTGGGGATCAAGCCTACAACCTGAGCATGTGCCCTGACCAGGAATCTAACCTTGACCTCCTGGTTCATAGGTCGATGCTCAACCACGGAACCACGCTGGCCGGGCTCTGTCTCCATTTTAGAATTGAGTAGAAATGGGCTCCTGACTCCTCTGAGACGGAAGCCTCCGTGTAAATACCCCGGATCACTAAAAATCAGAGCTCTGATGACCTCTATTGGCTATTTAAACTTATAAAAATCTTAGGTAAGGCCGGGCAAATATGAACAGTGCAATGTTTGAATCATCAGCCCCATGACAGTGAGTCAGTTAGGAACCTGAGTGAAATGTATTGCCGGTTCTTGACACACCTAGCACCATGTTTGTAGAGCTATCTCCTAGGACAGAATAAAAGCTCAGAGGCAGGTGCAGGCTGCACACGACCTAGGTTCAAATCCACCTCCTGCCAGTGCTTAGCTTCCTGACTTCCAGCCAGCCGCCCATGTCTCAGTGCAGCGTCTGCTGGGAAGAGGCAGGGAGGCGATGAACTTGCAGTCAGTCCACGCGCACTGGCCAGCCTTTCGCTATCCCGTATTCGAGGAGAACAGAGAGGGGCCGGGCGTCTTATGCCATCTCTGGCGATGACTGTGCTACTTATTCCTTCACGACTGAGTGGGTGACACCAACGTTGCCATTTCTCCATGTAACTTCTGGGTTCATTTCGCCATATGAGTTTAGATGTCTATATGTACACTTTTGTATCTGTGTATATGACGTGGTAAAGCAGCATTTCCAGAAGTCTTCCAAAATATGGAATTTCATCAATTTGCTCAAGATATTTGGCTACATAATACCAAGCGATGGATATTACTTTTATAATTTTTTTTTTGTATTTTACTGATGATTTTTACGGAGAGGGAGAAGGATAGAGAGCTAGAAACATCGATGAGAGAGAAACATGGATCAGCTGCCTCTTGTACATCCCATACTGGGGATCCAACCTGCAACCAAGGTACGCGCCCTTGACCGGAATTGAAGCCGGGACCCTTCCGTCCGCGGGCCGATGCTCTAACCACTGAGCAGAACTGGTTAGGGAGCAAATGTTTTTAATAAACGTAATTGATTTTTCCCCTCCTCTTTTCCCCTGCTGACTGAATGAGCTGGTGGATGTTGGCATTTATCCACCTGCCCTGAATGAGGCAGTTTTGGAACTGTTCGCTGTTCGGTCTGTTCAAGTACCATCCACACAGCTTTCTGTCAGGGGTTTGAACATGTGCATGCGGCTTCCAAAAACGCCTAATTCATTTCCAGGCAGGAGCTCCTGTGCCGGAAAAGTCGGGCCCAGCATGCATTGTTTACAGTAGGAATTAGTTCTCCCTGTAAGGGCGCTTGGGTGTGTTGGCGCAGGAAGTCTCTTCCCCTCCCTGCGCTTCATTTCCGATTCCAGCTTGTCACTCAGCCTCCCGCCTTGAGGAGCTGTGATTCCTGGAAGCCGCTGCCTGGCTGCCCAAGGTATCACTTCAATCGCAGAGGCTAAGCCCCGATGTTGACAGAGGTGGTCCTCCCACTCCCTTCCCCGACCCCGTCCCCTGGAGGAAACCCTTCTGAAAATAGTTGGCCATTGTCTCTTTCTTCCTGCCCAGAGGCCCCCTCGTTAAGTTCTTGGAGAAGAAAAACCATGTGATTGGACATATGATCATACAATATTTTTTAAGATATATATATATATATTTTATTGATCTCAGAGAGGAAAGGAGAGGGAGAGAGAGAATCATGGATCGGCTGCCTCCTGCACAACCCATACTGGGGATCGAGCCCACAACCCAGGCGTGTGCCCTGACCTGCAATTGAAACATGGCCTCCTGGTTCATAGGTTGATATTCAACCAACTGAGTCACACGGGCTGGGCTGGTCGTACAATCTTAACACCAAGGGCTGGAAGAATGCAATCCGAGCCATAGTTTCCAAATCCAATCTTGCCCGCAACTAGAGGAAACTAGAGGTGGCAGCTTCTCTGTCTGTCTGTCTGTCTGTCTGTCTGTCTTCCCGTGTCTATGGTCTTTGAGTTATTCCAACCACCTTTTACTCCTTTCCGGTCCCAGGTTCCAGTGAGATCTGCTTCCGGCAGGGCAGTGGTGTTTGAGCTTGGGGACGTGGCCTGGAGGTCTGCAGGAGCCATCCACGGGAGGTGTAGGCTGCCCTAGGCCCTCGTGGCAGGGAGAGTGGTGTTAAGGAGGAAATTCTTAAAGCTTTCCTCTGTGGTTTCTGAGATGTGTTGCTCCCTAGAGCTGAAAAGTGTTTCACCTTTCCTGCTGTCCTGGGCGACAAGGCCAAGTGTAGCGTATTATAGGAGAGGGTAAGTTAAAAGTAATCTTCCTCCCATTACACACGCCCTGGGTGGTGGTGGTGGGGGGGGGGGGGGAGGGCTGCCCTTGTTGAGGCAGCCTTGGGGCTTCCTCCTGAGACTCCTCAGAGAGTCTGATGGTGTCTTTACCAAGATAAGGAGTGTTGGGGGCGAGGGTGGGGGGAGGAATCTATGTTGTTTCTTTGATTTTAGGATTCTGCATCTTTAGAGTTTTATTGAAAAGAGGCCTCTTTAAAATGGTTGGCTTGTTCCCTTTTAAATGGTAGTGTTTCTCTTTCATTCCTTCCCTGCATTTAAAGTTGCTTGCTTGAGCAGTATGTGCAGGGAGCTTCCTTAGGTGCTGGGGGGGGGGGGGGGTGGCAGGGGGAGGGAGATGGCGTGCAATGAAAAATACCTGCTTTCAAGGTATTTCCCGCGACTGTTAGCAAGCAAGATGTAGCTGGGGATCACTGCCATTTTCCTGCTTCATGTCATCTAATCATGGGATAGCATTTAGTGTCACACTTTTTGTAGCCAAGTTAAGAAAAGTAAAACACATTTGCATTCTGGGAAGGTGTGATCCTCTTGGGGTAATCCAAACAAGTGTGCTTTGAATTACCTTGCTAATGACTCTTTTACCCCGATTTTAAAATGCAAATGATCTAGTCTAGTTACTTTTTAAAAAACACACACACATGAATACCTTTTATTGTGGTAAAATACACAGAACATGTACTTGACTGTTTAACCCATTTGAAAAGGTCCAAGGTAGTGGCATTTATTATTCCCGACGTGGTGAACCCATCACTGCTATCTGGTTCCAGACCATCTTCACCACCCACACCCTCTGAGCAGTCACTCCCATTCTCCTTTGTCCCATCCCCCGGGGACCCCTGACCCACTTTCTGCCTCTATAGAGTTGCCTACTCGGGATATTTGACTTAAATAGAACCCTACGCTGTGAGGCCTTTTGTTTCTGGCTTCTTCCACTTAGCGTGATGTCTTCAAGGTCATCCACGTGGTAGCACGTGGTAGTATTCAACCCTTCTTAGGGCTGAAGAAAACCCCATCATATGACTTGACTCCATTTGGTTTATTTGTTCATCAGTTGATGGACATTTGGGTTTTCTGCTGCACGAGTTACTTTTATCATGGATAACACAACCTGCTCAAGTTAAATTTAAGGGAGGATACTGGCGTGCTTGGAGTAGCATGCAGGCACCCACCTTGGCATGTTTCTATGTACCTCGGACCATTCTATCTGCTTCGAAGGCTTCTGAGGGAGTGGGGTGTCTGAAGCACAGACCTGGTCTCTAACCAAGGGGCCGGCTACGCCTCCTCCCGACAAAGTCCATGTTGCTGAAGTGATGGCCTCTTGAAAGGCATTTTTTGTGGATGATTAAAATTTAACTAAGGCCTGGCCGGAGTGGCTCAGTGGTTGAGCATCAACCAATGAACCTGGAGGTCACAGTTCGATTCCCGGTCAGGGCACTGTTAGGTCGCTGAAAGAGGAACGCACGAGGCCAGAGTGGTGAGGGATTATGAATCTATTCGATCATCCGCACACCAGGTGGCTGAGCCTGGATGGCTCCAGCCCCCAGTGACAGGAGTCAGCGGCTGCTTCGGGGCGGAGAATTCTCTGACATAACCAGAAGGGAGATGATGGAATGTGGTCTCCTCAAGTGAAACGGGATCTCAGCGAAGGGAATGTCTGTAGTGAAATGGCCTGAAGAGCCAGTTCCGGGGGGAGGGTAGGATATCCATTCAATCGCTCGATCAAACTTAACAGGCACATGCCCAGGTTGCGGGCTCGATCCCCAATGGGGATGTGCAGAAGGCAGTCAGTCAATGATTCTGTCTCTCTCCCCCTGTCCCTTCCACTCTAAAATCAATAAAAATGTTTTTTGAAAAAATTTTAAAAATTTCACTCTAATGGAAAAGTTATTTCTCATCAAATCACCAATATACCTATTCTATTCCCCTCACAGCTCTGGAACATCGAACGAAGAGAGACCGGGTTGTGTTTCCTAACTTCAAAATACCCTAGGGTGAAATTTGAAATGGTTGTTTGGATGCTGAAGAGTCCCCAGCCCCTGGAAATCAAGAAAGCAGCTTCCGGCCATGTGTATCCGTGTTTAGAAAATGAAGGTCAAGGCTCTGGGGCTGCCCCGATTTCTCTGAGAAGGATGGGACGTGGTCATTGCTGGCCGTGAGCAGCACGGGGCCAGAGGACCAGGCCTCAGCTCCGTGTCTCCGAGGAAGGGCGGCCTGCGGGGCCACCACCTTCCCGACCAGCGGGCTCTGCCTCGCTGTCTGACTCCCGGCGGAGCGCAGCGGCAGTCTGTCATGTTTAAGGATGGAAATGGAGGGAGACTCTTTATTTCTGGGAAGAAAATAAAGTCATAACGTATTTTCAACAAATGCTCAGCTGCACTTAAGTGCCCCCCAGGGCATTCCATTAATGAGGAGCAGGGATTACAAAAAAAACCCACACAGATACAGATATGTAAAAATGTTGAATTAACATTTTTTCCTTTTCTTCAACCTGAAAAAAGCACATAATGCCCTTTCAGCATATTTGGTGCACATCTACTTAAACTTAAAACTGTTCCTCACAAAGCCATTACACTGTGTGCAACCATATGGCAAACTGTCTATCCCGGTGATTACAAACCCTGGCTTTATAGCACCCCAGGGAGAGCATAAAGATTTGGAGATTATTTTTAATTAAAAAATGCATAGTCACTTCAACGTTAACACACAATCTCTGTGGGCCAGAAATCCCCTTAAAATAGATTTACCTTAGCCGCTGTCTAGCCGGGCTTTGTACCGAACACTCTCCCTGTTCGGTGCACTTGCCTATGGAAGTAATTTGGAGAATTGGCATTGGAGCCCATATTAAGTCATGTATTCACGTGCCCCTTCGTACTGAGAATGCTCCAGAATCAAGCAGCACACAATACGGTAGACCAAGGCCGATATTATCGGGGATGATTGAGCTAGGAATTCTATATTTAATTTACATCTTGGTTTTGTTTTGTGTGTTTGTTTGTTTCTTTAAGTGTTTAATGTCCTTCTCACTCCTAATACTATTCTCCGGAAGAAGGTGAAATTGTAAATCCCACCAATCGTGTGTGTGTGTGTGTGTGTGTGTGTGTGTGTGATGTTTAAAAACAGAAATACCAGAATTTCAGCCTCCCTTTGCACAATGAAAACGAGGAGTTTCCTTGGAGACGTTCTTCCTCTTTCCAAATCAATTTTAATTTAATTTAAAATTTTTAATTGATTTCAGAGAGGAAGGGGGAGATAGAAACATCAGTAATGAGAGAGAATCATTGATCGGCTGCCTCCTGCACGCCCCACACTGGGGATCAAGCGTACAACCCAGGCATGGGCCCTGACCAGGAATCAAACAGTGACCTCCTGGTATATAGGTCAACACTCAACCACTGAGCCACACTGGCCTGGCTCTATTTTAATTTCAGATGTGCTTCCAAGTTAAAAACAAAAAGAGTGTACGTTTTTGGTTGGCTTGATCCACCTCTAAGAGATACGAAATGAAGTCCTTCTATCTTTCAAGTGATATGTAAGAATCACCAAGGGAAAGACAACAATCAAATTAAAAGTGAAGAAACTAAACAACATCGTTGGCTACATATAGCCAGGTCGGGGGCCAACTTTTTTCTTACAACACTGATGAAGGAAGGAAGGAAGGAAGGAAGGAAGGAAGGAAGGAAGGAAGGAAGGAAGGAAGGAAGGAAGGAAGGAAGGAAGGAAAGCAGTCCTTATATTTCTCAACTTAGCCACGTGTTCAAAGAAACACAAGCAATGGCCTGAGCCTCGGAACCACGGCTGTCCTAGGAAGTAACTGGGAGAAACCCCTCCGGCCCTCCTACCGCGTGTGCCTGGAGGTCTCCCCAGGAGCTGAGACACCAGATTGGCCCCTGGGAGCACATGCCAGTTCTCCCCCAATTGGGTGCAAAGATCCCCTGGTCTCTGCAGCAGCAGCCAGACAATGACTCACGCACAGTGCGTTTTTACATTGGCCTCCTGCACGTGTTATTTGTATTTTAACTGATGGTTCCTTTAAAAACACAGCACAATGATTCTTAACCTTTTGTATGACGATTTTTCCCTTAATTCCGAATAGAGATTTCTTATTCCCAGTGAACGAGATGTAACGATTAAATCGCCCCTACCAAACTGTGCTGCCCCCTCTGGCCGACGGCTACTATTCTGTCTCATGTTTACAACGTGTATGAACAGCTGGAACAAGACCTGGGAACTCTAGGCACTGGTAGTCTCCTGCCCGTTATTCCCAATCACTGACGTTCTTTTATTTTTTTTTTTTTTTTAATTTCTTTATTGATTAAGGTATCACATATTTGTCCTCATGCCCCCATTCCCATCCCAACCCCTCCCCACACATGCCCCCACCCCCCTGTTGTCCCCAACCGCTGGTTAGGCGCATATGCTTGCACACAAGTCCTTTGGTTGATCTCTCCCCTTTACCCCCACCCTCCCCTACCCTCCCTCTGAGGCCCGACAGTCTGATCCGTGCCTCCTTTTTTCTGGGTCTGTTCTTTTTCATCAGTCTATGTTGTTCATTATTTCCACTAGATGAGTGAGATCATGTGCTATTAGAAATACACTTATAAGAACCGAAAATGAGACAAGCAATAATGGTTATGGTGACAGGAAATGAATCAGTCTGTAGTGAGTTTCTTTCTGGGCCAACAGTTCATTTGAGACCCAATTACAATGTCCAACAGTTCCTTATGTGTACATGCACTGACGTTCTTGTACTTATGTTGCCTGGGTTCTCAGACATCTCTTTGATGATACCACTTCTTCCGCATTGAGAAAAACAGTCTCTGATTCCCAAGGCACTTTGATTTTATTATTCCCTCATCTACATATCCATCCTTCAGTCACTGTCCTCTTTGCTGATACTGTGCTTGACCTTGGGGATTTGAAGTAGAACCCAGACTCTGACTCTGAGGTGCTCATAGAATGGTAGGAGATGACAGAAACATAAATAAATAAGAAGAGCCCAGCTGGTGTGGCTCAGGGGTTGAGCATCGACCTATGAACCAGGAGGTTGAGGTTCAATTCCTGGTCAAGGCACATGCCTGTGTTGTGGGCTCCATCCCCAGTGTGGGACCTGCAGGAGGCATCTGATCAGTGAGTCTCTCTCATCATTAATGTTTCTATCTCTCGCACCCTCTCCCTTCCTCTCTGAAATCAATAAAAATAAAGTTTTAATAAAGAAATAAGAAGAATAAATTATTGCAGAGCCTATCATAAAAATATACACACTACACCAGGAAACAAAGAAGGGAATGCTCATTTCTGCCCAGAAGTGAAAACAATGCAGGGATGACTAATGCTTGAGCGATACCGACCATTGAAAATAGGAACTGAGGCAAACACAGCCAGGAGAAAAAGAGCTAAAAAGAAGAAAGAAAACTTTAATCCTATCTAATAAAAGGGTAATATGCAAATTAACTGTCACTCCATCACAAAAATGGTGGCACCCATAGTGGCCGGGGCACTGGATGCTGGCGGCGTTGCAGGCCAGGCTGAGGGACCCCCCACACCCAGTGCATGAATTTCGTGCACTGGGCCTCTAGTGGGAATATAAATAAAAAAGACATAGATACTTTTTAAAGGCTATTAAAGTAACTGAATACGGATATATCAATAGACAGTGCTTTAGAATTTTTAAATATTTATTTTTGAAAGATATTGATGACTGAATAGTTATGGAATGGAGCCTCATGGAAATGTATGTGAAGATTCTGACTTAATTCTCCCCACACAATTCTGAAGTCATACCCTGGAATTAATCACTTTTTTTCAAGCAGATATATTATTTTTCGTCTATTTATTAATTCTGTAGTAATAACTGCTTAGTCACCACAAACTGGAATAATGTGGAATACAGCTGAAAATACACACATGCTTTACACCCACTGCCCCAGCATGCAGGTTGTTGGAATGGCTGGCTGGTTATTCCATAAATATTTGATTAGCATTTTGGAGGCAGCGGCATCATGCTTCCTGCCTTAAATAAGCGGATTCAGAATGCTGGGTCGGCAGTACTGGCAGAAACCAGTGACAACAACCCGAAAAGACATGGTTGCCTTTAGCGGACAGCTTCCGTACTGAATGATATAAAGGACAGAGAATGTCGCCGGCCACATTATTTTTTAATTTCTATACAAATCAAAGCAGCATAGCAAGATCTTAAAATGTTCCTTTTTATGTCAAACACACTGTGGCATGAGGTAAGAGGTGCTTTCTGTGTTAACAACGCCTTACAACGATAGGCCCTTCAGACTGCAAGACGATGGAAAACTCTCCAAGCTTAGCCAGGCTCCGTGGCTTGATATACGGATACTCTAGAGCAGAGATTTCAGACTCGATGTGAAACCTCCCGTGACAAAGAGTGGCAGACAGGCTAAGAAACCCATCCAAAGTCACACCACACATACGTCATGCACCCAGGACCCGGGGAGTCTGGCTCCAGCGTCCCCGTTCTTGTGGGTGATAGGGGTTAGAGACGAGAGGCCGTGGCTTCAGACACATTAGAGGCTGTAAATTTTCAAAGGCTGCCGTAACAAAGGAGGCAGGAAAGCAGGCCCAGCATTTACTTAATGAACCTTAAATGACAGTTACATATTTTTTCCTGAAATCTTCTCGGCCTTTTCCCTCTATTGCTCATGTAGACAAAGGCTGTCCTTTCTAAAGTACATATTATATTTATTAGTGACAAGAAGAAATACATCTTGACTCTGCATTAGATCTTGTTAGAGAGGATCTGCAACAGACCAATAATATGACATAAATCTTCTGATGAATGACTAAGAAGGAGACGTAATGGAAAAATCAAGAGAGAGATACTAGTAGAGCGAGAGAATGAGAAGCATCAACTCCTTTCTTAGATATGGCTGTGCACGGGTGACGTGTTTTATATTTTCATGGTGAGATTGATGTATACGTGGGTAAGTGTATGTGTGTATGGACACATCATGCTGTTGATCTTCCTACTCTTAAATCGAACTCCTTCAGAGAGAGAATAAGCAAGAGTGCATTAAAAATAACTGTGTGGAAGGCCAAACCGAGACCTGTCCGCACAGTGTTCCGAGAGTTTCCTACCTTTTCCTACCTTCTAGGCCAGTGGTCGGCAAACTGCGGCTCGCGAGCCACATGCGGCTCTTTGGCCCCTTGAGTTTTTAGTAAAGGCCAGCTTAGGAGTATCCTAATTAAGTTAATAACATTGTACCTACCTATACAATTTAAGTTTTAAAAATGTGGCTCTCAAAAGAAATTTCAATCGTTGTACTGTTGATATTTGGCTCTGTTGACTAACGAGTTTGCCGACCACTGGTCTAGGCAGACAGAGGTGCTGAGTAGAAAGCACAGGATGATGGAAATACATTGCTGTAAGATGCCTCATCTAAGCTTCATCCTAGTCAGGAGACACAACACTTGGGCTGGGCCTGGACGTTCTAATGGGTGCACAGGTGAAGTTGACGCGTACACATAAAAGCAAAGTTACCTCCCTCTATGCAGTATTTTGGGACATCACCCACCCCTGTCTGAATGCCTCCTTGGATCTTCTTCTAAAGAGGAGACCAACAGACACATGGAGTCCACCTCGAATTATGTTTTACGTTATAGGAATGGAGTTTTCTTTAGTATTGTGTTTCTATTGCTGCATACAAAGTACCACCAACGTGGAAAATTAATAGAATAAACATATGCCACATGTGAAAAACCCACAGGTAACATCATACTCAAGAGTTAGTGAAAGGCTGTGGGTTTTTCCCCCCTCTAAGACCAGAAACAGGACAAGGATATTGACCTGCCTCCTCTACTTAATATAGTATTAGAAGCCCCAGCCAGAGTAATGAGTCAAGAAAAATAAAGGTATTTAAGTAAAAAGAAAGAAGGAAAATTATCCCTTTGCACAGAACAGGGTCTTACGTGTAGAAAACACCAAAGACACCACAAGCAATTGTTAGAACTGATACACAAATTAAGCAAGTTGCAGGATGTGTAATCATCACATGAAATCAGCTGCATTTCTACCTGTTAACAATGGGCAATCTAAAAGGAAATAAAGAAAAGTATTTTATTTGCAATAGCACCCCCAATAATAAAATACTTAAGAATTAGCTTAACCAAGATGGCAAAACGACCTACACTGATAACTACAACATATTGCTGAAAGAAATGACGGAAGATGTAAACAATGGAAAAACAGCCCAAGCTCATGGATTGAAAGACTTAGTATTATTAAGATGATGATACCCCTCAAAATTATCTACAGAGTCAATGCAATACCTAGCAAAAACCACAACGATGCTTTTTGCAGAAATAGAAAAATTCATCCTAAAATCCATATGAAATCTCTCAAGGGAGCCCAAGAAGCCAAAACAAGGTGGGGTCTCATACTTCCTAATTCCTAGAGCACCTACTTCTGTTTCCTGTCTGCCTAAGTCAAGTCTATTCAGGGAGTCCCCCTTCTGATAACTCAGATTCAACTCATTGGGAACCTTAGCTCAGGGGTCCTCAAACTTTTTAAACAGGGGGCCAGTTCACTGTCCCTCAGACCGTTGGAGGGCCGGACTATAGTTTAAAAAAAAAACTACGAACAAATTCCTATGCACACTGCTAAGTCGGCTGCTAAGCAGGACAGGCAGCGGCGGCAAAAACACTCGGCGGGCCGGATAAATGTCCTCGGCGGGCCGCATGTGGCCCGCGGGCCGTAGTTTGAGGACCCCAGCCTTAGCTACATGTGCAAAATCCCTTTTGTAAAAAAACAACAACACATAACTTAATCTTGTGAGTGCTATCCCATAATATTAAAAGATCCTACCCACACTCAAGGAAAGGGACCCCTCACAGCAGGGCTGGGCATCTTGGAAACCATCAAAGAGTCTTGCCTACCACACCTATAAGAGGGAGATAGATCCACTTTTAATCCTACAAGCCACCATTCACAATGAAAATATACCACATAAGTACGTCTGTGCCAAATAAAAACAAACAAACAACTACTTCATAAGGAAAAAATCTAAAGACGTTCAAGAAGACATAGACAGAAGCATAATAACAAACATTGATGCACATTTAAAATGATGGCAATACTTTCTATTGGCAAGTCTGCGGGGAACCAGACATTGTCATACAATTTTTGGTGGTCACGCAAATTGGCAAAACATTTTTGGAGAAGCATCTAAATGTCCATACTAATAGCACTCAATCAAATAACCAATAAGAATAAATAAATGGGAGCAGGAAGGCTTTTGCTTACAACAGAATGGAAAATAATAAATGTATATGCATAGGTGTTTAGTGGTTTAGTGTTTGGAGGAGATGGGGGGAAGAGGAGGGGAAGAGAGAGGCGGGAGAGGGAGGGAGAAGGAGAGGGATGGAGGGAGGAGTATAGAGAGCACAAACCTGCGTCTATCAAATATCCTCCAGGGTAGCTGGGAAATCTGAATGAAAGATTGTGAGGAAGGGGCCGCTAGTTTTAGGAGGCTACTGCAAACAACCACCTATAAAAATATATATTTCTTAATTTGAACTAGAAATGATGAAGGGGGCAACAAGGCCGAAATATTTGTATTTACAAGGAAATGTGCATGGCACTGATGAATACGATGGATACACAAGGAGGGACAGTGACAAAAATGATTTGAAAAGGAGAGAGATCCATTCAACTAATTTTGTAAAAATTACGTAGTGAGACCAAGGTTTACCTTTGAGCATGTCTCCAAAGAGGGAGATCTGAAACTCGATACACATTTCTAGAGATGCTTGAAGGGGATTCCTTCCTGGGATGAGTTTATATCAATAAGAAAGGGACTCAACATAAAAGTGTTTGAAAAGTTGACATGTTTAGGATAAAGCTATTCTGTTCAATAAACTCTTTAAATCTAGGCTTTATCACACATAAAGATAGTCCATTCTCGAAGAAAAAGCAACTAAAGTATATTTGATGTTTTATATCTGGTTGTTGTGTTATCCATAGCCTCACTGCCAGACTGCTGGCGCAGAAGGGACTTCATCTTCCAAATCTCTATCAATATAGTTTCATCGAACTATAAGATTTAGTCACTTGATCGCACACCTGGATAACTATGAAAAATCACATATATCCATGGGGGGTTTTCATCCTAACACGCAGTGAAAACTCGTTGGTTCTGCCCCATTAGTGGATCTGTGTTTATAATCAAGCAGAACTGTTTAAAAGTTATGGGAATATCAATGTAGTGGATAATTAACTGTGTACAGATCTATTAATTTGTGTAATTAAGACAGAACATCATTGGAATTTATTACGACTCGATCCTGCCGTCACCCTGAAGGCGCTGCTCGTCAAGTCCTTTGGTTTCATTATAACCAAGCCGTTCATAGATCTTGCAGCTGCCGAGATTCGAACAATTAGTAGAGAGTGAGGCTGGGTCGTAAAGTTGTAATAAGAATATTAACAAATCTAAATGTGAGGGTAAGAACTAGACTTCAATAGACAACGTTACTTTTCTCTTTTTTTGTTCATCTCACCTGAGGATATTTTTTTCCATTGATATGAGACACATTGGTTGGTTGCCTCCCACACACGTGCCCGGACCAGGCCAGGATCAAACCTGTAACCCGGGTACATACCTTTAATCGGGAATTGACCCTGCGATATTTTAAGTTCCTGGGTCAATGCTCTAACCACTGAGAACACTGATCAGGGCTTGATGTACAACACTGCTTTGGAAATGGATGAAATGCAATCTATTGCACTGTTCTCAGTTAGCAAGAGATGGCCGTGCTCCATCCCACTCAAATGTGGTAAAACCAATCCCTATTTAAACAGTACCTGAAATAATAATAATAATAATAATAATAATAATAATAATAATAATAAAATTCTTCTGGTTTTTGCCCAGGTGAGTTGGTCAGAACTGAAAATGCATGTCCGTTTCCTGGCCGTGTCTCGAACTTGAACTGTGTAAAGACATTCGTCACTAGTATGACTGAGGCAGTGTGGTAGGAAATACCTACTCCTTTTGGCCTGAGAAGAGAACTGCGTTGCATTCAGCAATGTACAGGGGTAACAGGAACTGTGGGAGTCCTTCCAAATGGATTACTTTCATAGGCCTCTGCGTCCCAACTTGGAAGCCAATGGGAAGATATATTCACTTTAATGAGAACATGCTTTGCTGCAGTGAATTTTTATAGCAAGGGAATGGAGATGCCATCGCTAAAGGAGCGGGGGAAAGACCTCGGAGGTCTCAGCTCATCCAGCTCTCTCGATCTGAGGGCCATTAGCTGCTAAATTAATGCAAATACAGCTTAATGAAATGTTCCTCCTACTGTGATCGTAAAACATCCCTGAAAAAGACCACGCTGCACTTAGCAGACACGAGAGCCGGACCAGGATCCCCCGCATATCGATTTCTCTAAAATATGAACATTTCCCACAGACTCCCCCGACACCGACACGCAGCAGAGCAACTCCAGCCTCCAAGGTCAGTCTGATGAGAAGATGAATTTGAACTGATTGCACATCATCTCTGTCAGAGGGAGAGCAGCCAACGCAATGAGGATCGCTGTGGCTACAGCGAGACCCTAGGACCGCACGCCAGAGGAAAGCTCTGTTCGAAACAGTGCTCGCCACATGACTTAGGTTGTGGGGCCCTCATTCAAGTGAAGTTTCCTTCCCGCCCCTTTGGGCCATTTTCTGTGCGCATTTACAAAACCAGGGAATGGTCTTCAAGAGGGACCCAGATTGGTGCCCTTGCATGCCCCCTACCAGGGGTGGAGCCTGCAATCTGGGCATGTATCTTGATCTGGAATCAAACCAGCAACCTTGATGTGCATGGGATGGTGCCCAACCAACCAAGCCACACAGGCCAGGCCTATCCTATATAATAAAAGGTTAATATGCAAATCAACCAAATGGCAGAACGACTGGTCGCTATGATGCACACTGACCACCAGGGGGCAGACACTCAATGCAGTAGCTGCCCCCGGTGGTCAGTGTGCCAGAACCTCTCCCACCTCCGTGGCAGAGCTAAGAATGTCCAACTGCCAGTTTAGGCCCGCTCCCCGGGCAGGCCTAAGCTGGCAGTTGGACATCCCCCGAGGGCTCCCGGACTGCAAGAGGGCACAGGCTGGGCTGAGGGACCCCCCCCCCCCCCGAGTGCACGAATTTCGTGCACCAGGTCTCTAGTACAGTAATAATTCTTAATGGAAGATGACTTGAGAAGCACTGTTCTGGGGTTTATCTTGGATTTAGGGGTGAACTAGAGGCCACTTGCTGAATGTGAACCTCAGACGGTTTGCCTGAAATATGGTGCGGATATGAAGGAGGAGAATGGAAAAATCCCAGTATCACCCCCAAAGAGCATTAATATTTGGAATTAGATCTACGTATACAACTCTTAAGATCAAGCCAAAGTAATAGGAGATAGTAATATTTGAGGAATAGGCTCTTGGAAGTTAGAGGCCTTTTGACTTTACAGATATTTCCTTTGTGTGCATGTTTAGAATCAAGAGGGTAGAAAGTGGAGTACGTTAGGTTGAAGAAGAAGAAAGTTATCATAGATTTTAATAATATAAGTATATTCTCAGAACACAGAAACTATGTCGCTTCTCCGAGTGTAATGAATGATATTAGCCAGCTGTTCAATGCACCAACCCATAAAAACTGAGTAGATTTGGGATTTCTGAAGCCCTGACAAAGTGTTTCAGGCATATGAAAAAGTATTATAAATGGAAAAAAAAAAGAATCTAACGAAATTAATTATAATCCCTATAGCAGTGATGATTTGCATAGAACACGGAAAGAGAACTTTGAATATTTAGCCATGCGCTGTGTTGGATGGAAGTGATGAAAGGAAGAGAGGGAATCTGCCTCTGCTTGTTTACCATGCAAACTCCTCTTAACCATCAAATTTCAGATCAAATGCTACCTTTTATGAGAAGCCTTCCCATAATGCCCCAGGCAGATGTTCTGCCCTTTTAACATACCTCCATTTTATTCGTCATATTATTATTTAATAATCGTTTATGTTATTTTTAAAAATTCAGGCTGTAACCTGAACTTGGTTTCAGTTAAATAATTGAAAATATATATTTTTACTGATTCTAGGGAAGAAGGGAGAGAGAGAGAGATAGAAACATCAATGATGAGAGAGAATCATTAATCGGCTGCCTCCTGCACACTCCCTACTGGGGATCAAGCCTGCTACCTAGGCTGACTGGGAATCGAACCCTGTGACCTCCTGGTTCATAGGCTGACACTCAACCACTGAGCCACACCGGCTGGGCTGGGCTGATTTTGATAGGTGATATTAGGTACAGACACAATCCCAAGATGTTGCAACTAACAACCTTTTTAAAACAAGTCTCGGGCTTGGTAAGTTTGACAGCTGATATACTCCCTTAAGACGAATTTCTACTAATGACAATTAAGTCAAATGTAGTTAATTCTGTAGTTAACAGAAACTTGTTATTCCCACTTATAAATAGATTTAAAGAAACACACACACACACACACACACACACACACACACACACACACACCAATTCCCAAGACATTCTATATTTCCTTTGCCTCTGTGTGGGCGGAGAGTATATTTTTCAGGTAAAAGAATAGTCATCATTATTGAAGGTACAGAAATCTCACGCGTGAAGAGGAGGCTGCTCTGTCAACTAGAGCACCCGAGGAGTCATTTTAATCACAGAGCCAGGTCCCTGAGGAGACAGGATTGAGCTCTCGGCAAAGTGGGCAGATACACGAAGGATCCATCATTGACGTGTCCCAGTGAGGGGGCTGAGTTCAAGTCTGTCACCTTTGCGTCCATTTGGTGCCCCACTCAATCCTGTCATCCAGACGAGGCGGCCAAGGTTTTCGTGAGTATTCCTCAGAGATGCCACCTCAACAATCATGGAATAGGATTGCCCTGAGTGATTGCTGAGGAAGTGACCTGGACGGTAACTGTTCAAATAAAAATGCTATGGACGGCAGCATCATAAGAGATGTCCCAACATTTAACAATGTGTATATTGACGGAACAATAATGAGGTTCCTGTTTGGGGTTCTTCCTCTGAAAAGGGCGCCTCTGTTTTGTCAATAGGACTCATGCAAACTCACTCGACCTTCATGCTTTTTAACGAGCGGCAGGAGGACACCATGCGTGTGTACAGCGGGGAGAATGTGGATTCTGACCTACCTAGGACTTGGTTCTGAAACCCAGCTCCACTCTTATTAGCTCTGTGCCTTGGATACTTCGTTGACTTCTTGGAACTTCAGTTTTCTTTTAAGAAAATTGGAATAATAACAATTTAATAATGCATCCCTAGTTTCAGGGGATATTATGTGAGGAGATTAACATCAAGAGTTCAACATCTTAATGGACTCCGAGAAGTCTCCTGACCCTTAGAGGTTAAGTGGCCCTGTATAAATTATCTATTCCGTGACCTTTTTTAAAAAGTTCAACTTTTATTTTTTTTTTAAATCATAAAAAAATCATGTCTGGCACCCAGCTTTCAAAATAAGGAAACTGAGGCCTTTTAATGTTTAACAAATGAACCATCAAATTCTCCTAGACCTTAAGGTCACTCATCCTTCGGCCCAGGGCCATGTGTCCTGAAGTACACTGTGTTCTATCTTCCATTCAGTTCGAATAGTCACTTTAATGAGTGAGGTCAAGAAACAACCATCGTGCGGAGAATAATTTCCATGTGTATTTGCAAACCAGATGAGAAACTGGTTTTATGTACATCTAGAAACTTGAATACAGCACTATGTAATGTCCTTCTCTTTTCCTTTGCATTTTGCCATCATGATTGACACACTTAGACGTGGAATTGGGAGTCATTTCTGCCACGGATGGAACTTGGGGCACACATTTGTCTTCAGTTTATTTATTTGTAAAATGGCAGAAATGACCCAGGGACTATTGAGAAGATAGCAAGACCAAGGGCCCCCCGCACGCCCCCCCCCCACCCCCGCTGGATTTATGGCTTAGGACCTGCAGAGACCATCTTGATCCAACATGTAGACTAACTTGACCTTATGGTAACCACTAGCCTCGTTATAGGCTCATTGTAATACCTGAGCTTGCTAAGGACACAGCCCTCCCACCAAGATGAGAAACAGAACGCCCATATAAAGACACTGCTCTCCACCCCTTTCCATGAAGTGCCCTGAATAGGCCCCCCTTCACTGAATACCCTTCCCCCTGATGAAATCAAACTCAATAAAAGGAGTAAGTCCTACTAGGGAGGGGCTGCTCTGTCTGTGGAGCAGCCCATTCCCGGTCTCACTGCTTCACTAATAAACTCACTTTCATTTTATTTTTAAAAATATGTTTGTAATTTAACATATTAATGTTTTTGCAGGCATTATTATTTTTTTAAATACATTTTTATTGATGTTAGAGAGGAATGGAGAGGGATAGAGAGATAGAAACATCAATGATGAGAGAGCATCATTGATCAGCTGCCTCCTGCACACCCCCTACTGGGGATCAAGCCTGCAACCCAGGCATATGCCCTTGGCCAGAATCGAACCTGGGATCCTTCCGTCCACAGGCCAACGCTCTATCCACTGAGCCAAACCGGCTAGGGCAGTGCAGGTATTATTATATTTAAGATAGTTTTTCTTGAAATATATATATTTGTATTGATTTCTGAGAGGAAGGGGGGGAGAGAGAGGGAGAAACATTAATGATGAGAGAGGATCATTGATCAGCTGCCTCCTGCATGCTCCCCACTGGGGGGTCGAGCCTGCAATCCAGTCATGTGCCCTCCCTGGGAATTGAACCCTGACCTCCTGGTTCATAGGTCGATGCTCATCCTCTGAGCCATGCTGGCCGGGCATAAACTCACTTTTACTTTAAGCTCTGCTGGCTCACGTTTGAATTCTTTCCTGCAGGACGCCCAGAACCCACACCCCGGTACACCTGCGTCATCTCCACGTGGCTTTATCATGGAAACATCTGGAACAGGCCAACAGGCAGCCACAAGGACAGTTCTCACATTTCCAAAGGAAAACGAAGATTGTTCCTACCCTCCCCACAATATTCTGAATAATTACATCGCTATCACTAAATAGAAGAAGAGCATTGCAGTGCAGTATTTTCTGCCTCTAATGAGGACGTCTTGGTTTTGACGGCTACAGGATCTATGTGGACCATGTAATGATACAATGGCTACTGTCACCTTGAGTGGGATCAAAATTAAAGAGTAAGTGAGAATTAATAATAGCTAATACAGGCTTAGCTGGCATGGGGCATACTATGTGCCATTCTGCTGTACGTTCTTTACCCCTACTCAATTATAGAAGTATTTGGCACTGATGAACTTTTTATTAATGTGATAATAAATTTACATATACAGAAATTGGAAGCTCAAAGGATTGAAAATCTAGCCAAGATTATGCAGCTGACAGGAAGCTCAGGCAGGATTCAAATGCAATGTCGGCTGAGCTGGTAACTACATTAACTTGTGATTCCAATGAGAAAGCATGGGTGTAGCAATTACTCATCGTCCTGTCAAAGCAAGCACTTATGTACTTAAAATTACCGAATACAGGAACTTTCAAAATGATTGAATCTGACTCTATTAATCGCTTCTAAATAAATCTTTTTTTAAAAGCCAGACGTTATCACTTTTGCTGTTTTTTTTTTCTACTGCTTTTATAATAGAAAAGGATGTCCTCCGAAATGTTTTTGCAGAAACTGTTTTCACAGAGCAGGCAACATCTTCATCCTTTCACGAGTTCTCAGGGAGGAGGGAATCCTGTGCCTGGAAGCCTCGGGAAAGGACCAGGCAGGCTCCCAAAGGCCGTTTTCCGAAGGGCCAGACAGATCCCCTCTGGCGCCCTTCAAACGCTTCCCTCTGCAAAGCCCTGGAGGTGGTGGGGAGGAGCGACCGGGGTCTGGGAGGAAGAGACACAGGGGTTATGCACTTTGTGCTGGGAGCACTTCTTTAGAGTTGAGCTGAATAATGAAATGAGGTTGCAAGCAGAATGCAGTCTCTGGATATTGACTTTGATGATAACGTTAATAATTTAAAGGTTGTAAGGGACTGAGTGCGGTGTTAAATAATACAGGCCCTGTTTGGCCTACATTTTTTTTTTTTTTTCTCCTTGTAGTTTCTTATTTGCTAGTGAGGGAACAAGATTTAGTAGGAAAAATTGACCTTGTGAACCTGTTACGGATAGCATTATAAACATTTAACTAGGAACATGTCTCCGAGTTATTTTTTTCTTGAGTTACAAAATGGTTTTATGTGAATCATCACAATTCTCAGGCGTTTTGTAATAAATGATGACGAGTACAATATCCTCTTTGGATTCTTCTTGATGCCTACAATGGGCGTTGGATATTTAATGGGTTATTTCAAAGGCAACTATTCCAAAGACAACTTGGTCTTCCTCTCCCACTCAAAGTCTCCTCTCTCCCGGTCTTCCCCATCGCAACGAAGGGCATCCCCCTGCACTCAGTAATTCCTGCCCCAAACTATGGAGTCACCCTGCTTCCTCTCTTTCTCTCCAGGGCCACTTCCTATGCATCAACAAGTTTTCTCATCTCTGATGGCTTTGGCCTCTCCTTACCACTTCATCCCACAGTCTTTGTCATTGACCTAGCCTCTGGGTGTTCACCACATTTCTTCAGACTCCCTGCTTTCACCCTCACTCCTCTAGGTGGCACCACGCTTGATCTTTTCTTAAAGGAATAAACTAGATCACCTTACTCATCCTGCTTAAAAAGTCACCTCTCATGACTTTTAATTATAATTAGGATACATTTCATAAGTCCTATCAATAATCAGTGGGTTTCTTTTAAGATCTGGACCCTACTAACTCTCCCACCATCTCCCCTACTTCTGTCTTTTAATCTCATTATATTCTAGACACCCTGGCCTCCCTTCTTCTCCTCAAACAGAGGTAAGTGTTTCCCATTTCAGGGCCAGTGCATACGTTACCCTACCTGAACCTGTGAACCGTTACGTTTTGTGGTGAGAGAGACATTTGCAGGTGTGATCCACTTCAGGATCTGGAGATGGGGAGGATCCCCCTGGGTTCTCCCAGGGAGCCCTTAAAGCACGATAACAAGGGTCCTTACAACAAGGAAGAAAGAGGGTCAAGGTCCGAGGAGGCAATGTGGTGATGGAAGATTATCTTCATTTTTTAGTTATCTTCTTTCAGTTCTATTTCTGGCTGTGGTTTATCTGTGACTACCTAGTAAATCTGGTGGGCTTTTGTGTGTTTGTTTTTTTTCAAGTTCTAGAGTCTCCTTCTACTCTACGATGTTGTAATTCTCTCCTAGAATCAACAGAATTCTCTTTTGTCTTCTCGACGGTAAACAGGTAACTGTGTCCATGCCTGGAGTCCCTGATGGTTTACTCGTGTGGTCTGCCGTTTCTTCTAGTTTCTGGTGCAAGTGTTTTTGTGGGCGTGATTTTTATTTTATTTTTTTTAGTTATCTTTCATTGCATCGTCACACTGCATTTTCGGAATTGTTTGTAGCACTAAGTTGAGGACTTGTGGTTGTTCCTGCCAGGGACTCGGGGACAAAGGCAATCTGGATCACTTTCATAGAACTTCGGGAATTCCGCTCCGGAGCGCAGACGCAGCTCATGCAAAGGATGATCCACTGTGGTTGGCTTTTTTTCTGAGAGTGCCTCTTTCTCAGGTCTCAACCCAAACTAAACGGGTTCCAACAGCACCTCACCTTGTGGGTCCTGAATTCCAGCATCTGGGCTCCCCGACACTCTAGGCTGTCAAATCTCTGCTTAGTCTTCCTTTCTTTAAATTATCTTCCCAGAGTCAGCAAATGCCTTGCAGGGCAGAAGCTCCCCAAGGCTGGACGCACTCCCGATGGCCCTGCCTCTGCTGGAATCCGATCCATTTACTCTTCGTTCTCATGTCAGCTCCCTGAGCACCTTTACAAAGATCCTTTTCTTCTTGATTTTTAACGTGTCCTCTCTGGCAAGGTCAGGAAAAAGAACCTAACCCACCAGCATGAAAAGCAGAGTCCATTGGTATGTTTTTTAAAAAATAATTTAAATTTATATTTAGATCCCACTACATTTTTTAAAAAAGGACTCAAGAGCAAGGGGAAGTGAAATGATTTGGGGAGAGTGATTTACACAAATTAATTCTGGAGAAAGATGCATCAAAAACATATTTTTGAATTGGTTCATCATAAACATGTTCCAAATATAGCCAGACATCTGTCTCCGGTGAGAAGCAAAGGTATAGAGGAAAACAAAATAAATAAAGCAATGTAACCTAATAAAAACAACAGTGAGGAAAGACTTGGCATAGGAGAGAATCACAAAAGCCTGCGGATATGAGACCTGCATTTGGGGACAGAGTGCCCCAGGCATAAACCTACCACGGTCAAGAGCAGATGAAGGCCTCAAGTTGGCCTGGATATTAGCAAAGGGGGTCTGATATGCAGGGACTTTGCAAGAGATACACTGGAGGCGAGGACGGAGAGGGATGTGTGCAGGAGGCTGGTGAATTGCTCTGAAGCAGATTGGTTCAGGTCTAGCTGGAGCTCAGACAATATTTAAAGGACTAGTAAGAAGAAATCTAGGTAACAACGGGGTCCTTGTATTTGCAGGCTGGGTTAGAACACGGCAATGACAGCTGCATAGTACCCCATCGTGTAACTGTCCCACAGCTTGTTATAGCCACGCATCTACCGATGGGCACTTGGGCTTACCCTGTGAGACAGCATGGAGGGACGGGAAAGGATTATGCTAAGTCCGTGGTCGGCAAACTGCAGCTCGCGAGCCACATGTGGCTCTTTGGCCCTTTGAGTGTGGCTCTTCCACAAAATACCACGGCCTGGGCGAGTCTATTTTGAAGAAGTGGCGTTAGAAGAAGTGTCAGTTTAAAAAATTTGGCTCTCAAAAGAAATTTCAATCGTTGTACTGTTGATATTTGGCTCTGTTGACTAATGAGTTTGCCGACCACTGTGCTAAGTGAAATAAGCCAGTCAGAGAGAGACAAATACCACATGATCTCACTCATAATGTGGAAGCTAATGAACAGAATAAACTGACCAACAAAACAGATCCAGAGACATGGAAGCATGGAACAGTCTGAGGATTCTCAGAGGGAAGTGGGGCTGGGTGGCGGGAAGAGATTAACCAAAGAACATACATACATATGCGCATTGCCAATGGACACAGACAATAGTGCGGTGAAGGCCTAGGGGGGCCTGGGGAGTGGGGTGGAGGGGGCCAATGGGGAAAAGAAGAGGGCGACATCTGTAATACTTTCAGCAATAAAGATAAAATTTTAAAACTTTGTAATGCAATCACGAATTAGGAGAGAAATCTCACTGTAGGTATGAGGAAAACATATGAAAGGAGGGGAGTACATTCTGGTACCTAAGCAGGTCGCTGGGGTGATGGCCCGACCCCCCCTGGGTCCCAGGCTGAAAGGCGCAGGACTATTTCCAAGTCCCATGACCTGGCTGGATGCTGTGCTGAGTCTTCTTTCAGGACTTGCTGGGATTGGCTCAGGACTGGGTGGGGCTATGGCTGCAGATGATGGCCCCGCCCACATGATGAGCAAACTGGGGCTGAGGGAAGAGGCAGTGGATGTCAAAAGTCTTGACTCCACAAATTTAAAAACAACAACAGCCACCTGAGACTACAGAGATTTACTTTAGAAACGAGGTCCACCCGCCCACTGGATTTCTCAATACTGTTTTAAACTTCGCAGATACTTTTCAGCATCTGATGATATATGTTTATCCTCCTAGTCCGTGAATCAGGTACAACAAATGCTTTCTGTGATATGAGAATCACCAAAAATGGAATCTCAACTCACTCCACCTCCCCACCCCCCACCCCCCCAATGAGGAAATGGCAGAAAACCCATCCCTTAAAAAGCAAATAAACGCTTCAGAAATAGATTTATTTCCATCTGACAAGGGATACTGGCTCCTTCCTTTTAAAAGCCCCACGGAACGACTTGTGACTAATACATCTGAAACACAAGTCACGGTCATGTGACTCCCAGCTCAAAGGATGGTGGTGTCCGGTGAATATCAATGATCGCTTTTACTGGGACAGATAAAACTCAGGCAACCTCAGGCAGAAACATATACTCTCCCATAATCTCTCCATGCCAGGGTAAAACCAACTCGTGTCCTTTCCAAATGAAAAGGGAAATTAAGTAGCTTTACGTGTGTGAGCCTCGAGTTCACTGCTGGGACCTGCTTGTAGGTGTTCGAGTTTGATTCAAGCCTTTGATCACCAAAGTTCCCAGATTCGGTTTCCTTTCATCCATGGTTTGAGCTTGTGACTCATGCAAAGTTCTCTTAAACGAGATGTCCTGATTTTTAGCAAGTTTCCTAGATTCCCAGGGTGAATTTCCTCTCGTCTTGAGGATACTGAGTCATAGAGCACGCCAGCCTTACCTTGTTTCCTGAGCCTCTCTAAATCAAATCATTCTCTGATCCAAGGATGCTGACTCGTGTCTGCTATTTGGAGAATCGGATGTTGGGTGAGGACAGAAGGGAGACAATCAAATTTGGATTCCTACTCATTTCTTTTCTAGTTCACTTCCTCCAAAGGTTCTCACAGACTCTTTTGCGTGTCTAGTTCTCTGAATCTTGCCATTAATTGCTGTTCATTAATTCCTATAGTCGATGGACTACAATAGTAACTAACATTTATTGAAAAATCTACCATTTTAAGTGCTAGGCTCTGAGTTAAGCTCCAACCACTGAGCAACAGCAGCCAGGGCTGGGGTCTGGGTTTTTTTTTTTAACACAAAGCAGTCTACCCACAAAGCGTGAGTTCAGCCTTTAAGATATCCTGCTGACTGTGGATATACTTACTGCTCACTATGACTCCGACTCTACCGTAACATTTAACCATGGTCTAGATAAGAAAATATCAAATACAATCCAAAGCCACTATTGAGCCTCTTTTTGTCTACAATGTGTTGAAATTCTCCTTTTTCTACTAGCAGTGAAGATAGGAAAAACACAGGGATAAACTGGGCAAACGGTCAGAGAAAGAGGAGACACAGAACAGAGAGAGAAACACTAGATGTTAAAAGCTGTGAAATGTTGCTTTGCATTGGGTTTAATTTAAAGGAAGGCCAGGCTCCTTGATGCTCTGTGCATCAGATGTTCAATGCCATTAGACACTCAGGTTAAAAAGTGGAAGATGGAGAGTTTGATTCGTTATTCTGCTCCGATGAGCTCCTTTTCTCTGAAGAGGGGCCTTTTCCTGGCTTAGCATTTGCCGAGAAGTAGCTAAAACTTTGACTAGAATGGAATCACAGAGAAGAGAAATGTCTATGGCATAATGAGAGCTAGGGAGACTTGCATTCCTCTGGGTTTTGCCTCAGCAGTTCTCGTCCTTTACCTTTTTTTTCTTTGTGTTTCTTTTGACGGATGACTCTTGCAGCCTGTGGCTCGTTTGTACTCATTAAACCCTTCCCATCCATTTCCTCGAGTCAATTAAGTTTTGCACAAGCCTGTAAAATAACCTGTTATTTCTCAGACCTCGCTCTCTTCCCTCCTCAGAAAGACCTGGGGGACGATTTTGCAACTGTTTTGCATGGTCTGTAATGTGTACATCAAATCTGGCTCCCGATTGAAGACACACAATGAGGGGACCATTTGTCTAGACCAGTGGTCGGCAAACTCATTAGTCAACAGAGCCAAATATCAACAGTACAATGATTGAAATTCCTTTTGAGAGCCAAACTTTTTAAACTTAAACTTCTTCTAACTCCACTTCTTCAAAATAGACTCGCCCAGGCCGTGGTATTTTGTGGAAGAGCCACACTCAAGGGGCCAAAGAGCCGCATGTGGCTCGCGAGCCGCAGTTTGCCGACCACGGGTCTAGACTAATCTTCCTCTGACTCTGGCCTCATTAATTTGGGGATTACAGTATTTTGTTTTGCTTTCTGATAAGAAAGAAGAATATTTCTAAGAATTATACTTACACATTATTGACAGGTGATTTTTTTAAAAGCTATACTAAATAATAATAATTAATAATAATAATAATAATTCCCTATTTATTCACTCGGATGCGATCTTTCCCAGGTAAAGTATCAGCAATGGGTAAAACCTTTAGACATTTTCCTACAATGATGTGTTGAGTCTTTTCCTCCCGTCTGCACAAGGGGTGGCATGACTATCTTTAACCAGGGCTTCTGCAGGAGATAATGTTTTACTCAAGAAGTCATTTCTCCAGGAAACCAGCCAACCTATGGAAACGTCCTCCGGGCATGATGGAAAAGCCGTGCCTGGCACTGGGCTGCCAGCTTTATTGCTTCTTTACTTCATCTGATGGCAATAAGCCTTTTATTTTATGAGAGAGAGAGTGGAGAGAGGAGAGAGGAGAGAGGAGAGAGGATAGAGGAGAGAGAGATTTAGTTTCCGTGGGAAGACATTTGTGTGAGGGGGACAGGGCATTCTCCAAGGCCGTCCGTCGGGGAGATCACAGAGATGTGTGTGTGTGTGGGTGGGGGGGGGGGATGGGACTGGGAAGGGGTGGCTGAGGAGGTGCTGGGAAAATGGTCTATCGGGCACAAGTTTGAGACACAAAGTTATGAATTAGCTGCACACAGAAGCTGGCAAGCAGGAAAGGCAGAACTAATTGATATTGACATTCCCGGTCACCCAAACAGCACAGCAAGACTGTTAGCGTTCTCCCCTGGACGGCGGGCAGGCGCTGTCTGGGTGAGATTTTACTTAGACTAATCACATCGATCCCGGGGGGTGTTGTTTAAGTAGGAGAGGAAGGGCAGGTCACTCCTGCCGCCGTTGTATTCACAGGCCCCGGAATCCGGGCGTGACGGATTTCTCCCTCCCATGCTCGGTTTTCACGTGATCACCCTCCAAACAGGCCCTTCACACTTCACACTCGCTGGCTTCAGGCACTTGGCCTCGTTTGCATATTTCCCATCATGCTACTTTCTAATTTGTGGTTAAACATGACGGATGAATTTGATCTCTGTTTCAGCAAATATCTAGTGAGTACTCATTGAGTGTCTGCACTAGGTTAGGCACCGAAGATGGAAAAAAAAATCCGATTCCGCCCTGAGATAATTTTCCACGTACTTAGAGAAGGTAGCCAGTGTGGGAAGGACAGTGCGATAAAGTGCTGTGAGCATTCAGAGAGCAGCCCCGGACGTCCAGGCTGGGGGGCTGGTCCCCTCTTTGAAAGAAGGGGGCTCTGAGCTGCCCCTGGAAGGCGGGTAAGATGCAGACAAGGCGGTTAGCGACTGCTGTGTCCTCTGGGTCCAGGTAGCCACGCCTGCAAGGCTCCAGCTCCTGGTGCCGCATCCACGCCCGGGCTTCAGAGACATCTCAAACCCATCGCTCAGACAACCACCCAATCGTTTCTTCAGCTCTCGTGGGAGGCGCTCCCTCTTTCCCAGTTTACCTGGCGAGCAGGTGCTCAGGTGCTCAAGGACTCGAATGTGCGCTAGCCGACAGAGACCGGGGCCTAACCCAGGGCTCTTCTCTCCCCTTCTCCTCTCCGCTCCCAGGACAGAAGGCACCTACTTGTTACAGCGACACCTTACAGGTCTGTCCCGATACCTCCTGGCCCTAAACGTCGGGAAATCTAATGCCCACGTTTTTGGACCTCAAGTCCATTTCCTCAGTTTTCTGAAGCAGCGACTGCACCTGATGAAATAACGGAAGGGAGGGAGAACAAGGGACTATGGGAACAGTGGCTCATATTTCAGAAAGTTACCCCCTGACTCCCACCCCCAGATCTCTATGTGGGATGGAGGGGATGGAGGAGGGAGGCTGAGAACTGCTCTCGGCGGCCAATACAAATTTCTCCGCTGTCATCATGGGCAGAGCAAAGGAAATAAAGGTAGAAGAAGCAAAGGACTAAAAGCATCTCCCTCTAAGGTGAGAGAGAGAGAGAGAGAGAGAGAGAGAGAGAGTGCCCCAGGACTGACTTCCCTCTGCAGATGAGGAAACCCAGGCTCTGGGATGACTTCCTTATGGACGCCCATCTCAACAGGAAGCTAGCTTCACGTGGTTGAGACGGAGGGGAAAGCCAGCATCCTCCCGGTTCGCCCTGTGCCCATCCTAGACAGGGATGTGGGGCTGTCTATGGGGAAACAGAAGCGGATTCACATTCAAGTGCCAGCCTCGTTGTTTTTCACCCCCAAATCCCCATCAGCTGCTTTGGGAAAAGGATCTTATTTAGATGCCACGTTATTTACCCAACGAAGACCACAACTCTGCCAGCCAGGCAGAAGTGAACACTCCCTTGTCTCGGGGGCCCACGGGCGAGCAATCCCGCTCTCTAAGGACAGGGAGTGGTGTGATAATTGTGTTTAGATCACTTCCGGGTCAGAGAAAGCTTCAGTATTTGCTAACATCGGGTTGAAAGCACTGGTTTAGCCAAGTCCCTGTGACCCATTTCCTTCTTCAAATCAGCCTTTGCTTTTCTGAGCTTATCTGCCTAGTCCCGGTCTTTATTTCACGCAGCCTTTAAAGGAAAGGCATTTCACAGGGAAGGCACCCCAAGAGCAGGGGCCTAGATTTCATGAGATTAGCCTAATTCACCATTATTTTCCAGTTCCAAAAAAAAAAAAAAAAAAAAAAAGACATTTCACAGTGACGTCAGCATTTCTGTCTTCATGATGTAATGTACCACGATCTATTAGACACTGACCAGGTCGTGGTGTGACTGCTGATCTACATCCTATGTGCCTCACCCAGCCGAGCGCTTCAGAAAGGCAAGAACTGATGCCACATTCTCTTTTTCAGTGCCACCACCCCCTCCCCACAACCCCAAGTACCAAATTAGGTGCCGAATATATGGCTGAGGCTCAAGAAAGATGTTTTTAGATAAAATAGTAATGCATGCAGAAATTAACGTAAAGGAAATCACGCATTTGTGTACTTAATTTCCTGGTCCGTATAGCCGTCTAGATTTAAAGGGTTGCTACACAGAAATTGGCACGACTGTGTTGATAATGTTTGAGTTGTTTCAGGAGGAAGAAAAAGGTAATCCAGGGCTTATGAGAGAGTTACTTACATTTTCTGTGAATTGGATGTTCATAGAAAATTACAGATACTGGATCCTGTACAGGGGTGCATTTTCTAGTGTTTATTTGATAGTTCTGAAAGTCACTTTTTTAAAATATAAAGGAATCTATTAAAAAGTTTCCGATGATGGTGATTTAAAAATAATACTCTGCTCCAATTTTCATTCACTCGATGAACTCTCTCTCTCTCTCTCTTTTTTTTTTTAACTGTGCTGTATATTTATAACCATGCTAAGGACTTCTGATAAAAAGATACATCCTCCCAGCCCTCAGGATCTCATTGTCTCGTGTAATGATGAGATGAACTTGGCATACGATGAAGGTAAAAGACAAACGGGTGGGTGTTAACAGAAATATCCATGCCGCTCCAGTGAGCACAGGGGGGTGGCGGGAACATGTGGAAGTGAAGGATTCAGGATCCTAATGGACTGCAATCAGGGATGGCCACCAGGAGGATCGTGAGATGCCCTAGAATCTTCACTCACTCACTTGAGGAAATGGACCGTTAAAGGGAGCTTCTTCAGCCCTGGCCAGTGTGGCTCACTGCTTAGAGCGCCGGCCCAGCATGTGGGAGGCAGCCAATGGATGTGTCTCTCTCACCTCTCTCTCCATTCTTCCCTCCCACCCTCCCTCTTTGCTTCCACTCTATCTAAAAGTCAATGGAAAAGATAGCCTCCCGTGAGGATTAACAAGTTTATTCAAAAGAAAAAGAAAAAAAACAACCCACACCAAAAACCACGGTGATTCTTGCACTGCTATCACTCGGCTCATGTCACGTATGGCCCTTCTCATGCCATTTTCATAGGTGAGGCCCGGTCCTGTCCCTCTCTGGGCCACCACGTACTAGCCATGTGATGCAGAGCGAATTATCTAAGTTCTGTTTCAGACGCTTCCTCATGTGGGCAGACTTCAGGACATGCCTCCTCCCTCAAATTTTACGACCATGCATGTTTTTAAGTGATTGCTAAATATATAGATATAGATATAGATGTATAGATATAGCTACATAGATAGATATAATTTAAGACATTCAAAGTATATATATATATATATATATATAAATACATATATAGCTAGAAATACATATATAGCTAGAAATATATATGTGTGTGTGTGTGTGTGTGTATATATATATATATATATATATATATATATATATATAATTTAAGACATCCAAAATAAGGGTAAATGATACATCACAATTTGATTTAATAAGCCCTCCTAGCCCCACATCAGGTCTGTTGACCCTGGTTTTGAAACTCTCTGCCGGTAGGTATCACACATGTGGACACTTCAGAGAGCTCGAGTCATTGTGAGCTCGGCTCCTGCTTTTTGGAGAAATGTAGGCTGAGCAGGTGCGTTGTCTTAATTAAGTGCTTCGCTGTTCAGGTAGAACGAAAGCCCAGGTTGTTTCTAATTCCATCATGTCGGAGCCATTCCTCCAGAGTACACTGTCTTTTTTTGGGGGGGAAGGTGGGCAATCATAGCCAACAAGTTTCTTGCCTGCTCAGACCCTGAAAACAGGATGTTCTGAAATCCCTTCTATTTTAATCACATGCTATGCAATTAGCAACTTCCTTTAGGGGCTTATTCACCTCCATGGAGGTAGTTCAGGTGCAAAGTGACCTCATCGGTAGAGAGACTGTGAAATGCACACCGCTGACGTCACTAGTGCCCGGGTTTTCTAGAGGGGGAGCCCTTCACTTCCGGTTCACACAGAACCAGGCCCGCGCCTTCCTCACGCTAAAGCCTCGGCATCAGCACCGGCAGGAATACGCCTCATGGAAGCAGCTAAAGCTCCTCTGCGGGATCCTCCGTGTTTTATGTAAATGATTTAAAATCCAAACATCGCATGTAAAAGGCCCCACACAAAGCACAGGCTTCTTCCCAAGCCCTTGACTTAGTAACTGATGAGCAAGCAAGTCCTCCTGGTGCGGCCCAAAGAATTAACGTCAGAGGACCAACCCGAATTAGCTCCGGGGAGGGGACGCGGCCATTAGCGGGGCTCAGGCGCGAATCTGCATGGCAGCGGCTGAACTAATTGATTCACTCCCATGACCTGATGATGCTGCCTTTGTGGTTGCTGATAGGTGTCTTTCTAAACGGCAGCAAGCAAATCCATGGGCTCGCATCTATTTTTATCGAAATCAGCTCCCCAGGGTCACCTCACAACAGAAAGCATTCGACAATTGATTTATGTGAAACTCGGAGGTAATGCCCTTATTGCAATCTTTACATAAAGGTGACCCCGAAGTATCCGGGTACTGGGCCCTCTCAGGGCAACGGAAATGCTCCACGTTAGCGCTGAAGAGTATACACTTGATATACTGACTACTTGCAGCAAAAAAATGTTACTTGCCAAAGGACTTACATGCATGCATATAAGCCTAATCAATGGACACAGATAACAGGGGAGTGGGGGCATGAATGGGAGATGGGGGGTAATGGGGGAATAATATATGCATATGTAATACACACACACACACACATACACACACACATAAACAAGGTGGGACAAAAGTAAGTTTACAGTTGTTTGTATGGAAAATAATGCAATAATTAATAAATAATACAACTGTGAATACACACACATACACATACATACATATACACATATGTATGTGTGTATATACATATATACATACATATATATATACACACATATATGTATGCAAGTTATCCTTTCACCAGTCACAATACATGCTAAGAACATAGATTTTTCAACAACACTGGCTTCACACTGGAATCCCCTGGGAAGTTTAAAAACTATCAATGACGGGATCCCACGTCCACAGGACTTGCTGCGTCTAGGATGTGTCTTGAACACCTGGAGTTCTAAAAGCTCCCGGGCGATTCCCAGCTGCAGTCAGGTGTGAGACCCGCTGCCCCAGGACATCCCGCCTTGCACCATGTCCTCCCCGGGAGGAGGAGCGAGTCTTGGTGGTAGTGTCACACAGAGAAACACTTGGGTCCACAGGGATCCCAAAGCAGGGACATGGAAGTAGATGATTTCCTCCCAGGAAGATCCCAGAGAAACAAGGAAGTGTAATGGTGGCGCTCTGGGCCCTTCTGACTGCAATGCCAACCCGGAGGGTGGCTGTCCAAAAGGTAGGCGAGGCCACTGGCTTCAGAATCCAGGACCCCGCTGGTTTTCCTGAGGCAGCCTGTCCTTTGCCAGGCAGCTAACGGCAATAAGAGTGTGTTGGGGAGAAGTAAGGGCTTAGCTGACCCAGGTGTTCCCCACATGCTGGCTTCTGAAAGGGGAGACCTCCTGAAACCTTTGTAGGAACATGAAAGTCATGGAAACACTAACACGGAACCTTAGGAAGCGAACGATTCCAAAGAGGAACTAAGGCCAAGCCTCTTCCAACGGCTTGCCCAACGTCTATTCATTATAATCAACTTTCTTTCATAACCTTTCTGACTGAAATGTCTTAGAAAATCAATTAGACCCTGGAAGCTCATTGGGCTGCACTTGGGGAATTCTGTTTAGCACCCAGACTTTCCTTCTGGGCTCCTCCCTAAATATGTGTCTTGGTTATTATTGTTACTAGAGGCCCATTGCATGAAGATTTGTGCAATAAGCCTTCCTTCCCCTGGCTGCCATCACCGGTTTTCCTCCGGCACCTGGGACCCAGGCCTTTGCTCTGGCCGCTGCCTTCCGTCTTCACTCCGGCCATAGCACCGCTCCTGTAGCTCCCAGCGCCCTCTGCCACCCTCCACCCTCCCCCTCATAGCAGGCGTCCCACCAGGCACGGCCGCTCCGCACCTGCATGCGTGCTGCCCAGAGGCCTGGAACCACTGGGGGGCGGGGCTGCTGCCACCTTTGTCAGGTTAATTTGCATACTCACTCCTGATTGGTTGGTGGGTGTTGCAAAGTGACGGTCAATTTGCATATTTCTCTTTTATTAGTGTAGATTTTTTTAATTATGGGGGACATGGTTGTATTGTTTTGTTTTGACTGAGAAGCTTGGAATCATCACAAATGCTCAGTTTCTATCATTGAAATCAAACCTCCTCTGAAAAGATGGAGCAGTGCATGCTGGTTCCATGGATATAGGACTGTAAATTAGCACTGGACTAGGGATCAGTCTGGGTGTCACAGGGGTGTTATTCCTGAGTAATAGAAGCAAATGTCCCTTGGAGCAATCTGAATTCTCCCTCACCCCTGTCATCACTCCGGAGATATCTGCGAACAGCTCTTAGCAAAATAAAACTGCTTCAGAGCCGGAGAGTAACTAGAGAACCGGGTGGCTGCTGAAGATAAATGATTTATAGACACAGTGAAACTACCTACCTGGAGCTAATAAGATAGAAAAGGAAAATGGAACATGACTGTTATCATTCCTTCATTATGGAACATTTATATTTTCAACTTGAGCGTAGGAGTGCATAAAACCTAATCAGCCGAACAAAATGCCCACTCTTCCGACCACGAAAGGCGAGGGAAATTAGCTTGATTCCCTGCTAAACATTTATCTCCCTCGCTGAAGCTCTGAACAGACACCTCAAGCGCCCTAACAGGGTCGGAAGTACCTTGTAAACCATGCCATCAACATCTTCTATCATCTAACCACGAGAAACTGCTTGTGTAGACAGATGCGATCATTGGCCGATCAAAAGTTTTTAAATCATTTAAAAAGACATCTCTTTCCACGTCACTGAAAATAAGATGTGAGTTCACAGTTGATGCTGTCAGCAAGGGGCTACAGGTCCCACGCATGTGGGGACAGAATGAAGAAGCTTGGAATGAAATGCAGGCAGTGTGTGTATACACTGAGTGGCCAGATTATTATGATCTCTGAACGCATAATAATCTGGCCACTCTGGCCACCACAGAGTTGGGATTTTAAAATAAGGTTTTTCCATGTATAAGAACTGCATTGTGGGTAGTTAGAAAGAAGCAGAGGACTTACTAGCCAGAGGCTGGGGGCCACTATCTCCCGGTCCCTTGACATATCAATATTTGCAAGCTTTCCCTTATGCATAGGTACCCTGAGTGGCCAGATGATTATGTGTTCAGAGATCATCATAATCTGGCCACTCAGTGTAGAGTCAGGCTGGGCTGACAGAGCTCCCCTCGCCCTGCTGTGGGGTGGAGGACAGCTCTGACTCCCCCTTCCACACCACAGGGAGGCCACAGTGCATCAGCCCATCGTGCTGGCTCAGAAACCTTAGATCAAGTGATTGGTGGATTCTGAAAACTGTACGGTAACTGCTCCTGTGGAAACAAACAAGGACGGGGTTGGATGAAGTAACAGGTTAGCAAAGGGGAACCTGGAGACGTGGCTCAGGCCCACTCTTTCTCTGTGTCTTCACGATTTCATGCCATCGGCCCTCCAAATGCATGCCATCCGGAAAGGAAGGCAAATAGGGCCTCTCTTGCAGATTTTATAGAATCACCTGGAGGAAAAAATATTTTCTTCTTAAAAATATATATTTTTATTCATTTCAGAAAGGAAGGGAGAGGGAGAGAAAGAAACATCAATGATGAAAGAGAATCATTGACTGGCTGCCTCCTACACATCCCATGGTTGTGGGATTGAACCCACAACCCTGGCATGTGCCCTGACTGGGAATCGAACCATGACCTCCTGGTTCATAGGGCAATACTTAACTACTGAGCCACACCGGCTGGGTGAATTTTTTTTTTTTCTCTATGGATGAAAAGCCTTCCCATTAATGTGGGACTTTTAACTCCCCCACAGTCTTTACATTACAGGAGAGTAACCGGGTTCCACAAGAGGAAAAACTCATCTATTACATCATTGTTTCAGTTTGGTGACATGGCATTCTCATTTTTGAAGTGAATCTCAGATGTTACATAAATGGAAGGAAAACTGCCTTATATCTTTTTTTAAGAAGGTAGCATCTATGTCATAAGGATAAACATCCTTTTTTGTTTTTACCTTTCCACCTATGTGTTGTGAAGCGGGATAGCCACCCACTGCTCATCTGACGGTCTCTATACGTTTACAAATAGTCAACCCAACAGCCACCCGCCTACACTGATCCTCCAATTCTCACCCTGTTTTCACTGGGATTGTAAAAGGTGTCTAAGAGGAGAGAAAGAGGCTTTTGGGCAAGCTCAGGTGACCAACTGCATCACCTCCCCCAGCTTCCAATGACTTCCGTATGGTGTGTTTGCGGGCCCAGAGGCCGGAGTGCAGCGCGAGGGGGTTGGGGGTGAGGAGAAGGTGGAGGATGGAGGGAGGCCAGGAGAGCCTTTTGGGAAATTTCACCAGCAAAGGAGCTGCATGGTAACATCAGCACAGACGCAGGGGCCTGTGTGTGCCTTTCCTTGCTTGTTAGCTGAGCTTGTGGGGATTGGAAACGTGGGCATGTCGGTGGCCGTGAGAGGAGGTTTTTAGGATGCGAGCTGGCATCTCTCATTGGAAACAAGCATTTAACGTGGAAGATGCTCAGGCGCGCTCGGGTTCCTGTGGAGGGAGGCCGGGGACCACGGAGGCGGGGGGTTTCATCACTTTACCCATTTGCTTTGTCTTTGAGGAGGAAAAAAAAAATAGTTATAAATGTAGGCACGCGGCAATGCCTAAGTGGAGCCTTTTATTCACTTACAGTGAGATTCCCCGATGGTCCTTCAGGGGAACTGTTAGGCGCCTCTCGCCACCGGGAGAATTTAAAGGATGAAATGTTTGCCTTATTAGGAAAGGGATAACATTCATGTATTTTATAGTTTCATTTTCTCTCTCTTTTTCTTTTTTTATACTGGAAGCCTAGAAAAGTTTTTCTTTGGGGACTTTTTAAGTTTTCCTTAAAAATGTTTCCTTTATGTCTTTCATCAGAAGACGTCTGACATAAAGAAAACCATCAGTGACCATCTCTTTAAAACGTCTCTGTGAAAGGAACTTGGAAATGGGAACGGGCTTTTCGCTTTCCTGGGGAACCTATTAGTGTGAACTCGGGCGCAAATACGAGCACACGTTTGTTTCCTAATCCGTTTGATTTCCATGGCATTTCAGTGCTTTCAATGTAATCCCCAGTAAATTACACCCTGAAAAAAAAAATGACTTCTCAGGTTCCTTATCTTGATTTTAAAAACTTACATATAAACTGAACCTATGCGGGAGATGATAAAAAATAATGCTTCTTACTTTTCTGTTTGAACTTCAGTTTTCCCTTCTAAAAAGAGGGGATCATAATATCATCTACTGTGAAAACTCACTGTTGAATATGTTATCATGATTCCCTATAGGAAGCTCTCTACATAGCACCTGATGATGCTTTATGAACAGAAAATCATGTTAGCCATACTGTACTCTCACTTCTAAACATGCTCTTAGTATTAGGCTGTCTGATCTACTATGCAGTATTAGAATTAGTGTATTTATTAGGGTATAGTAATATACTATCGTTCTTTCTCTGAAGGATGCATAATCCACTCTCCCTCCCTCCCATCCCTGCCGAGGGTGTGGCCATGCACTAGCCCGGCCTTCCCCCCCGGCTGTGTGGTTTTCTGCTGCAGCAGGAGTTCACCCGGAGAGCACCAGGGTCCTGCTTTGGGGCAGGTGCTCCAGTGGAGTGAACCCACCAAGGCATTCCCGTAGCTCAATCCATCCTCGTAGCTCAGACCCTCAGAGCTTCTCTCTCTCCCCCGGCCCCTGTTCTGTAAGAGGCGGTGAACTCGGAGAGGCGAGGTCTGTGTCATGAAGTCAGAACAAAGACTGACTTAAGTAATGACTGAACTTGGTACAAGCGAAAGGTGCCCAAAGAAAGGCGTGTTTAACTACATGGTTACGGGAGATGTGGGTGATGGGAAAGATGCCACATGCTGATGAAGGGTGACATGGAGGGGAGGTGAAAATGCCACGGTGACTTTGGATCCCCCCGCGGCCTGAAGGAGTTAAGGTGATCGCCAAAGTGCCCGTGTCCCCTGGTCCACGTTACTCACTCGACCGCTTGACCGAGAGAGTGCTAGCAAAGGAGAAGGCCAATGCTGCAACCATGTGCACACCAGCTCTCTCTCTCTCTCTCTCTCTCTCTCTCTCTCTCTCCCTCCCTCCAAAGTCAGATTGTAGGAGATCTGTGAGTGAGCACTGCGATATTCCCTCTTCTAAGCGAGAGAGGAAGGATGCTATGATGAACTACGGCCCCTCAGTAGAACTATGCCCCAAGCGCGTCGCTCTCAGCCAGATGTCCACAGCCACAGCCCTCAAGTCTCAGGCCTTGCTATTGCCTGACTCCACATGGTCTGCGTCCATGGGTGATGCATACATGCGTACAAGTTCCTTGGTCGATCTCTTCCCCTCCCCACCCTTCTCTCTGAGATTCCACGGTCCATTCCATGTGTCTATGTCTCCGGATCTATTTTGTCCATCAGTTTATTTTGTTCATTAGATTCCACCTACGAGTGAGACCGTGGGACACTTGTCTTTCTCTGAGGGGCTTCAGGGGAGGTGTTCCCAGGTTCCTGCACGTGCAGCTTTCTGACCCGGCTGCTGTGTGTACCAGAGGCCCTTGAGAGGAAGCAGTTGCTCCAGCGAAGCCAGCTGGACGCCAGCAAACTGTATTTAAGGATCACATCCATGGCGGTAAATAGATTTTTCGAGTTCACACTTTATTTGTGTGTTTTTATAGCAATCAATAGGAAGCCATCCATAGCAGTTAGGTGTTCCCATGCTGATTACCGTGACAGGCACTGAATCACTGCTAGGAAATTCAGTGTGTGAGCAGGTTCTATTGGCCAGCTGCACACAGCACCCAGACAGAAGAGGAAACAGCAGGGGAGGGCCAGCGTGACCTGGAAAAATGGCGTACATGGAACAGGGAAAGGAAGGGAGAGAGAGGAAGTGTCTAAATTTTCTCTCAATGGACTGGGACTCTGCGATGATACTAATATTTAACGTGATGTAAAAACATCCATTAGCCATAACTCCATCCAAATCTGTTCAGGGCCGTGCTTTCGGCAATAACCAAAACCAAATTACTGCTAACGAGTACTCTGAGATTTGGCTTTGGTAGTTTCTGCATGTTTGATAGTGGAGAGTTGGTCCCATTCCAATCCCACACACCGGTCTCAGTCGGTGAAAACCCTTGAGAGTTAATTAGCCCATATTATTATTATTATTACTTTTTTAAATATATTTTATTGATTTTTACAGAGAGGAAGGGAGAAGGGATAGAGAGTTAGAAACATCGATGAGAGAGAAACATGGATCAGCTGCCTCCTGCACACCTCCCTACTGGGTATGTGCCCCCAACCAAGGTACATGCCCCTGACCGGAATCGAACCTGGGACCCTTCAGTCCACAGGCCGAGGCTCTACCCACTGAGCCAAACCGGCTAGGGCTAGCCCATATTATTAATAACAAGATATTTTTCTTTATTGGGGCAAATCATAGTCCATGGAAGACGTCTCATTTTTTTCCCAGAATGTTGAGAAAAAAATTACTCAGAGATTGCTATTTTCTTGACTGGAATTTTAGAAAGTACTCCCTAAGGTAGCTAGAGTCTAAACTACAAGGGAGTTTCTATTTCAGATCATATTTCAGATCTTGGAGCCACTTACAGGCAACCTTAGAACGTTGATGCCATCAGGTGCCATCCCTGCACCTAAGTGACAGACGGTCCCACTGGGTTCACATTCGCTTTGGAATGGGTTTCAAAGGACATGTTCCAGGGTTAAAGGTTGCGGTGTAACTAACCTGAAAAAAAGAAATCTGGGGCACAGTTTGAAATTCTTAACCAAAACATCACAAACCAGTAGGAATATCTCTAATATTGATGTAAAATAATCAATAAAAAATTAAAACAAAACATGAAAGAAACTAAAGAAAAATTAAAACTTGCACAAATGCCATTTATTGTGTGTTTCAAGTTTACCTGAAAAATATTGTAAAAAATTATGGTGAAAACATTTATATATTAAATGATTGAGTTGCTTGCTAGTGTAATTTATTGTTATAAGCTTGACTTTCTCAGATTATTTTTGATATGTTTATGTAGAGATGCAGGAAATACTGGGATAAAGGAAAGCTGTAAAAATTTAGAAATAAAAATGTATCAGTATGTATAGAATAACATACAATGATATTTTATAAATGATATTTCCTTTCTAATTTTTTAGAGAGACGTGTGAGCTGAATTTAAATCATTTTTTAAAACCTGGTTATCAGGTACTATAATCCCACTTGATTATGGGTTTTGAACTTCAACCAACCTCAAAGAAAAAAAATGTTTCATCAGCAAAATTATTGCCTCTTAAAGCAATATTTCATTATTAAGTTTATAAGGCTTCTATTTTGAAGCCTTTTGCTGCCTTAGTAAAAAAAAATAATAGAGGGTACAACAATCCTACATAGAAAATAAGTCCACTGAATTAAAGAAAAATCTAGACTGGCATTTTAAAATATGTTGGTCTTTGGAAAAGTAGGGATTCTCCTCTGAATCAGTGAGAACTTTTTTTCTTTGTATTTGAAAAAGCATGCTATGATCTATTGCCATTAGAAAGTTTGCTTTTGATCTGAGAATAAACATTAGCAGAGAATCTTAACATCACTTTCTGGAATGTTTAGAGTATCTTAAAACTTGGAAGCACTGTAGGCAGTACTTTACTATTTTTCGTCTGCTTTTATACCAGTACCATATTACCTTATTTTTTTTTTTAATTCCCATACCTCAACCCTTTCCCCTTTGACAAGTTGGTTCTCTACATTTAGGGGTCTGTTTCTGGCTTTCATATATGGTATTTGTCTTTATATATAGGCCACATCTTCTTTGTCCATTCTTCTATTGATGGACATCTAGGTTGCTTCCATATCTTGGCTATTACTAGTGGTGCTACAATGATTATGGGGGTGCATATATCTTTTCAAATTAGTGTTTCTGTTTTCTTCGAACATACCTCCAGAAGTGGAAATACTGGCTCATATGGCAGTTCTATTATTTCTATTATTAATTATTTGAGGAGTCTCCATACTGTTTTCTATAGTGGCTGCACTAATTTACCATTAGGCAGTACTTGAAAATGCTTAAACACTAATTTTTAAAGTTATCTTTTTGCCTCTTAAGTGTAAAGGAGTCTACTTAGTAATGTTTCTATATGTTTTAACCATAATTGTGTTTCAGATTTCAGTGGTTTGGAATTCCTTTTATGTAACATTTATGATGATGTCACTCTTAACTATAGTAAGACCCATGGAGAGAAAGCGCGAGTCTGATTAAGGTAGCTGAAATCCATCCTCAATTTCCTCTCTCTTTCTGTGACATTGCCTCGGGATACCTTCCTAAGACATTCAGTGTGAGAGTTCATCCTGCTTCTGAAATTCCAATGCAAATCTAGCACAAACCACAGCATCTCATACTATCACGAGATAACGGATCAGGGAGGTTAATTGATCTTCCAAAGACTCTGTGACTCTCTAATCATATTCCAGCAGTTGATTTACAAATACAAACATTGGTTTTATAGCCCAGACAGCTATTTGATCTGCTCCTAAATCTAATTTTTTATACGCAAAAATATACCGTTTGATTTGGCTTAAGTTTTCAAAGACCATAAAATTGAAGGTGACATTGGGGCATTTTCCTTGTGCCAAAGAGATAGTATACAGACAACTGGGAAAGGAGGACGGATGCAAGAGCAGGGTTTTTATCTGGTCTGAGATCCCTTGCACTCAAACGAAGAGGAATGAGTGCCGCAGAAGACACATCCCCACAAGCATGGATGAAACACATAAAAGATCTTTCCACTTGCACTTGTATGTGGAATTATTTGGCATCCGGAAAAAAATCTCAGAGACAACAGAGTGGTGATTACCAGAGGAAAAGGGAGCTGCAAGGTAGGGGTGGGTGGGGGGGCGGGTAAGAGAGGGGACAGATGGCATAAATGGTGATGGAAGGAGACTTGACTTGGGGTGATGAACACACAATATACAGATGATACGTTACAGAATTGTACACCTGAAACCTGTATCATTTTTTTATTAACCAATGTCACTCCAATAAATTCAGTTAAAAATAAGAAAGTTAAGACAAGTGAGAAGACATTAAGTTTGGAATATGGTCCCTACTCTGCCCTTGAATTTCACATTCAATACTCCGTCCTAAAGGCTCCCATAAGAGACCATTTCCATATTGTTCCAACTCTATGATAAACGTGAGAGTCAAGTGTGACTATTTGAAGTCTGATCCTCCAATATAAGAACCCAACCTGGAATTCCAAACACAACTGTATAATATTCTTTGGGCAGAAGAGAAAGCAAAAAAGAAAAAGAAAATGCAATGAACTGAAACACCTGTTTTACAGATGCCCCACAGAGGACAAGACATCCACACGCGGGCCATTCAACAAATTTAACAAGACCTAATGAGCCTTGAAGCTGTAATTTAATTCTTAATTTCTGTGAAGTAGATTTAGTAATGACCGATAAGGACCATCCTCATCCACACTTAGAAAGTCATTAACGGGGAAGTGGGAACACCTGCCCTTTTATGTTACTTAAGACGTGAAGCCGTGGTCCCTTGCACAGGAAACGGATCAAGATTCCAAGGTTAACATTATCTTAAAGACAAAACCCCATACTACAAGGCATGCATAGCTTTAAAATCAAACTCCATGGCTCCAAGGTCAAGGCTAACCAATGCTGTATAACCCATGTCTTGCCAGGCATGAGGAGGTCTGCTGCGATCTCTACACCCTTGGGTGATTGCCTGCACGCACGACCATCGTCGCAAACAAAGACATGTTTTCCTCTGCGCAGCTGAGTTACAGAAAAGGCTATTTTCTTGCGACGGGTTTCCTTTGTGGACATCACAGTGACATGTCTGAGCATTCTTCCTCTGACATTACTGTTTTAGCGTGAGAGTTTTTGCGCTGGTGTTTCAATGAAGATGCGGGTACTATTCAACCTTACTTAATTGACCGTGACTGGATAAGTAGGAGACCAAGCAAACTATTCTAATATTGAACTTGAATATTTGTTCATGAAGGGCAAGAATAATGTTACAATGCCCACTTCCCTTCTGAATCCGCCTTCCCAGTTTCCATGAAGGTGCCTCGCCGTGTTGCATGTCCTACTCTCTAATGCTCTTTTACAAACGAACTCAAGTAAGTTAAGCTCAAAGGCAGCTCTGAAGTAGAAAATCTGTGACAACACCTAAGAGGCAGTGTAGATTATTGGAAGGGATGGAGCATCAAACACCAAGCCTTGCTTCTGGCACCTCCAGGTCTCCTGGTCTAGTGACAGGACGTAATAGTAGGTGGCCGGGATGAGTTGATACCTTTTCATATCCTTATTTTCTCTGTGACTCCATTTCTTCCTCTATAAAGTGATTTCACTCAACCCCGTGTTTCTTGGGAGAGAACGGGGAGATAACTATCTAACCTCACTTTATAAATGGTCATAGTTGTGTGAGCGACTTTGCTGTCATTATTCCCTATTTGCTATCTTCATGATGTTACAATGCCCACTCCCCTTCCCAATCTGCCTTCAGTTCTTCCTTCTTTAGACAAACTTAATACCATGATGCAGGCAGATTGGAAAGATGAAACTGTCTTTCTTTATTCCCGTCTTATTTAACTGTTCTGAATGTTAAATCATTTATAAGTTAATTCCATGTTAATGAACCAAGAATTGGTTTATCGACACTGTTAAGTCTTAAAGTCAATACTGAGAAAATAGGAAGAAATTTTCCATTAAAACAATGATATTTTAAATTTGATTATGGTAAGGCATTAGGTTTAACTTCATGAAGAATAACCACAATTGCGTCTCCCTTTCTTCCAACCAGGATTTGAAATTTAATTATAAGCTAGAACAGGGTTTGTTTTTTTTTTTTGTTGTTGTTGTTTGCATAAATGTGCAACTTTGTTCAAATTATTAAGCTGATCACCCACTGCTTTATAACGCATCAGTTCTTAGACTAATGAACCTTCTATCCTTGTCAATTTCAGCAATGTTTTGACAGTTTTTGCCTCAGTGCCTTTGAATTACAAATGTGTACAGCTGCATTGCTCTCCGCTACAACAGGTCTCTCTCTAAGGATGTGCCGGGTCATGATTTCCGATTTCGAATTGGTTAACCAAGCTATGCCAATTCATCACAAAGGGAACAAAGCAATCTATTCCTATGCTCTTCATTAAAATCTTAGTTCTTTATAAAAGTCCAATATGAATAAGTTATTCAAATATTTCAATATGTGGCAAAATATGCATATTTAAAAATTAAAAATATATTTATAGCCCATGAGATAGCCTGTACTAACTAGCCCACAACCCCTGTTACATATGGGAAATCTAAAAGACTTTCTGATCAGCTTGCAAAGATGTGGTTAGAGAAATGCTAAGACTTGAGTGAAACATACAAAATGGAGTCAGACTCTATGCACTGGGCTACACAGCAGACCAATTGAATCAGAAACTCTTGGGGTGTGGCTCAGGAATCTGTGTTTGCTTGTTTTTTAAAACTATGTTTGTATTGACTTCAGATAAAGGAAGGGAGAGGGAGAGAGAGATAGAAACATCAATGATGAGAGAGAATCATGGATCAGTTGCCTCCTGTATGCCCCCTACTGGGAATTGAGCCCCAAATCCAGGCAAGTCCCCTGACAGGGAATTGAACTGTGACCTCCTGGTTCATAGGTCAATAGTCAACCACTGAGCCATGCCAGCCTGGCCAGGAATCTGTGTTTTTAATCAGCCCATCAGTTAATGATACTCTGACATTTGAGAACTGCCTTAGAGAAGCTGATGCTGGGGATGAGAGTATTTACATGGAGCAGGAGAGTGCTCTGGAGTTTTGATAGGGAAAAAGAAAGTGGAGGTTTATTATCTGAAGCTGCTAGGAATAACATTTATGTTGGGGTCCAATGACAGGTTGAGAAGGAAACAAAAATAAGTTTACCACTAATAAATGTTATGAACTCATCACAGCTTATAAAATAGTGAATTTGAGCATGTTTCTATTCATTGTAAAATATTTCCCTTTACAAAATTTTCCTTAAGTATATAAAGTAGCGAGTATGCTTTATGCTAGAAAAAAAAAAGCTAAAATGGATTCATCATAGAGTGTATCAAAAAACGGACATAATAGGGTATAATTTCTAATTCACTTGAGTTTGTAAGTAACTGAAGGCTTTGAAGACACACACACGCACATATGCCATCTGTGAAGATTTAGTCACACTCCTACGATTTGTTTAGGGCTATCCCAAATGCGAATAATGTAGCATCTACAATTTTATTTCCTTGGAGTGTAATTTTTTTGGGGGGGAAAATTTACAACTATTCACTCAACATTTATTGAGTATTTACCAGATGCCAAACACTGTTGTGAGCACTGCAGATACAGTGGTGACGAGGCTGGACCCTCGGTCTATGGTTTTCACGGTATTGTGCCCAAGCAAGTCGGCAGGTTCAACTCACTCAGAGGACAGATAAGAACACCGAGGAACACAGAGTTGAAATAATTTGGTCATGGGTAACCGAACAAAAGGACTCCCCTGGGAGGAAGTAAATCTCAATAACATGGTTTGGTATAAGACCAAAGGAGGTTAGAACCTGTGGCCAACAGGAAAGGAAGGATCCAACTACAGACATCCATGCAGCCGCAGAGCCCTCTGGGAGGACTATTCCACGAGAAGACTGGCCACGCGGGATGTGGCCTGTTCCACACGAGATGGTTTACGGCAGACCTGGGCCAACACCCTGGTGTTCTTTCCACTGGCTGTCTCCCCCACCTGCTTGCAGTCACCAGTGCTCAGGGGTTTCTGGAGATGATTTCAGCTTCCATCTTTACAGCCCCCATTCACACTAAGGATGGTTGATTATCTGAGGCAGCGATCATGACATAGATGACCCTGAGGTGGCAGCCGGGACTTTTAAGGACGGCACAGGCCGGCCTGGAGGCTGCCTCTTGGGGTGGTGAGGAGGGTGTGAGCACCTGTGATTTTACTGGATAAACATTTCTGAGTTAAACGGGACATGTTAGCATGTGTACAAGGTGAATTATGAATGTGCTAGTGCCTCTCATGCTATCTCTATACTCTTTTTATTTTTTTTAGGCTGGAAATGCTTCATGGAAATAACACTTTCTGATTTGTTTCTAAGTGTGCATGACACATGTATGTCCCTATACTCTAGATGTTTACCTGAAAAATGTGTTAAGTAGTACTGTATAGATGGAACGATTTGTTTAAACCTCAGCCACCTTACTGTGCGAGGGATCCAACAATAAATCATATTTAAAACATGAAGTTTATTACGCGTGGAATCTGCTTAAAACAAGGCATATACGTAGGCTGCTGTGCTCTACAGCGGGCAGCTCAGAGCAATTATGTGATTTCTATAATTTACCTCATGCTTTACACTAGCTATGCCCTTCCTATCATGAAGTAAATTAGAACAATCTAGGAAGAGACATTTAAACAGAGATATATCTTTATTCTGAGAAATAGCATGATTTTGAAGATAGTGTAGTGATTTATTTTATCAATTGAGAATTAAAATACTGCATTTAGAGTTCATTGTTTTTCAATTTTTTTTTTTTTCTATTTGGAACCAACTGCTACCAAAGGAGAAAATGTTCAAACGGTATAGTAACAGGAACTTTTATTTCATTTTCTTTCACTGGAGTTCTGACAAGCTGACATGGCGATGAGCTAAATTCGCTGCTAATAACTCTGCGTAGCAGCTGTGCTCACACTCCGTGTAGGTGTTGGCGCTCAGGGTGAGCGAGGCGCTCAGGAGTCCCTCTGAAGTGGTCGGGGAGTAGAAAAAGAAGCTAACTGATTAAATAAGAAACTTGTCTCTTTCATTATAATTACAGCTGCCTGCTGATCTTAGGAAGGATCATCTTCTCAGAATGTGCCACCGACGTCCAGTCCCGCCTCCCCGCAGCCAGCTGGCACAGAGACGGCGGCGCAGTTTGAATGAAATTCGGGCTGTCAGTGCCTCAGCTCAAACAGAGGACCGAGGGCGAGATGGGCCACGCTGTGGGGAGGAGCCATTGCCATGAGACCCACGGGGGTATCTAACCATTAAAAAGAGCCAAACCGAAGTACGAGATCAATATCCATGGCCGGTGAGCACATGCAGCATCGGGGCCGCCCCTCTGCGGGTGGGATTCCACGGGGCCGCGGCGGTTTTGGCAGGCTGGTGGTCCCTGTCTGTCAGAGATGAACACGTGCATCTCCTACAGCTGGGCCTCCTCTCCCCCCAGTGGAGTATGGGCCCGGAAACACGGGCAAGAATGCGTGTCATGTCAGTATTTGTAGCAGCTAACCCCCTGAAACAGCGGTGGGGGGACAGCCTGAGGCCTCTGATCAGGTGGGGGGCTCACGCTGGCGGGCTCACTGGACTAGGCCGGGTCACATGGGATGACTCCGAGTCAATTAACCAGTGACCTACTCATACAAACGGAACCCATTCTTCCTCCCCCTCACATTCCGCATCTCCCTGCCCCTGCTCCGCCTGGTGAGAGGTTGCCGACAGCTCTTCCTATACCATGTAGCGGATGTATGTATCCGATTCGGTGTCTGTATGTGGTTTCCTTGCTCTCTCCTTCCTCTCCCAGCACACTCCTACCGAAACATGAACTTCCTGGGGATCCCGGGCCGAGATTTCTGTCTGTTCTCCTCACTGATGTGTTCTGAGCACCGAGGAGGATGCCTGACACTTAATAATTTGCGGACTGCATGGACAGAGGCACGCCACCACCGTGTGCCTTTATACTGAAGGCAAACTGAATTTCAGATCCACACACACACACACACACACACACACACACACACACGTTACAGTGCCTAACACAGGCCCAGCCCAGGAGCAAATGAATCATCATACATGATTCTGATGCTCAGCAATACTTGTAGCATTACATTTTATTGCAACATTTACAATTACCAAAAACACACACCGGTGGATCTCAGCATAACAACATACTGTACCATTCAACCAAAAGCACCTGGACCATTATTCGTGCTCAGACACGGACTGCAGCCCGCTGCACGCTTCTCCCCGTGCCTGTTTCAGAAAGGTGTTCTCCAGATGTTTCTGACGCGTCTGGTGTCCGCACAGTATCAGGACCCATTCAGTCTGAGAGCTGACACTCTCACCACTGAACAGAAACCTGCCAGGGCTCTTTTTAAAAACATATTTTTTTTTTTATTGGTTTTAGAAAGAGAGTAAGGGAAAGCGAAAGGGAGGGAAGAAAGGAGAGGGAGAAGGAGAGGGAGAGCCACATGAAAGAGAAACATTAATTGCCTGCCTCCTGCACGCCCCCTACTGGGCCCGCAATCAAGGCATGTACCCTGGGATGATGCTCAACTAACCAGCCACAAACTAACTAGTCTACACAACCCTTTCAAATGACAACAGGCAGGCTTGCTGCATTAACTCTCCTACACACCATCACTAGAAACTCTATTTTAGCCACAAAGGCTAAGTGGGTGCCTCCTAAATATTTTCTCGTCATGAAAAATGTACCAAAAAAAAAATATCTGAAGACCCACTCAAGTCCATCAGTTTGGCTGCCCCAAGAGGCCACAGGGTGTCTCCCGCTGCCCCAGCTGCTCAGAGGCCTCAGGGCCCGACTGCATTGGGGTACCCAAACCCATTGGTGTCACGCTGTGAATACTCTTCGCCGGAGAGGAAATACTGGATTGTGCACAAGGAGACGGTGAACAAAAGTTCTTTGCAACCTCATTTTTAATACTGAAAAACTGGAACCACTTAGAAGTCTATAAACTGCAGAGTGAATTAAAATACTACCCTATGATAGTGCATTACCGCATTGTTCCAAAAATGGAAATACATGACCAAAAGGTATATGTATCATCATGAGTAACTTTTAAACATATAAAGAAGAGTGAAAGTGATTCCACTATGGACTGTTACTCTTTAGATAAAGCTATCAACTTGCAAAGGTATTCAAGTTGGGTGGGAAGGATATAAGCATCTATGATTTTGTTTCCAAGGACTTAAAAATATATATATATATTTTTAATTGATTTCAGAGAGGAAGGGAGAGGGGAGAGAGATAATGATGAGAGAGAATCATGGATCGGCTGCCTCCTGTACCCTCCACACTGGGGATCGAGCCTGCAACCCAGGCAAGTGTCCTGACCATAAATCAAATCCTCACCTCTTGGTTCATAGATCGACGCTCACCCACTGAGTCATGCCGGTCAGGCTGTACACCTACCTTTGCCCCACCCTATATATTCTAATAGGTCTAAAGATTAAAATAGTTTTGATTGTACGGGGAGAAAACACAGTAAATAGTCTATAAAGTACAGAATTTTATAAAAAATGTGCAAGGCATTCCCCCTCCCCCCCCAGAGCAAGTCCTTAAAAATGAAGATAGCATTTATTAATCTAATTTCATCTCTAGTGAGGCCTGAAAAGAATTGACCAGGGATCTTCTGAATCCCCCAAACTCCACACATCCAGCTTTTTAATAAATGCTAATCCTGCAGATGCCAGATGTTGCTATGTTGACTGGGGATCCTGTCCCAATGAAGTTCAGCTCTCTGTGCTGTGCCCTGTCCTCTCCGGGAGCCTTTAACCTTGATCTTGTGTTCACATTCAACGCCCCCCTGTCGATAGGATGTCAGATCCTAAGGCAGAAGCAGTCATGGAAATAACAGCTATCCTTCTCACTGTGCGCAAAAGGTGGTTTGAAGACTTTAATCATGGTCAGAATTTTCTGAAATTCTCTGCTTTGAGGTTGACAAGCATCTCAGACAGAACTCGTGATGTTTGGATGACTCGTCCTTTTATCAAAGCTAACTCTTCCCATTCATATGGTGAGACAATCCTTAGCGCTGCTCCTGCGGTCCAAGTAGAGTTCTCCTCTCTTTCTCCCCTGTCCTTTCACATCTCTGCCCCGTCCTAGCCATCATCATTGGCTGCTCCACTCTCCTTCCTCCCAATGTTTCTCTCCATCCACTCCTGCCTCTCCCGTGTCCACTGTCCATATGTGGCCCCAAATGGAAGTCACATCTCCTCACATTCTGCTCCAGGGGCCATCCCTTATCATCATGCAGAGAAGAAAAGCAGTTCTTCCAATGGCCGGAAGGACACTCTTGTGACTAGTGTCCTGACCTTTTCTTTTCAAAATAATTTTTGTGAGTTTATTTGAGCCAAACTGTCGACAATTGCCGGGAAACAATATCTCAATGGATTGGGTCTTACATCTATTTTTTTTTTTTTTACATTGCAATCAAAGGAGGGGACATAGGTGGGTTACATGAAGTCCATTGGTGATAGATTAGAGAGGTGGGAGAAAACAGGGGGGGGAACCTCTGGGATTGGATAAGAAGTAAAATGATAGACACATACTTAGGTGGTGCAGAAACAATTAACATCATAACAATGAATGAATTTGTGGTATCTGTCCTGATGCCCAGGCACATTAAGCTGTGCCCCAAGGGGTCCGGAAAAAGGGAAGTTACAAGTTATCCAGACATTTCAAGGGTATGTTATCATAGGTGCAAAAAGACAGATAGGCTCAGTTAAGGTAAAGGTTGACCTGGTCAGTGAAGATACTGGCCTAGGAGATGACCACCCACCATAACTGCTTTAGTTAAAGTTTTTTTAGTTAAAGTTTAATTTCAGACCATCCTTTGTGGTTACTTTAGGTCTCTGAGTTTGCATGACTGCCACACAGGCCTTCCCTGGCTTGTCAGGTGAGCATGTGGCCCCTTTTGTCCACACATCCCCCTTTTGGTCATAAATCAACCCAAAGGATGCATTGATGACCAACCTTTTGGTTGGATAATGGAGTCCCACGGTGCTAGGAAGGCTCATCCTAGGATGACTCAGTGTCAGCTTGTCCTGACCTTTTCTGACCTTACCTCCTATTTCTCTCCCCCTTGCTGACGTAATTTCAATGGTAGCGGAATTTCTGCAGGTCCTTCCGCATGTCCAGCACACGCCATTTCGAGGCATTCTGTGCTTCACTCTCCCTCAGCCTGAAACCAATGTCCCCCTGGTACGTGCATGGCTTGTATATCAGAGGTGACGTTCCTGACAAGCCCTGTACCTTTTACTGTTTTCCTTAACAGCCCTTTAACCTACATCTATCTCTCTGCTTGTTGTCAACATTCTTCCCCAGGACACAGCGTGTGCCGACTGGGTGTCTGCCACTCAGCAATGTATTCTAGCACCTAGAGGAGCGTCAGCCATGTAGCAGGGGCTCAAGTGAATGAACAGATGGATGAAAAATGCAAAATGAGGAACTGCAATTTTACAGACGAGGCAACAAGCACACTCACACAGCCAGCAAATGGGAGATCCACGATTTGAACCCCAGTTCTGAGCACACACAACCGCTGCCTATAAGGAGAAATGGATGTGGGGAAGAATTATTATTATTTTTTTTTTTGCCTGGGACCTAGGATCCTGAAAGCTCAACTATTCAACCATCAACTTCTCTAAACACCCAGTGACAAGTGAGCTTACACTAACTAGCGCAGGCGCCTGCACTCCTGGAGTTCTGTGTTGAGCTCTCAGGGCAATCGCCTCGTGTACCAGCCTGACCAGGGTGGGGAGGCCAAGCCTCCTCTTGCTGAAAAGAAACAGACAAGTTCTAGCATCTAAATAGACCGAGGAACATCCCTCCAGCTCCAAGAGTCCTCCCCAAGCCTACTCCCAGATCACAGCCCTCACACAGTTACCAGTCCAGTGAGAATGAAAGACTAAAGGAGAGTAAAGAGAAAAACTAAAGTGTGGCTCTTTTCCCCTCAATGTTTGCAATGGAACCCGTATCAGGCTTTTGCAGAGATGGGCCTCTTCGTCGGGGAACAGGCCTGCTTTGACCCCATTGCCTTCTGATTCCCTGGGAGACGAGGGCCCCAGGTGATGACTCTGGAGAGAGGCTGCAGGGCGAGAACCTGGGGTCCTCAGGTGGAGAGAGAAACGCACTCCCACCACCTGGGCCCTCCCTTGCCCTCGGATGGGTCCCATGCTAGGGGGTGAGTAAGGGGATGAAGGGATCTTGGGCTCCTCCTTGTGGTCAGCATCTGCCATTAAATAGTCATCCTCAATTTTTTTGAGAAAAATAAAATTGAGTAAATAAAGGGTTTAATTATTATTATTATTTATTAATTAATTAATTTATTTAGGTAACTGTGCTTTGGAGAAACCCAACCATTCACATCATCCAATTAAAATCCACACAGCCTTATAAACCAGTTAGCAGTTTATGTCATGGAGGTCAAGCATCTAGCACACTATCATCCTCCCAGGACATCTAGACTCACCATCCAAATCTATAATCAGCACCTGCGAGGCCATTGATACTGCCTCTCTGTTCATATACATCGTGTGATTCCTACCGCTTTACGGAGGAGGAATCGAGAATAAAAGAGAACCCCTTCGCCCGCCGGTGTGGCTCAGTGGTTGAGCGTGGAACCTTAAACCAGGAGGTCCTGGTTGGATTCCCAGTCAGGGCACATCCCCAGTGGGGGGCGTGCAGGAGGCAGCCCATCGATGATTCTCGCTCATCATTGATGTTTCTCTCTCTCTCCCTCTCCCTTCCTCTCTGAAATCAATAAAAATATATTGAGAGAGAGAGAGAGAGAGAGATCAAAGGTCTTCAAGGTCACAAACCCAGTAAATATCCAAACCAGGATTTACACCCCGGCCGGTCTGATCCCCAAGCCCTGTGCGCTTTCCTCCTCGGCCGGCGGCTGCCACGAAGCTATGACAAACGCCCCCATGTTGAGACATTTCAAAATATGTCCCTGATGTGTCAAGTCGCAGCCCGGCTATGGAGGCTGAGGCTGTTGCTACGCACTGAGGACGCTGCAGGTGGGGAGTGAGGCGCCGTCTCCATCGCCGTTGCTAACAGCCACTCTCTCCCGGGCCTGTCGCTGTTGGCAGCTCGGCTGCTTTCCTCGCCAGCCGTGGGGCCTCTGCGCAAAACCAGCCAGTCCATGTCTGATCGCGGGATTCCCAGTTAGCCGGCTGCCCCTGCCCCTGCTCCTGCCCCTCCGGTACCAGCGGTCATGCCTCGGGGCGTGAGGTCCCTTCCCAGCGTGCAGTGCAGATCGCCCCGTTTTGCAAACCCAGAGCCACTGAACAGGCCACCGTTGCATGCACGGAAGCGGCCAGTTGAGCAAGGGACCCGGGCTACCTGAATGCTCTCCCTAAGGGGCCCAGGTAATTTGTTGGGAGCATCTGGCTTGTTCTGCACGGAATAATAGCTCCATGTACGAAGATACAGAAAGAGGCAGTTTAAATACTGAAAATCATTCCTTTCATCCTTAAAATGCGTCCCCCTACTCCCAGAGTGAGTTGAACAAACATTCAGGGAACCACGTGTCTGCACGTCTGACATGATGGTTTGATGCTAAATGAGTCCCTGGCTTCAGTGAATAGACCTTCAGGATTCTCACTGGCCATTTTCTAAAACGTTTATTTCCTCACCATGTGTATATTTATTGGCATTAATCTACTAATTTAATCCTATATAATAAAAGGGTACCATGCAAATTGACCATAAAGGCGGAACCACTGGGAACGACCGGTCGCTATGATGCGCACTGACCACCGGGGGCAGACGCTCAATGCAGGAGCTGCCCCCTGATGGTCAGTGTGCTCCCACAGGGAGAGCTCCGCTCAACCACAGTGGGGCTGTCGGCTTCCAGGGAGCCTCTCCTGCCTCCTCTGCAGCTAAGGATGTCCGACTGCGGAGTGGGCCTAAGCTGGCAGGTGGACATACCCTGAGGGGTCCTGGGCTGTGAGAGGGTGCAGGCCTGGCTGAAGGACCTCCCCCCCGCCCCCCCCCCCAAGTGCACAAATTTTCATGCACCAGGCCTCTAGTATATATATTGAATTAGTGGAAATAGACCTGATTTCACAAATTAAGTTCATTAGACTAGGCCAGGCAAACACCATTCTGTTTAGACTTAAATGAACAAAATAGCATTTACACTGAAGGCCCTTAAACGGTCCTCTCTTTATCTCCAGGCCGCAGGGAATGCAGTAGAACTGGAGTTGATTGACACTTCTCCCTGACCTCTCTGTCCTCTCCTCATGAAAATGCTCAGCCACTCCTGAGGGGCCCAGCTGTCGGACAAAGCCCAGGGTCTGAGAGGTGGTACCTTGGGGAGGGCTCACGGAGAGATTCGGCCAATGGGAAGGCACGGCTGGAAAATGTCAGATCAGATATGCCCATCGCCATAAAAAAGGTGATGCCCCAAACGGGAGGGCCAATTCCATGCTGAACGCAACCTATGGAGCACAATCCTCTTGCTCCTGGTTTTACTTACTGCTCTTTGGTATCGGGAGGAACAGTTGTAAAATATATATATACACAGTTAGGGCTTTAAAAATGGTGCCAAAAATCCCTTTGTTAAAGAGAAAGTCAATGTTCTTTTTACCAAAAGAAAGACCTCAGCGTACCATATAAGTGAAAAAGAAAAGACAAACTTCTGAACATGAATATTTCTATGGAGGAAAAAATGGTGCACATCTTTCTACCCTACCTATTTTTTGTTTTTGTTTATATATTACCATTTCAGAGAGGAAGAGAGAGGGAGAGAGATATAGAAACATCAATGATGAGAGAGAATCACTGATCGACTGCCTCCTACATGTCCCCTCCCCGCTCAGCCCACAACCGGGGCATGTGCCCTGACCGGGAATCAAACCCGCAGCCTCCTGGCCACTGAGTCACACTGGCTAGTCTCTATTTTGCTTTAATATACCAGGTGTTTGACACAAAAAAAAATGTCAGATTTTCTTAAATGTTGGAAGCCTTTTTGCCTGACAATGTCAGCCATTTTTTAGAAATAGCTCTTACTGTATGATAAAAACAAAACAGAACAAAAAAATCTTAATATTGGATTTATGATATAGCTAGTCAATGTCCAGTGCCATGAGGTAGTTTTAGTCTACAGCATTAATTACATTTCTTATAACTGCCTTTTCCATTTTGATTTCCTTTTTTAATAGGAAAATATTAGCACTCATTGCTATATACCCCATTTGGCTACTCTATTTACATTTCAATTACATTTTAACATTAGCTTCCAAACATCCGGAGCTGTGTATTGTTACCAATTATGTTGTTAGTAAGTTATATAATCTTCCAATTACAACTAAAAATAAATGCCAGGTGCTTAGATGGCAAGTCATTAACATGCACAGGATGGGCTGGGGCTGACCCTGGGCCCGGCTTCCTAGCATTCAGCCTAAAATTCAAAAGAGAAAGGAACAAAAAACAAGCACATGGAGAAGAGAGAGAGAGAAAAAAAGGGAGGGTACGAAGGAAAAGTGTATCGTTTTTATGTCTCTGCTTTTCTGTCCCTCTGCTCACTCTTCCTGACCAATCATGGAACGTATTTTGCAAGCTTCATAATAACAGAATTGTTCAAATGTGTATTTTCTATCCAAAACGGAACAATCTGAATTTCATGTGTGGGGAGGAAGAATAATTTTCCCCCAACCCTCCCAGGTTCTTGGCTGAAACACCCCCTAGTTCCTAGAGATATAGTCACCCCCTTCCTCCTGGGACAGCCAGGGGACCCCCTTCCAGGTGGAGGTCTCCCTCACAAACGTCTCTTACAAAAGGGTTAACTTGCACTTGGTTTTCAGACGACTCTTGGCTCAGTTACAAAATTTAGACGCTTCTTAGGACAAATTGATCAATTCAAAATGTGAGAAACTGAAATAGTTCTAATTTGCAGATGCATTTTAGGTGTTGTTATATGAACAATAGGTAGTTCTTTTTTGTTTTGTTTTTTCATTATCTTCCAGGAAACTTCAAATCTGCAATTTTTATTATTTACTTTTTTTCTTTTTAAATTAAATGTGTTGGGGTGATAATGGTCAATCAGATTTTATAGGTTTCCAGTGTACGAGTCTATGACCCATCATTTGTATACTGCAGAGTGGCCCACTACCCAAAGTCAAGTCTTCTCCCATCGTCCTATATTGGACCCCCTTTATCCTTTCCTACCCACACCCCCCTTCCTCCTGGCAACCACCACGGTGTTGTCTGTGTCTATGAGTTTTTGCTTGTTTGTTTTTCTTGTTTGTTCACTTGTTGCTGTCAATTTTATGAGTGAAATCATATGGTTCTTCACCTTTTCTGTCTGATTTCACCTAGCATGATATTCTCAGGATCCATCCATGTTGCCTTAAAAATGGGTATAGGACCTGAACAGACACTTCCCCCAAGAAGACACACAAATGGCCGGCAAATATAGGAAAGGATGCTCAACTTCACTAGCTGTTAGGGAAATGCGAATCAAAACGACAACAAGATACCACCTCACGGCAGCTCGAATGGCTAGTCTCAACAAGACAACCACTAACAAGGGTTGGAGAGGTTGTGGGGAAAAAGGAACCTGCAATTTTTAAATTCACCTCGATTTTTAAATATGGTGTCTTCTTCATTGGCTTCTGAGGGTACCAACTTTTAAAAGGCTCAGCCCCCATCTTCCCCTCCCTGCCATCTCTGGTGGCTTCCGGCTGTGAGACCAAGACATAATGGCATCAGGAGTTTATGAAAATTCTCCCAACCCCCGTCCTTTCCAGGATGGTGTTCTGACTTCATTGTTAATTCCAAATGCTTCTCCTACATTTTGGAAGTCTCTTCCATTGCTTGGAAATAGTATTTTTAACTTTTATATGTCTCACAGGTCATGGATTTGGGGATCTCCAATTTAATACATGTCACTTTAACCAGAAATCCCTCCTTTGAATTTCCCCTTTAAAATATTTTTGTTTACTTCTGTTTATATTTGTTTGATTTTGCTTTGGCATTTGGTTCTCACTGATTGAGTAAATTGAAGTAAAAAAAAAAAAATGAGGACAGTTCTCTCTTGAGCTCATTTTTGGACATTGTTTTTCCTTATCCAGGAAGAATGGTTTTGAACAGCATGCTGCATGCTATGGATGCCAATTTCTGGAAACATCAAGAGCAACCGAAATGCTGATGACCATTTGATGGAGAAAATCCCTGTGACTGAGGATAAAGTTGGATTCCACGTTAAGTTGAGGAGAAATTCATAGACAGCGACTCTTCAGTCAATTGTTCATTATAACCAGGGGCTCCTCACGACCTCCGGCTTACGTCACAGCACACGGGGAGGCACCAGACATCACCTTTAAAAGGATATGGTGGAGGCCACTCACTTCTCTTACCACAGACTTACCACAAGTGGCAGGAAATTAGCACATCCGATAATTACGAATGTTCCAATTCCCAGAGTGACACCAATTGTGTCTTCTTAATTCTGGAAATTAAGTGAAATTAGCTTTTCTTAGATCCTTTCACAACCTTTGAAATGCACTAATTTTTATTCTAGTGGTGAAGCAAGAACTTCAGATACTGACCTCCTGTAGTTCTCATTTTAAATTTCTGCTCTACACAAAATTATTAGACTACGAGGGATAGCATTTGGCTACAATTAAAGGACTGTGTTAACTTAGAAGCAGGGCTGAGGCCAGGATGACATTCACTTATGAACTTTAAAAGCAATAACAAGATAATGAACCTACAGATTCCTGAGAAAATAGCAGAAGGGCAGGGTATCACTGTAAAATCTCTCAGCTAATCTGTACACTTGCATATGTTAGTAAATTACTGCACACACGCAGATAACGGAAATCATTTACATTTTATTAAATTTTGAATGCATTTCTTAGAACAGAATAAACGCTTTGCTTTATCTCATGAGAATATCTCTCCTCCAAAGATGATTCATATTGATGACTAGCAAGCATCTAGAAATATAATTCACATATATATCTCATATCTTCCCTCTCTCTTTCTACCCATGTCTTCTCTATTTTCTCTCTATATGGGCTTTTAGATGTATTTAATTTAGGAAATACATGTTGACCCTTGATCAACATGGGCTTGAACTGTGGGAGTCCACTTGTACACAGATTTTATTTCAATACATATATTGGGAAATATTTTGGATATTTTCTTCCTACGTTGAAACAATCATATAGCTTACGCTAGGCTACCATAATGCAATCATTTACTGCTTTTTATTTTTCGTTATAAATGCCTTTTCACTTTTGATGCCTAGGGTTAGTCATACGTAGAACACATACAGTGTTTTGTATCATATAAGACAATACGGATGTAGGTAATGACAGACGGGTAATTCATCTTGTAAACAGGCAGCGTAAACTTGTAGTACCGATAAATACAGAGGAGTACTGTAAATATGCGTGTCTTCCTTATGATGTTCTTAACAACATGTTCTTTTATCGAACTTATTCTAGTCTAAGAATGCAGTATATAACACACATAACAGACAAAATATGTGTTAATCGGCTCCTCTCCTCCCCTCCCCTCCCTCCTCTTCTCCTTCTCCTTCTCCTCCCTCTCCCTCTCCCTCTCTTCCCTTCCCTTCTCTCTCCTCTCTCCCCTCTCCCTCTGCCTTTCCCTCTGCCTCTGCCTCTGCCTCTCCCTCGCTTCCCTTCCCTTCCCTTCTCTCTCCTCTCTCCCCTCTCCCTCTGCCTTTCCCCCTGCCTCTGCCTCTCCCTCTGCCTCTCCCTCTCTTCCCTTCCCTTCTCTTTCCTCTCTCCCCTCCCCTCTCCCCTCTCCCCTCTCCCCTCTCCTCTCTTTCCTCTCCCCTATCTCCTCTCCCCTCTCTCCTCTCTCCCCTCCCCTCTCCCCTCTCCTCTCTCTCCTCTCCCCTCTCTCCTCTCCCCTATCTCCTCTCTCCCCTCCCCTCTCCCCTCTCCCCTCTCTCCTCTCCCCTATCTCCTCTCCCCTATCTCCTCTCTCCCCTCCCCTCTGCCCTCTCCCCTCTCCCCTCTCTCCTCTCCCCTATCTCCTCTCCCCTATCTCTTCTCTCCTCTCTCCTCTCTTCTCTCTTCTCACCAGCCCTGGTAATACTGGCATAAACCAGTGGATTGGGAAACATTTCCTTCTTTTCTGTTTTCTAGAAGAGACTGTGTAACATAGGTGTCATTTTTTCTGTTAAATGCGTGACCAGATCTTCCAGTGAAACCACCAGGCTCACCGGGATGGGGAACCTTTTCTGCCAAGGGCCATTGGGTGTTTATCACATCATTCCTGAGCCATGCAAAATCATCAACTTAAAAACTAGCCTGTTATATCTGGTCAAACATTTCATTAACTCACCCCTATGCCTTGGCAGGGCCAGGCCAAATGATTTCGTGGGCCTATATGGCTTGTGGGTCAGACGTCCCCCACCCCTCAGATACTTGTCTCCTCCGGGAGGTTTGAAAATATGAGTGCAATTCTTCTAACAATTACATGTATTATTTTTTCATGTTAGTTATGTTATCTTGCGGAAATAACATGGTATTGGAAGTATTAGTCATTTCATCTAAGTTGTCACTTATGCACATAGAATTTTTGTAGCATTCCTTGTTATCTTTCCAAGTTTCTGGTGTCTTTAGCAATACCTCTATTTTATTTAAGTGAAAAATATATTTTTGTGTGTGTGAGAACACTAAAGGAGGGTTGATTAAAAGCAATAGCAACCCCCCACTTCTCCAGGGCATCTCACAATTTATAGCTGATGAGCTAGGTGGAATTCATAACTCAGTCTCCGCAGGCATCACAATACTTCATCTGCCCCCACCAAAAAATTCCTCAATAGTGTATGGAACTCGATGTCCTCAGAAGGCGGGGTAAAATCCAATTTCTCATTCACAGCTTCTGCAGATATTTACATTGCTCCCATTGAAAGAACTCACTGTATGGCATAAAAGTCTGTGTCTGAGTCATCGAGTCTTGAAAGCTCTCTCTTCTAAAATCATTACTGTCGCAATAATATTCCCATAGCACAGCTTAGCTTTTCGGGCATGTTTAGAACAATAACGACATCACATTAAAAGTTTGAGGAGTTGTAATGAAAACGGCATCCTGTCTGGGAGTAATACTTTTAATAACAGGGCCAGGTGGGGACTGCACCCTGGGTCGACAAACAGCGCTGAAATAGAGTCAGAATATAAATCTAATCTGAGGTGACGTTACACTCCAAGAAACACATCCACACGACAGAACAGTACATTAAAAGCAATTCCAAGTTTCCTCGCATCTCTTGAAGAGCATTAACCAGAACCATTTTTCTTATAGTTTCTTTCCTTCCACGATTTTCTTGTGACTGTAAACTTGCACAGCAAACAGTAGGTACCTCACCAACGTGAGCTCCTTCCCTCTGCTGTGACTTTGCCCTTTCGTAATCTGATCTCCAGCTTCTCTCAGAAACGTGATTGAGTTAACGGGAAAATTTGGGGGGAAATTAACAAAGGGGTAATCATTCTTTTTAAAAATATATATCTTTATTGATTTCAGAGAGGGAGAGAAAGAAACACCAATGATGAGAGAGAATCATTGATCGGCTGCCTCCTGCACGCCCCACACTGGGGATCAAGCCTCAACCCAGGCATGTGCCCTGACCGGGAATCCAACCGTGACCTCCTGGTTCATAGGTCGACGCTCAACCACTGAGCCACCGAGGCCGGCGAGGAGTAACTCATCTTATTGGGCTTCACTTCATTGAATGCTTCATGGATGTTGTGTTTTTTTTTTTTTAGAAACTGAAGGCAAGACCCTCTCCACCAGCAAAAGATTGGCTTAGCGATACATGAAAAGTTCATTTCTTGTAAATCCGCATCTGCTGGCTCTTAAAATACATTATTATTTCTGTTTCCTTGGCAGAAAAGAGTTAGAAATTTGATCCTATTTTAATGGCTTTCTATATGTAATCCATTTTTTTAACTTTCTAAATATATTCATGTTGCTACTTCTGTTCGGAGAAACTTCTGTTCCTTATTTACCAAGTTTATGTAATGGCCAAAGCGACTGCCTACCAATAAAATAGATGGCTTTCAAATATGTAAGTTCCTAAGAAGAGTTTTATTGCTGGAACTAATTGCAAGCATTTATGGGCCAGCAGAGGTGCTGACTGTCATGAGCGCTGAGCCGGAGTAGGAAGAAGTACCGGGGGTGGCACTGAGTCAGGTGCAGAGCCCATTAGCGGGAGAGGCTGTTGAAGTACAAACTGCACGAAGTCAAATTCCCGAGAACCCAAGCACTACACCCCAGGGAGCTCCTTCTGACAGATGTTTGTGTGGTTTTTAAATGAAAAATTTCATATTCTGTAGTTATGGAACCTTAGGGTCAAAGGAAGCTTACCTGCACACTTAAAAACGAATCTGTGTGCGTTTAAACAATGCTAAATGCAATTCCTTTTGTTTTAATTTTTCTTTTGCAGTTTCTTTTAATTTGACTAGCATGGTAAATTCTGTGGTTTATTTCTCTTCATGCCACCATATGTTCAAAGTGAATCATGACTGAGGTCCAGTCAACAATTTCGGTACATGCATGTAGGTTACTAGGCTGTCTATCGGTCCTTCATATTCCCAGGTGAATAAAAGCACTGCACAGACAGATGCCTGAGCAAAGAGACAAGAGGACAAGTTTTCTAAGGTGAACCCTTGATGGAGAGGAGATCCCTACCCCCACTTCCTCCTGAATTCTCATTACCCGACCTTGCCTGATTCCACGGGGTTCAGGAGGTTCCAGACTTTTTGGGTTTCTCCATCTGGGAAACTTGGAGGGCCACCGTTTGTGCATGGGGCAACCTATACTGTTGCGTGGATCCCCACGACGTGGAATCCTGTTCTGGGCTTGGGAGAAATTGGAAAACGGACCTCATTATTTCCCCAAAATGTGGGTCCTGGGTCCACATTTCACATGAACTTAAGAAGTGTATGTTGAAAGTCTATTATAATTCAGATACTATATTAGAAACTAGAAGCCCAATGCACGAAGATTCATGCAAGAATGGGCCTTCCTTGCCCTGGCTGATGGCACCGCCTTCGCTCTGGCCAGAGCTGCCTTTCTGCCTTCCCACGCTGCCCAGAGGCCTGGAGCAGCTGGGGGTGGTGCAGAATGCCTGCGTCATCGCCACTGCGATGATGCAAGCGTCCTTCCCTGCCCACCGGCCGCCTGTGTGTATGCAAATTAACCCACCATCTTTGTTGGGATAATTTGCATACTCACTCCTGATGGGCTGGTAGGCCTCGCAAAGGTACAGTCAATTTGCATCTTATTCTCTTATTAGTGTAGATTACTGATACCAACATTATTAGGTCAGAGACCTTGCTATCAGAGAGTGCAATGCTTAAAAGTAGAGCCAAAAAAGTAAGTGAATGCCCTTGAAAACATTCGGTGATGGTCGGAGTAATGGGCAGAGCAGGGGGAGAAAGCCAAGAATGACAGACAAACCCAAGGGAAAAGTTTTCCTTTTAATGATTTTCACATATGCCATCCGGGACACCTAGAACAGCAAAGTGGAGAGAGATTTCTTAAATGCTTTCAAAGCATCCGCAAGAACACCTGGTACATGCAGCAGCCTTACGTGACCTGGGGCACCTGGAAGAACTCTTACAAAAAACCATTTTCCCAACAGTGCATGTGGAAGAACACAAAACACCTATTTCTTCCAGTCAGAATTAAGGATGTGTGTATATTTTATAAGCTTGGAGAAATGGCTGAGATAATTCTGGCTCCCTGTCTGCAGTAGTCTGAAGACACTGTAAATTCTGGGCTGGGATTTATTACAATGCAAGTAGAACAGCAGAAAGATAGAGATTTGTTAGACTTCTACCTGCCCAGGAACCCAAGTCCTCCAATTTTTTCTGGGGGTTGAAATTTCAATGAGACAGTGGAGGCAAAGGGCTGCATCATTAGCTCTCCGATTGCAGAAAATACTTGCTAAGTATAACTCACTTAAATAGCTCTGCAGCAAAAGAGTCGGAGGACAACTCTTGCGGATAGAACTTAAAGTACAAAACCAGAAAGCTGGAGTTTAGGAGCTTAACTAAAAATAAAATAATAATAATAAATTACATGAAAATAATAAAATAATGGTATACCCTAGACTAGCATTTTCACACAATAAGAAGAAGAAATGAAACATATTACAAGACATTATCTTTGGCCTCACGTGAACTCACAGGGTAACAAAAACCCTCCACTGTCTTGTCTCTGCAGTCAGGGAATCTGGAAATTCTCGTGTTTAACGCAGTGTCTTAGATCTTTTTTCCATTCCCTCTCACATTTCCTTTTTCCCCTCCTTCTCTTAGAACAACTGGTCCTTGGTGTCTTTAAACCTTCTATTCCTGAACTCAACCTTTTCCTCCCATTTTACCTCCCATGTGCCTGTCTTTGCCTCCCCTTTAAAGTTGGGTTACATTTTTTAACATTGTTCATGGAACCGGTCACTTTCTTCTCATTCCTGTTGCCCATTTTGCTCGACCCCAATGGGAGTGCCTCCACAATGCACCTTAGAACTTGACCGTCCTCCTGGGTCACATGTCCTGGTGACGGGCCTTCTCTATGGGCTGCTGTATGCACACTGCCCCTGGGATTGCAAGCTCACACATTAGCACCAGCAGCCTCCTCCCCCAGCTCATGAGTTTCTAAGGAGACGTGCCCTCTTGACCTCTGTACAGCATTAGACATGCTTTGTCTCCTTTTACCTCCATCTTGAAAGTCTTTCCACCTAGAACGTCAGTAACTCTTTTCTGTTCTCTTACAACTCTTCTTTGTTTATTTTCTCTCTCTCTCTCTCTGACTGGTTTGTACCCTGAAGGTTAGAGCCTAAATTATTTTCATGCGCAAATATCCCTTCGTTAGTTATTCCATTTAACATCACACGGCCAATTCTTCCCTTCATGGAAATGACAACCTAGGCAAGTCTGGGATGAGAAAATAAGCACCTCATCTGAGAATCATTTACTCCACTGATGGTCAGTATTAGTCGCTTGAACAATTCATCTTCAAAGAGGACAACCTTTCTCCCTTTGGTCATAAAACATTCAAATCTTTTTCTCTTTTCCTAATGATGTTTTCCCTCCACCCTGATATCTGATCCCATATCCCTAGCTTCCTCATCTATTTTTCTATCCAGTTTTATTTTGGCATCCCTTGATTAAGACTGACCTCATCCCAATGTTCCCCTAAAATCAGCCTCTCTTTCTGATTTTTCTGTCTTGTTTTTATTTTTGCTTTCTCTCCTAGTCATCCAAGCTGAAATGTGTATTCATTTTATTCAATTCTCTTCTTTGTCTTTTTAACTAGCTGTTATTTGTCAACTAGTATGGATGATTTCCTTTTTTACTTCATAACATATATCAGAATATTCCCAACCATTAGGCTATTTATAAATGCTTCTCTATGGTTCTAGTGTCTTTCGATTGATTTCCCTTCCTAACTCCTTATCCTCCAGTTGACCTGGGATGTTCCCCTAGTTCTATTTTCCTTGGTAAAACCTCCTCTCATTTACTCCAACACAAAGACTGAGTAACCAGCAGGGGGTGCTCCCAGGCATGATACCTGTGCAGTCCTATAGGACCCCATGCCTAGGAGAGCCCCCCACTGGCTTAATGCTCCGCTGCAGCTGTCTTGAAAACCTTAATCGCATTTTAACAAGGTGCTGTGCATGTTTATTTTGCACTCGGCCCTGAAAATCATGAGGCCCATCTGGCTTCTAATGACAATGAAGACATTTGATACAGCCTCCTGCCCCAAACGCTAGGCCTTTCATATCCAGTATTTCCCAGCCCTAATGACCACTCCTACCACACTCCTCAGTGAAACTGAGCTGCGTTCTGGATATATTTATGTCTTCACTAATTTGGTGGTTTATTACCACTTAATAGACCCTCAATCCAACCCCTCGCATTTTTACTCTAATTCTTTCTTTCCATATCTTTGTACCCCCGTATTTTTATGGAGTCCTCAGAGTTGAGCTATATCTCACCTCTAAAATCTGTAGTGCCATGTTGTTTTCTTAGAGAACATATTTATAAGGTTTCTCTTGATTTTCCTTTGAGTATATGTCGTTACAACAGGCAACAAATACGATGAAGATAATAATAAAATCTCTAATTTATGTACCAAATACAGTACTTCAAATATACAATATATGAAACTAGAGGCCCGGTGCATGAAATTTGTGCAGGGGGTGTGTGTCCCTCAGCCCAGCCTGCACCCTCTCCAATTTGGGAACCTACTGGGATCAGGCCTAAACGGGAAGTCGGACATCCCTCTCACAATCCAGGACTGCTGGCTCCTAACTGCTCGCCTGCTTGCCTTCCTAATTGTTCCTAACCGCTTCTGCCTGCCAGCCCTGATCACCCCCTAACCACTCCCCTGCCAGCCTGATTGATGTCTAAATGCTCTCCTGCCAGCCTGTTTGCCCCTAACTGCCCTTACCTTGTAGGCCTGCTCACCCCTAACTGCCCTCCCTTGCAGGGCTGGTCCCTACCAACTGCCCTCCCCTGCTGGCCTGATCGCCCACAACTGCCCTCCCCTGATGGCCATCTTGTGGTGGCCATCTTGTGTCCACATGGGGGTAGCCATCTTGTGTGTTGGAGGGATGGTCAATTTGCATATTACTCTTTTATTAGATAGGATAGAGGCCTGGTGCATGGGTAGGGGCCAGCTTGTTTGCCCTGAAGGGTGTCCCAGATCAGGGTGGGGGGTTCCCTTGGGGTGTAGGGCGGCCTGAGTGAGGGGCCTGTGGTGGTTTGCAGGCTGGCCACGCCCCCACCCCCCCCCCCGGCAACCCAAGTGGAGGCCCTGGTATCTGAGATTTATTTATCTTCTATAATTGAAACTTTAAAGCCTTGAGTGAAGTCCAGGGCCAGCCAGGGTGCGTGGGAAGCCTGGCTTCCTCCATTGCCAGGGAAACTCAAGCCTCCTGCTCACTCTGTGGCTGCAGCCATCTTGGTTGGGTTGATTTGCATACTTGCTCCTGATTGGCTGGTAGGCGTGGCTTGTGGGTGTAGCAGAGGTATGGTCAATTTGCATATTACTCTTTTATTAGATAGGATAACTAACAACCTTCACTAATCTATTCTATTTAACTATTTTATGCCAAAAAGTAAAAAATATCCTTCCATTTGGTACACACAACTAATCCTCATATTACAAATGAAATCATATATAAGGATGTGGTTAACTTTCCTGATTCCCCACATACAGAGTTTTTGCTTCTGGGCAGACTAGGGAAGGGCAGAGATCCAGGCCACGGTAACTTCTGCGATGGGGACACTTGAAATGTAGAGGGAGAAGGGAGAGAAAAGAAAAAAAGACAGAGAAAAATGGGACTGAAGACACAAACATATCCATTGTGCTGATTAACATGCTCCCTGGTCTTAGTCACTACCCTCTCCGACGTCCCAGGAAGGCGACACATCATTTGATGTGCTTGGCCCCGAACAGTGAAAGGAGAGTTTAGGACATAAAGCTGGCGATGATGTAGCTGGCCTCCAGCACTGTGTTTATGAGAGCATCCATTCGTGTCTGCTTGGGCTTGTTGAGTAATATCCATTCTGTCCTGGAGGCATCGATCAAACAATGCAATGTTGTTAGATTAGACTTTTCAGGTTTTCCACTGGCTCCAGAGCATCTGGAAACTTCTTAGTGTTAGATGGTTATAGGCATCACGTTTTTGTTGCACGTATCAGTGGTTCTATTATTTTGCAATGTCAGATGGAGATGAGATACCAGAGAAAAAGAGAGAGAGAGAGATAGAGAAGAATTAGGACAGTGACAAGAACAAAAAAAAAAAAAAAGTGAGGAAGTACATTTTCTAGCTGGACTGGAAGTCAAGTAGCATCTAAATCAGTTCCATCGTTTAATTCCCAGGTTGTCCTCATTCCTCGTCCACTTCCCATCCATACCTCGGTCGCTTACATAAATGCAAGCACATTAAATGTTAGAGAGGAAAGCCTGCAACCCAAGCCTCTGTAAACTATTATAATTTGTGTAAACTATTCCTATCAGATGACTGCACTCCTCCCGTGGTGTGTGCAGAGAAGGAGCATCAAAAGTAAAGTGTGGAATCTAATGAACAAAAGGAACCGGCCAACAAAATGAGACCTGAAGCCTGGAGGCATGGAACAGACTGCCATACCTCAGTGTGGAGTTGGGGGGCTGAGGAGAGATAAACCCAAGAACTTATATGCTTAGCCCATGGGCACGGGCATAGGGTGGTGAAGACCTGGGGGGTGGGGAGGGGCGGAGGAGGGGGGTAGAAGAGGAGAAAATGGGAGATATCTGTAATACTATCAACAATAACCAATGTATTTTTAAAAAAAGCAAAATAAATTACTAATGAGGAGGGTGATCGCAGGTACATATAAAGATCCCATGTAATCATCCATGGTTTTATTTGATTCTTCCAGTCAATGGATGCTTCCTTGGCAAGGCAAAGAGGGGGGAGCAAAAACCTGTGGTTTTGAGGGTCCATTGAAAAGGACCCTCGTGGACATCGTAGACACTGAAGAACGTTACCCCTAGAGGCAACCACAGACATCGCCTGGAACTCCAGCAAAATTGCATTACTTGTTTGCAAAACTTGTATTTTTCAAGCCAGGATACTGGGTCTAATGTCAGATTCTTAAATACAATTTATTATGCCATCAGCATTCTCCAGCTACGTTGCTCGATGGTTACATAATAATGACTAAGCATCCCATATGCACAGTTGCATCGGGCGGTAGAAAGATGGTCTGTCTGTGGGCTTACATAAGCAGTTACTGCCAAGGCCTCAAAGCAATTGCTCATGGCACTCCTTGGCGGGGTGCCCCTGAGCTCAGCATTTTAGAAATACACAGACAAACAATCAGAACACAGGTAACTCCACTAATGCTCAGCACTGCAAAGATGGAGAAATATGTATAGAAAACAGAAAACTATTTTGTTTCCTTCAAAGCATGGTTATTCTCTCAATGTGTATTAGGGGGTTCAGAAACAGGCTATTTGTATAACAGAAGGGAAAATTTTAATCTCTTGAAAGAAGGAGCAATGCAAGTTTTGAGACTAGAGCTGATGGTTTAGAATTAAATGTATTTCATGTCTAATGTATCTGCAAGTCTGAATTAGAAACTTTCACGGAACCTTGATTGCATGACTATAAAAATGATTTAGTAATAAACACACGAATCAATAACTGCTTTTCACATACGAGCAAATAATATGTGTGAATAGCTGAATGCTATGCTTTGTGTTTTGAGGATCCCACTGCAAACAGCCATACATCTAGACCGTATTTCTAAGTGCTGGGATTTGCCATTCAATCGGGAATTAGTTGATACTGTGGAAGATTGAAACAAGGAAGAGGATTCTCAATTGAGGATAATCTAGTTTCTTCTGCACTTTTTATTCAATGAACTATCTGAAATATCCCAAACTTTTTGAAATATGTAGCTTTCCTTTTTCTATTTTTGAATAGTAAAAAGATAGTAATAGGTATCATTGGGACCATCAATATCAAAGATCCTCAGTAGCTTTGTAAAGAAAATGTCCATTTTTCTTGTTAAAGAAAATTCTAGACAAGATTCCATGTACACACAAAGCCTCTCTCTGTCTCTCTCTCTGTCTCTCTGTCTCTGTCTCTCTCTCTGTCTCTCACACACACACACACACACTCACACACACACACACACACACACAATATACACTGAGTGGCCAGATTATTATGATCTCTGAACGCATAATAATCTGGCCACTCAGTATATATCCTATGTAATAAAAGACTAATATGCAAATTGTCCCCTTGACCAGGAGTTCGACCAGCAGGCAGGCCGGCCAACCGCCCATGTCCCCTCCCCCTGGCCAGGCTAGCTGGACCTCACCCATGCACAAATTCATGCACCGGGCCTCTAATATATATGTGTGTGTGTGTGTGTGTGTGTGTGTGTATGTGTGTGTGTGTATGTGTGTGTGTATATGTATACATACATACATACATACACACACACACACACACACACACACACACGCATATACTGAGTGGCCAGATTATTATGCGTTCAGAGATCATAATAATCTGGCCACTCTGTGTATATACCAGGAGGCCAAAGACTGGCATTCATGTCTACGAAGACTGCATCATGCTGGGTTAGGAAAAAAATAGTTCATTACCAGATCTAATAAAATCCTGAAGTCTTTGGAGGTGTGATATCTTTATAGTGATAAAACCATGGAATTCTAGTACTATGTTTTCAAATAGAAAAATGTATTTGAATTCATTCAAATGCCCTTTCATCAACTAAAAATAGTAACAGCAGTCTTTCTACTCTGACATATCTATAAAATAAATATATAAACAATATTCCTTCTATCAAATACCTTTAAGTGTAAAGTAAACTGAGCTTGTATACGGAGTTTTACTGTTGATGTGTCTTTCAAATTTCAGTTTGGTAGTATTTTTAGATAATAATGTTTTCAGCCACTAAATTTGTTTGGTTGGCAGCTTTCTGTTTGTGGGTGTATTATCCTGGTTTGATGCCAGCATTATGTTAGCTTCACAAAATTGAAATTCTATCCATAGGTAGTAAATAACCATCGGATTACATGTCCAACCGATAACCTTTTCCGCTGAATCCTTCTCCGACTTTGGATACGGACAGTGAAAAGCATGTTTGTCTTATTACACTTATCTCTGTTCAACGCTGGGGATCAAGAGCAGTCCATTTAGGTCTCTCTCACGGAAAGTCAGAAATGGGATTCAGAAAGATTAGTCTGTTTCTCTGGTTTCTTGAAATTAGGACAAGTAATTTCAGGAGCTGAGACGGCCTTTGAGAGGCTCAAATCTTAAGGTAGAAAATACTAATATTCACAGGGCTGCCTAAATGCGCAGCTCAGGTGGACACAGGCTAAATTCTCACTATTAAAAAATGTTTTTTCCTGGCTGTAAGACATTAGGGAACCCATGTTTCCACACGAACCCCGAAATACTGACGCATAAAATTTCCTATAACCCAGCTTGAACTGCAGAAGACAAAATCCGAGGGTGCACAGAAATCCAGGGGTACATGGAAATCTGAGGATGTAGAGAGACCAGCTTAGAAAGAACCCGGGTCTCTGAACGAGTGCTAACTTGGGCTGCTCGCTCTCGGACTTTTGTAGCTGAGAGAGAGAGAGAGAGAGAAAAGGATCCTCTTTTCCTAAGCTCCTTTACTTTGGGCCTCTTTTGCTTTCTTTCTTTCCTTTTTTTAAGCAGCAGCTTAGCCTTTATCCTAAGTAGGCCAAGAATCTGCGTGGTAAATGGCACTGAGGAAAGAGGGAGGAGGAAGGTGAAGGGAGCTGGAGGGACACGGAAGCCAGAGAGCACAGGCTTCCAGAAAGACGGTCAAGGGGATCAGCACAGCTTCCATTTCTCCGCTTCCTCATTTAATTCTGAATCTTGAGGTCAGTGTACGCTACCAGCAACGCTCCCCGTGGTGAGGCTCCGGAGGATAGAATAAGCTCCTCGTTCTCCTTTAAGCTGGATGGAGCTTTCCTTCCAAAAGAGTCTCTACTAACGCGACATTTGATCCAGAGCCTGACGCTGCACGTGCACCCCGGAGTCATGCCTGGACGGGGAGCAGGAAGAAGGAACATGACGCTACCCTGGCCCATGAAACTGACACCACATATGCATCAACCGAAGGATTTTCTCTTGCCTTTGGCATCTGGATGGCATGCCCTTCTACAATCACATTGTGGGAGAATCGGAAGGCAAATATAATCCATTTTTATTAGATTTCTCCGTAATAGAAAAGAGTACAATTAAAATCCAAAGCTCCTTTGGTTGGGAGTAGAGAGATGAGCAGATCCGTGCTTTGAAATTAATGAGATGGAAAAGAATTAGGTTGATAATAATTATTATAATAAGGGTAGTTTACATGCATGATTCCTGGGAGCCAAGTAATTTACATGCAATATTGTACTTAATTTCACAAAATTTCAGAAAGGTAGAATCGCTTAGCATTCTTCTTACACATCTGAGTGACGTGAGTTGTAGAGTGCCAAGAAATTCACCCACTGTTAGAGGTGGACTTGGTTTCCCCTTTTGCTTTTGCAACAGCTGCGGCAATTTAAACTACAACACTACATGGGACATTAACAAGAAATTAACCATGTGCCTTGCTGAACTGAGGTAACTAAATCCCCTCCCATTTATGCCGTGCCATTTACATGTTTATAGGCCCACATGCAGAAGGCAGAATAATGGCTCCCAAGATGGCCTTGCCCTAATCCATGGAACCAGGAGTAGGCTGCCCTATAAGGCCAATGGGACTTTGCAGACTTGATTAAGGATAAGACAAGGAGATGGGAAGATGAACTTAGATTATCCATCTGGTCACGTGGGTTCCTTTGTTTGTTTTCCAATCACAGGGACATTCAATAATATTCTGTGTTAGTTTCAGATGTTCAGCTAAGTGGTTAGACAATCATGGACTTTACAGCTTAGTCCCTGCACTGCTTCAAGTACCCACCTGGCCCCATACACAATTATCACAATATTGTTGACTGTATTGCCTATGCTGTGATCCACCTCTCTGTGACTAATCTGTAACTACCCATTTGCACTGCTTCATGCCTTCACCCTTTTCACTCCACAACCCCCTTTTACTCTGACAAAGACATGGGTTCTTAAAAGCCCTTCCCCAGCGACCTTGAACTAGGGAGAAGGCAGGATGGTTAGGACCCTACCCACTGTTGCTGGGTCTGAAGCGAAGGAACGTGCATGGTCTCTACAAACTGAGAAACAAACAAGAAGACAGATGTGCCCAGCCAGCGTGGCTCAGTGGTTGAGCATCAACCTGTGAACCAGGAGGTCACGGTTCGATTCCCGGTCAGGGCACATGCCGGGGTTGCGGGCTCGATCCCGTGTGGGGCGTGCCAGAGGCAGCTGATCCATGATTCTCTCTCATCATTGATGTTTCTATCTTTCTCTCCCTCTCCCTTCCTCTCTGAAATCAATAAAAAAAATCAATAAAAATACACTTAAATACAAACAAGAAAAGAAAAAGAAAAAAAAAAAGCAGAAGACAGATGATTTCCTAAAACCTCTGGAAAGAAATTCTTTGATTCTTGCCAGTTCGGACCAGTGCCGGAATGCTCACCTACAGAACTGTACGATGATAGAGTTGTATTGGTTCAACCTCCAAGTTTGTGGTATTTGTCACTGAAGCAATAAAAACAACAACAATAAAAGTGTTCTAGAATTTACTATCAATTACATCACAACCGCAGAAGTTACTAGTATATGGATGCCAGCATCCTTTCATTCACTTTATATTTTATGCACCTTTTGTGTGCCCAGACCCTCCCTAAATCTCATCATTATAGAAAATCAATGGTTACAGAGAAAGCAAGATGAGCTCTGACCAGGAACACACAATATATGGTGGGAAATGTGGGCTTTCACTTGGATCTTCATGTAATTAAATAACTTACATGCTCCAACCTCGGACTGTAGGAGCTTTTCATCAAGACGGAGTCAAACAGAAAAATGGCCTAGATTCAAAAATGGAGCAGGCCCAGATGGACCCGGGACGGCGGGAGCGCCCGGAGAGCGCAGACACAGGTTGCTAACTGTGTGCCAGGGAGCCATTCCCACAATCTCCAGAACGCAAACAATAACAGCTCCGGCTCCAGTCTCTGGCGGCAGGAAATGGGCCTTTAAGTAGCTAAAGTAACATGCGCTTAGGGAAAGGAAAATTAATTTTGCAACTGCATTTGTAATGAATATAACACAGAAAAGGACAAAAACAGACCAAAGGCAAAGGACTTTGTAATGGGGAGATCATGAGATTGAGTAATACCTACAGAGTGACTCCTCTGTCAGAGTTTCGTGTGTGTGTGTATGTGTGTGTGTGTGTGTGTGTGTAGATAGATATAAATGATATAGATATAGATATATATAGTTAATCCTCAACCAAGGATATTTTTCCATTGATTTTTAGAGAGTGAAAAGGAGAGGGAGAGATATATAGAGAGAAACATTAATGTGAGAGAGACACATCGATTGGTTGCCTCCTACATGCACCCCAACCAGGGTTGGAGATCTAGCCTGCAACCAAGGTATGTGCCCTTGACTAGAATCAAACCTGAGACCCTTCAGTCCATAGGCCAATGCTCTATCCACTGAGCCAAACCATCTAGGGCTCATGTGCAGATATACTGATGAGATGAAGCAGGTGAGAAGATTAGCAGGAGATGAAAGATAAGGCTTCACTTTTAGAGTGAGAGTGTTTGAGTAAAGGGATATTAGATGTGATTGTAATAATGATAATAATGATAATAATGAAAATTACACTCTACACCCTCAAATACAGCATGATCAGTGTACATAAAATTAAGAAATCGCACATCTTAATTACTGCTGTAAAAAAGGAAGCATAATTAATTAGTAAATTAAATATTTAATATACATTCATGATACAAGCAGTTAATTTCCTGCTATTTTGCTTTAAACTCTAATATATAATTTGAATGTATAAAGAGTCTGGCTCTCTCATTAGTTACCACTATGAGATATATTACTGTGTATGTTAATAGTGCCTAATATTTATTTACTCTTTCCTTACATATCAGAGCGCTTCATAAATATATACCTTATAACGTATTAGCCTTTTAGAATCCCAAGGAACCAAACTCCTTGTGTTCAATGAATGGAAAGGTAACTTAGCTTTCCTCTCTGTCCCCCGTCTTTTCCAGTCTTTCTCACTCGCTCCATGCACACAACCTCAGCCAGTTCCCGTAAGATTACACTCTTTCAGACCTTGGCTACCTGCTCTCTTCTGATTGTGACCTGATGCAGTTTAATATTTCCAAATAATTATGATAGCGCAACATTCCATAATACACATAAAACACTCAGCACAGCATTTCACACACATGAACTCTTCATCAGTCACATAATCTATCCTTGAGGAGATGAAGAGAGTTTAAAGCAGGGTAAAACTGTTTAAAGAAGAGATGATGGCTTGAACATTTAGCTTTGAATATTCCCACCAAAAACTTCTCTGTTGTTACCAATGATATGATTATCCTTCTCTGTTATGGTATAAAAACATCAAGTCCTCTTTCTAGGAGTTTGGTTCTGAATGAAAGATGGAAGAAGCAGGTGTAAAGTTGGGGCGAGACAATACAGGGTGTCCCCCCAAAATGTACACATACTTCAACAGCTGATTCTATCACAGTTTGAAAATGAAATGCATTTGAATAAACACTGCCTTTATAATTATTAAAAATGTGTCTACATCTATGGGCCACCCTACACATTGATTAAGATGCACTAAACAAAGACTGTGGACCAAAGGGAGAAAAAGGCAAATCTCTGAGAGATTCAATAATTAGAAATCAACCAGATGACTGTCCCAGGAAGACCCAAGAGGAGACATTAAGTGATGTGATCTAGAAAAACCTCTTACTAGAAAAGGGTTAACACTCTTTTTTAAAAAAAATAATATATTTTTATTGATTTCAGAGAAGAAGGGAGGAGGAAAGAGAGATAGAAACATCAATGATGAGAGAGAATCACAGATCAACTGCCTCTGCACGCCCCCCACTGGGGATCCAGCCCGCAGCCCGGGCATGTGCCCTGACAGGGAATCGAACTATGACCTGTTGGTTCATAAGTCAATGCCCAATTACTGAGTCACGCTGGCTGGGCAACACTCCCTAGATGGGAACGAATTAACTTGTCCCTTAACTTGGAGGGCTTGCCCTGAAGATGTATTCAGTTCCAACCGGAAACAAGATACCTAACCTACCTGGGACGTGGCTCTATCCTGAAGCGGTCACGTGGTATGACTGTGAAGAGGGGCTGCTCCCACTTTCCCTGGGGGGGATTCCTATTTTATACAAGGCTGCGGGAGTTTTACCACATTTCCTTCGAGACTAACAACAGAGGTGCCATGCACTTATTTTTGACAATTCCTGATCTCTCTGGTCTTGCACATTTCCCTGTTGCTTTTTAAGTTCTTTCCAGAATAGCTTCGACTGCCCTGAAGCGTTGAATTTGTACAGGTGAGCGTACCTGCCCCTGAGTTATTCCACATTCCTCCCTCTGAGCTATTCTGTCATGCCAACACCTTGCATCTAATTTGGGAGCAGCATAAAGGGAGCGCTTTGCTGCAGGCTCCCCATTTGAGAAGGAAGGACACGGAGATGCGGTTCCCCCTTAGGGTTCCTCGTGGTTTCCCCGGCACCTGACCTCAGGTACTTGACTTGGCTCTGATGCTGCAATCACATGCCAACCACTTGCCGCTGAACCTTTCTGTTTCGGATGGACCTAGGTGAGGGCTATCCAATCAGATAAGAGAAAGCATTGGTGGTGGTACCATCCTATCTACTAAAAGGATAATATGCAAATTAACCGTCACTCCATCACAAAGATGGCGGTGCCCATAGGCACAAGATGGCGGCGCCCAGTCCTCTCAGCCGTGCTGGAGCCCCCCAGTCCCAGGGGCATGGCCGCTGAGAGCGGGCAGCGTAAGCGGCCAGGTGGAATGCTTGCTTCATCACCACAGCGATGAGGCAAGTGTTCCGCGCCAGGCTGTGGAGGGCCTCTGGCCAGGCTGGGGCTCAGAACACTTGCATAAGAAGAGAAGGAACCAGCGAGCTGAGCAGAGATCGAATGGCCCCCAACTCCTGGGCAAGGTCAAGTCCCGGTGGCCAGAGGGTGGAGGGGGTGGAGGATAGTGTGACAGGAGGGGCTGGTGGCGGAGGCACGGGGGTGAAAGCCGGTCGAGAAAGAGGAAGGAAGCCCTTTATCGGAGTTCCTGAGAACACGGAGGGATGTCATTTGCATTTCCCAGCCTTGGATGGGCCTCTGGGCCGCATAGAGCCTCTGGGCAGCGGGTGTGGAGCAGCCAGGCCCCACAGAGAGCTACTGGCGCACGGATCTGTGCGCAGGGCTCCTAGTTCAATGATAAGACAAGAGACACCTGCCTGGGCTGTGGGCTGGATCCCCAGTGGGGGGCGTGCAGAGGCAGCTGATCAATGATTCTCTCTCATCGTTGATGTTTCTATCTCTCTTCCCTTCTCCCTTCTTCTCTGAAATCAATAAAAAATATATTACTTTTTAAAAAGGAGTGTTTACCCTTTTCTAGTAAGAGGTTTTTCTAGATCACATTGTTTAATGTCTCCTCTGAGCTCTGTCATCTGACTTAATGACATAAACAAGCAGTGGAGTTACTATTAAGCATAGCAGCAGCGACGGCATGAGAGATTAAGAGATTTTTGCTTTTTTTCTTGCTCCAGGCATTACATCAGTGTGAGCACAGAGACTTATTTTTAAAATACTAAAGAATAATTTTTTTTTTGGGGGGGGGGGAGTTCAGGATTCATTGAATTTTTTTGATATATTAATTCAAATTAATATCCAAAGATGGTTCAGGGGTAAGACATCAGCCTATTTGCCCATCTTCTAAACTCCTTAGGATCCATCAGATGCCAGTGTCCTCTCTGCTGGGGAAATTCCCAAAAGCCCGTTGACTGGACTGATGCTGCCGTCTGGCCGAGCATCTCCCTGGGGCCGGGAAAGATGACCTTGTGTCTGGTTCTCTGGGACAGGGGCCCATGTGGCTCCTCGCAGCTCCTGGAGGCTGCTTCCCGCTCGGAGGCTGAACCCCCCGACTGTGCACTTGCTTCGCCTTCCTTGTTAGTAACCGTCTCACAGGGACCATGCACCACCAGGGACCATGCTGGGCAGCTGTGGGGAATGCCATCCTCTATGATAGAGAGAGTCAGCAGAGTGCCCCTTCCTCCTGCTCAGGCGTAGCCGGACCCGTGTGTGATGCCCGGAACTGCTGCAGCCCTGGCTCGTGGCCAGGAGGGAGCCACGGGCCGCGGAGCCACGGGCCACGGAGCCAGCACGTGCGTGATATATGACTGCGCAGGTGTGGCCTCTGCCTGCTCGTCTGCCTGCTCTTCTCGTCCCGGACACAGGGCATAACTCCTCCTGCCCGCGCTCCGCGGGCTCTGGTGACTCCCTGTCTGTCGTTCACGCTGGAGAAGATGAAGCGCTGTTCAGTGGCCCACGCCTTCCAAACGCATCATCGCAGGGATCCCCAAAGTCCTGCTGATCAGCCACAGGGTTCACAGTTTTCGTTTCTTGATGCTGTCATCAGAAATAGGGAGCTCATATAGATCCAGGGTGTCCCCCCAAAAATGCATATGTACTTTAACAGCCGACAGCTCAATGTTGAAAATGAAATGTATTTGAATAAGCACAGCCTTTATAATGATTCAAAGTGGGTGTACACATTTTTGGGATATCCTATATATATGAAATCTAATATCTGAAAAATAGAAATTATCTTTTAAAAGAAGAGGGGAGGATATGAAGATACAATGATACCATAAGCTCACATTTTGTACGACTCAGATTGAGTCTTCTTTTTTCAGAGCTCATCTGGACAAGGATGGTGGGGAAAAATCAGAGTCAGCAGTTCCAGCCTAGGTTTTCTGAATGGCAACTGCCAAACTTCCATGAACTTATGTGTGATAAAAATTTTTATATGTTTTTATTGATTTCAGAGAGGAAGGGAGGGGGAGAGAGAGATAGAAGCATCAATGATGAGAGAGAATCATAGATCAACTGCCTCCTGCACACCCACTACTGGGGATCAAGCCTGCAAACTGGGCATGTGCCCTGACCGGGAATCGAACCATGACCTCCTGGTTCATAGATCGCCGCTCAACCATTGAGCCAAACTGTCCGGGCACTATCCCCAAATTTTTTAAATAATATTTCTAATATTACTATCATTAAACAGAGAAGGGGAAAAAAAAAACCCTCACGCGTAGCCTATGAAAAGATTCTAGAATGACAAAAGAATAGATGGTGGTACCATTCAAAGATAGGACAAAAAACAAGCTTTGAAAAACATTTTGCTGTAAGAAAAAAAGACTAAACGTTAGAATATATTTGTCTGAGCTTTCAAAATAATTCAATCTACCTTGGATTCTCAGTAATGAAAGATGAAATGTGGAATGATAAGACAAAAGACATATGACAAAAGTTCTGGCTGAAAATCAGATTGAAATACAACAGAGATGGATGAGAAAGGGAAATATTAACATTAAATTAAATGCAGCCTCAGGGAGAAAAAAAAATCCCTTGCACTTTAAGAAAAGGAAATAACAGAGTTGATACTGTAAAAATTAATGTGAGGAAAAATTAGGTCCCAGAATAGGGAGGATGGAGCAAAAGACTGAAATTAACAAGCAGAGAGGGTACATAGGGAGCACCAAGAACAGAATTAAACCTAGAGGTCACTGGTGCTCCCTAGAGAGACCGCACAGCACAATGGAATGGAAACTATAATAAAAAATACAATAGAAAACAGTCACATGCCTACAGATTGAAAGGGTTCAACAGGGTTCTGAGAAAGATTAATGGAAGTATACCAATGTCTGTATCAATTATGGTGATTTTCTTTAAAATCTCTGGAATACGGAAATAATTCTATAAAAACGTAAGCAGAAAGTTGCATGGTTGGAGAACTGGAATTAATGCCAAGAAGAAAAAATGGAAATGTATTTGATATAAATACATCTATTTTTAAAGCAATATGATAAATTTAAATATCCAGGAAACACTTCTGTTGAGGGTATGAGGGTGAGAGAGAAGAGCAAAGCAGGAGTTAATTGTATGAATCTAGCGATGTTCTAATTCTTTGGTTGAATTCTGGGATTATTAGGGCTCACTCTATTCTGTGCTTTATAACTTTAATATATACCACATACATCCTATTATATGCATCAAAACTACCTTCCTTAGTAATAACCTAGTATTTTTTAAAAAAATATTTTTATTGATTTCAGAGAGGAATGGAGAGGGAGAGAGAGAAACATCAATGATGAGAGAATCATTGATCGGCTGCCTCCTGCACACCCCACACTGGGGACCAAGCCTGCAACTGGGGCATGTGCCCTGACCAAGAATCGAACCTTGACCCCCTGGTTCATAGGTCAATGCTCAACCACTAAGTCACACTGGACGGGCATAACCTAGCATTTTTAAAGTTATTCTTACATGTCCTCAAACTCATTTTCCATGCCCTTTATCCTTCCCTGAGTTCACTTCCTTCTATCTTGAACTTCTTTATTCAAATATTACATTATTTTTTATTTTACCACATTTTTACCAATATTGGATTTTCAGATTTTCCTTTTTCAACAATTCAAGTGATCATGACATGGTGACTTCCTCCAAAAAAATAATTTAACTCCTCTTCCTGTTTTCCTAGTCACAATGAAACACTGCTATCCATCTACCCACATCATTCTTTCTTCCTCCTAATCTTTCAGATTTCCTCTTTCAATCTTCACTTGCATGACACTGGTTTAGCTCTCCAACATGCACTGTCTAGATTACTGCCACCGTTCACTAACACAACATGCCCTTGTAAGCAAAAGTCCATGCAACAAGGTATGGTCAAAGTGATCTTTTGAAAATGACACCTTCTTGTTATAAGATAAAATAATTACGATAGAATACTATGCAATAATTAACAATCCTATATAATAAAAGGCTAATATGCAAATTGACCGAATGGCAGAACGACCTGTGGAACCACAGGTCGCTATGAGCGCACTGACCACCAGGGGGCAGACCCTCAATGCAGGTGCTGCCCCCAGCCCACAGGCCCAAGGCCAGACAAGGGAGGTGCCCGTGGGCCCCCCCCCCCCCCATCGCCCCGCCAGTCGCCCCGCAGAGGGAGGCGACTGGCAACGGCAGTGGTGGGCAGGGCCGGTGAGCAGGTGGTGCCAGGCCGGCTAAGACGGGTGCCAGCAGGGAACCCCCTAATTGCCCCACAGATTGGCCCTGATTGCCAGCAAGGCCTAGGGACCCTACCCATGCATGATTTTCGTGCACTGGGCCTCTAGTGTTTTATAAAGGTATGCAATGATATTGGAAAATATGTGTATATACTTACAATTAAATGCATATCACAAGGCATTTACATAATTTGATTTTAGTTTTATAAAATGTTTATGCATATGTAAGAAATATATCTAACATCTATCTATCTATTTAGGTCTATTTTTATTTCTTTTAACATATCTATCATCTCTATATCCACACACATTAAAAGAAAATACTATGGATAAACACATCAAAATTGTGTGTTTCTCCCTGAACTAAAGAGTTATGAGCTATTTTTCTTTATTGTTTACACGTTTCTGCATTTTCTACAATTCATCTTTGCTTTTGGTATTTTACAACATGTATCTATTGACATAATAAAAATAGATACATAACCTCCTTGCCAATAATAATTTTTTCTACTTTTCTACAAAAACATCTAAACAACTGAGGGAAAAACATGCCAATATTAGATCCGATGAGATTCTGTCTGATTTAATCCCCGCTCCTTTGTACCAAGTAAATGTCAGCTGACTTCATTTTGCCAGATGTGAGGCATTTATCCACGAGTATTGGCTCATTTGACAATATTAGCTCTGGCTTAAGTCAAATGTTACTTATCAGGGAAGGGGAAAACACTGATATTTAAAGTATCCTCACCCATATATGCCATTCTCCCCATGACACACACAGACACACATAGACATACACATGCACACACACACACACACTCAAACACAAGCACACACAATTTTCTATATCTGTTAAGATCATACCCTACCTGCTTTCTCTCCAAGTAGAATTTTGAGGGTCTTCCTTGCAAATTATTCTGTAAAAATCCTACCACCTAATTAGTAGTGAGGTGTCTCCACAGTATGGAGTTTGACCAAAAAAACCAGATTCTTAGAATAGAGTTTAATGATCGACACTAAGAGATTAGGGCACTAGATTGGAGTGTTTCCCTTCTCACATCTCTGCACCACCGCCACCCTGCTCCACCTGACAAAGTCACAAATGTATCCCACGGACAAATAGAGCTCCCAGCATCCTTTTAATGGGTGTCTGTCATGAGCGATGTGGTTCCACTATTTCCATGTACTTCACCCAAACCTATGCTGAGCCCTCTCCTTCAGCCCAGAGCCAGGTTAAGTCCATACTATGTGCCAGGCGCTGTTACTGATCATGCAAATATCATGCTCCAGAGGACAGAACCCCAGTCCCCAAGAAGTTCTCATTCCGCTCTCCCTAAAATAATACCACTGGCATATCTGAGAAATAGACTGATAGCATGCCTATAAATTCCTTGTTTAATTAATCCTTGCATGGCACATGGCCCATGAAGCAAATTTATCCCCCTCTCTTCCTTGAAGATGGGCAAAGAAAGTTTAAGATGGCCCCTCCAAGTTGATTTTCGTGAGAAGAAGATCTACATTCATGTTGTGCCTGCTCTCTTCCAAGCTTTAACATAAACTTCCAAAATAATCACTTAAGATACACAGTACAAATCACATTTTCATTTGAGAAAGACGCGTGCCTATGAAGCCCACAGATTTCCGATCACCATGAGAATTTGGGGATCCGTCATTTTAACGTATGCTCCTACATGCAGCGTTAAGGTTCTAGGAAGACTGTGGGTGGAATGAAAACTGAAAGAGGCTTTCTACAGACAACAGTCTTCCATTCAGGCACTGAAAGGCCAGTCACGTATGTCCTTTGAGGTCAAAGATACCTGGGTTTGAGTATCTCCTCTGGCAGTTAGTGTTATTACCTCTGATATTAGTGTTATTACCTCTGATACATCCCTTTATTTTAATTGAACTGGGATAACCATAATCACCTTATAGGATTTGAGAAGGATTAAATGAGATAATATATATAAAGTTACCACCATGTGAAAATGCCTACTTTCTCTCTTTGCTTCTAATCAACAGTGAACAGACTGTCAAACTACAGCGGGAAGGCTGGGGAGTGTTGGGGAGGGGGGCTGTAAGAGATCAACCGAAGGACTTGTATGCATGCATATAAGCATAACCAATGGATATAAGACACTGTGGGGGGGGGGCAGGTGAGGCCATGTACTGGGGGATAGGAGAGGCTGGGGGGAGGTCAATGGGGGGAAAAAGGAGACATGTGTACTACTATTTGTAATACTTCAAACAATAAAAAAATAAATAATAAATAAATAAATAAATAAATAAATTCTAAAAAAAATTAATAAAAATAAATATGCTTAAACAGCGAAAAAAACAAACAAACAAACAAAACAGTGTAGGCAGCTAAGAGGCGCTTACCCAATGCTTAGGAGGATGGGGACCAGAGCTCTTTCTAGGCTCAAATCACACACCCACCACTGGGACACTTTGATGTCCTAATTTATATAGTCCATTTGCTCTTAGAAATGATGGGAAGACTGAATGAGTTATGATATATAAAGAACAGGGGCTGGAGTGCAGTTAACAGCTATTGTTGTTATTATAATTATTTAATCAATCAATCAACATTTGTCCTGGATCAACTCCCTTTATTCAACTCTAGGACTTTTACCCGGGAGCTCATCTTGTAATTACACACTGGGGATTAATTTTTCTGGGACAAAAACAACAGCCTGTCCCAGACCAGCAAGAACAGTCATTCCTTCTTTTCCTCGGGTGACCACTGTGCTCCCAATCCCGGAGTTCCACAGGTGTGTCCAAGGCATCGCAATTTAGTTGCTTCCATTCGTCATCCGTTCAGTTACTGCTCACCCTTCTCTTTCTGTCTTCTCTCCACCTCTTTTACTCATCTAGAGACTATTGCTCAAAGATTTCAGCATTGTTTCTTCCCTGCATGCCCACCTCTGATGAGAAACTTTATCAGCCTCTGATAAATTATAACCTCTGATAGCTTTCTTTAATGAAGACTTAAGTTAGAAAACTCTTTCTTAAATGATCCTTAAGACAATGTCTTAATGTTATTGTCATCCTATATAATAAAGAGGTAATATGCAAATTGACCCTCACACCATAACAGTCACAAGATGGTGGTGCGCACAGTGGGGGTGGGGCAGTGGAGGTGGGGCCAGTAGCTGCTCCACGCGGCTTCCGCTGGGGTTCCTGCATCCCCGCAGGGGTGCGGGAGTCCCGGCAGCCGCTTTGTGCGGCTTCTGCTATGGCTTCCATGGCCCCACGTGTGCACTGCAGGGGCGGGGCCCAGTGGCCACTGCGTGTGGCTCAGAGGCGGGGCATCGGGGTGGCATTCCAGGATTCGGGGCCACCTGAGGCATGCCGGCCATGCGGGGTGGGACTCCAGGACTCGGGGTGGTCACATGGCGCAGAGGTGGAGGGAGGAGGTGGGGGTGGAAGGAGTGAGTGGGGGGGAGGGGTCCCGGGTCTTGCGTGATATCGTGGGACGGGTCACTAGTTTTAGATAACAATGGAAAATATCTCTCTGCAAAATTATTTTTTCTAGCCTCACTTTGAAGATAAGAATTGCAAAGTCACCATGGAAATGTAATACATGTGTGTATTACTTTGCATGTGTTATGTACGTGTATGTATGTCTACATATCATACATAATCTCAGTGTTACAGGTGATGAAACTGAGGCACAAAGAGGTGAGTAACTGGCTCAGGGTCACACAGTAGCAAATCCTTGAGCTAAGTTAAAAGTGAGGCAGTCGGTCCATCTCCGGAGGGTGTTTCCTTATCACCCACAAAGCGTCTCATTTCTTCTTTGAGGAGAAGGTGGGGTATCTGTGGGCAGAGGAATTATTCCAGTGTATAGTCCAGCTCAGTCTGGAAGGAGGGGATTCTGGGATATTTTGAAAATGGAAATACAGTTTGGGATTCAAAAGAAATGTCCTTCCCCATTGAACTACTGGGATTGTAAACTGACCTTCTCCGTTATTGTACAAAAATCTGGGGCCGTTGCAAAGCTCTAACAGACTGGTTTGCTAGTATTTATCTCTCTTAACCTAGGAAAGTCTAGTCATGGTTTCTTAGTGACTTCCCTTCCTTTCCTAACCAGTCCCCCTCCCACCCCATCCCCAGTCCTTCCTTTTCTCTTTCCTTCCACTAAACAGGATTCTGGAAATTTGAAAATGGATGTGATCAATATTACATACTTTCATTGTTTTACAAATAACAGGGAAAGAGAATCGATGTGTCCTGAAAAATGTTAGATCTGATAATATTCTGGATGTACTGGAAGAAAAGAATTATTCTTCGGCTTTCGATCCTATAGGGATAATAAGAAAATGTTATTCCTTCCGTTTTCTTTGAAAAGGTCCAAGTTGAGAGGTTTCCCGGAAGAAGAAGAAAATTAGAGACGCTGTTGGAGTGTGAAAAGTAGGTGAGGTAGCCTCAGAGGCCAAACGGTAGCATTGAGAACTCATCAGAGTGTCTCACCAGTGGGCTTCATGATGCATATTTAGGGTTCGCGTAGATCCTGAGAAAAGAGAGAGCGTGCTCAGTGCATGTAATAAAGTTGTTGGTGGCCTAATTTGTCTGTTGGCCACCGGTCTGTCACCCGCAGCGCTGCATTCTTTAGAGACGTCTAAAACAAAACAAAAAAAATCTCTCAAGTGAAGTTATTGACTAAAACCGGTTCCACAGAACCAATTAGTATCTTATACAGGCTGCCCGGCGAGCTTATGAGGCCATCCATCACCTGTCCACTTAACTATTTAGCATTTGTCCCGGCAATTTGTCACCGTGTCAGAATGCTAGCATTTCAGAAAGGGAGTTTTTTTGGTTGAAAGAAATCTCACTCAGATACTGCAGATATTTCTCCTTTAATAAGATGGAGAGAAGATTTATGTTTCTGTTACATTTAACCTTAAACATCTTGTCTGGAGGGTGAGGTTAAGTCTTCGTACTGCAAATACTTCAAATCTACATCAGTTGTTTTATGTGAATTTAAAGATATCGTGCAGAATGGATTTTTTTTTTTTTTTTTTTGCAGGTTAACAACGTAATGCAGTGTTACTGTGGCAAAGTACCTTTGCTGGTGGCTTCTGTGGTTTCATTTTAGTACTTTTCCAATGCAGTGTTCGCTTTTGTAGTCATTTCTCGTGCCTTTCTTAATTTCACACTACTGGATGAATTTACGCCGTATTTACCACTGAATAGAAGACAACATTATCTGCATTGTTTTTTTTTTTTTTTTTTTTTTTTTTAAATATATTTTATTGATTTTTTACAGAGAGGAAGAGAGAGGGATAGAGAGTTAGAAACATCGATGATAGAGGAACATCGATCAGCTGCCTCTTGCACAACCCCTACTGGGGATGTGCCCGCAACCAAGGTACATGCCCTTGACCGGAATCGAACCTGGGACCTTTCAGTCCGCAGGCCGACGCTCTATCCACTGAGCCAAACCGGTTTCGGCTGTCTGCATTGTTTTTAATATTATGCAGCTCAGGTAGACTTGGAATTCAAGGAATATTGAATGATGGAAGGATTACTGCAACATTTCAATTAAATTGCATATGATTTACAACCACACGTGTACCCTTTTCAAGCACAGACTATTAATTAGAATAAAGCGTGGCTGTTGATTACAGATCATCGTCAACGGCTTAATGTTTCTCTCAAAATGTCAAACAGAGACTACAATAGTATAATTTGAAGCATGCTGGCCACTTAGTATAGAGGAAATTGACCAGAATCAGACAGTAGAAGACTGTGGCAAAAAAATCTAATTTATAACATGGGGTTCACGTAGTAGAGCAATTGTAGAAAAATATAAGCTTGACATTTATTTAAAAGAACTAGCCCTGCCTTAGGCATGCCAATCAAATAAAAAATTATTTAGATTTGTAACCTTTAGATGTGACTCAAAAAGGGGATGCATTTTTTTTTTTACCGGCGAAGTCATTTATGTAGATGGCCTCTTTCCCGACTACCCTACAAGTCCACCTGGCGAGATTTCTAATGCAAAGGAGGCCAGCGGATGCTGGGGACTCAAATGCCACCTGTGCATCTGAATGCTGTCAGCAGCCCCCTGGCATTTCTCGCAGACCTTCCACGTGGGCTGGTCACTACACTCAGTCCCGGAGAGAAAGCAGAAAATGCAGCCCCGCAGGAGGAGCTGCGAGTGGGAGGCTTCCCGAGGCCCCTGTGTGCAGTGCTCCTCACCAGGGCATCAGTGAGCCACCCCCTCCCCTCACTGCCTACACCCCAGACCCACACGGCTGGACATTTGGGTGGAGTAAGGAATGCACTGTGCCAAAGTGTACGCGCAGGTGTGCCCACATGCACACATAGGAGTGCTCACAACTCACTTCCATGTTTAAGACATTGCCAGTCCCATCACCCATATTCATTCCTGACAGTATGTGTTGTTACTTAGAAAATAGACCTCACTTGTTAGCCTTTAAAGGGTAGAGAAAAATGTTTTTAAGGATTATTGGCTCAATATTACATACATACTAGAGGCCCGGTGCATGAAATTCGTGCACGGGGAGGTGTGTCCCTCTGCCCAGCCTGCACCCTCTCCAATATGGGACCCCTTGAGGGATGTCCAACTGTCCGTTTAGGCCAGATCCTACTGCTTGCCTGCCTGCCTTCCCGATTGCCCCTAACCGCTTCTGCCTGCCAGCCTGATCACCCCCTAACCACTCCCCTGCCAGCCTGATTGCCCCTAACTGCCCTCCCCTGCAGGCTTGATTGCCCCCAACTGCCCTCCCTTGCAGGCCTGGTACCTTCCAACTGCCCTCCCTTGCTGGCCATCTTGTGGTGGCCATCTTGTGTCCACATGATTAGCACTAGGTCCATAAGTTTGTGATTGATTTACGTATAAATCACACCAGCTTATGTCCTAGTACATTTTGGTTAACATTGAACCATCATCTGATATTTAGCTATCAAGCCAATACTATTTAAGAGAGGTGTTGTTTTTCAGAAAAACTTAAAGTCGGTACAGCTGTTTATGAAAATCAGATACATAAGGATGGAAAAGCCTATATAAAGATCTTATTATTTTTGATTAACAATGAAGTTTTACCTCTGCATGCAGTTAACACATAGTGGTTTATATTACGATGCTTCTCACGAATTTAACAAATTAGAATGAATGCCACAAGAATTTATTATTATAAAGAGGATTATTTCAAACTTAAAAACATGCTACACTTCATTGGGGACATGGAAGACACAAAGAAGCACAGATCATATCAAAAAGGGGGCAACAAAGTTTAAAACCTTGTGAGACCGAAGTGCTAAGAAACCTCCCTCCAGCAGGGGCTGGGAGAATATTCTTAATATGTTGCCTCCAGAAGTTATACGATCATCTCCCACTTTGTGTCTTACAGGTTTTATATAATTATATAGTTCATATTCTTGTCTCTGTATTAGAACAGTCAAAGACCAATCCTTTTTTATTTTTAAAAAATATATTTTTATTAATTTTTTACAGAAAGGAAGGGAGTGGGATAGAGAGTTAGAAACATCCATGAGAGAGAAACATCGATCAGCTGCCTCCTGCACACCCCCTACTGGAGATGTGCCTGCAACCAAGGTATATGCCCTTGACCGGAATCGAACCTGGGACCTTTCAGTCTGCAGGCCGACGCTCTATCCCCTGAGCCAAACTGGTTAGGGCAACACCAATCCTTTTTTAAACAGTATAATTATTATCTTACCTAATAATAGACAAATATGTAAATGGACCGTACCTCTGCTGCACCCACAGCCAATCAGAGTGAGCATGCAAATTAACCCAACAAAAATGGCGGTTAATTTGCATATGTACCTGGGTCCTGGGAACATCCTTGGCACCCAGGTCACTCCGAGCCAGCCATTGGAGGGGCAGGGGGCCCTCTGCCTAAGCCTAAAGCCTTGGGCCGAGTCGGTGATTGGAGGGGCAGGAGCCGAGCTGGCGATTGGAGGGGCAGGGGCCCCCCGCTCAAGCCTAAAGCCTTGGGCCAAGCCAGCGATGGGAGGGGCAGGGGCAGAGCCATCAATGGGAGGGGCGGGGGGCCCCTTGCCCAAGCCTAAATCCTGGGCGGCCCCAACTGGCGATCGGAGGGGCGGGGGGCCCCCTGCCCAAGCCTAAAGCCTCGGGCAGGCCTAAGGCATCAGTAGGACATCCCCTGAGGGCTCCCATTATGTGACAGGGGACAGGCTGGGCTGAGGGACCCCTCCACAGTGCATGAATTTCGTGCACTGGGCCCCTAGTTGCAGTATAATTGACATATACAGAATTTTACACGAAGTGCACAATTGAGATAGTTTCGTGTTCATCACCCTCCTTCCTCCTTGTCATTCTCTCCTCTCCTCGCCCCGCACCCAGGCCACCATGTAGCTGCGTTGTCACCATAGATTAGTTTTCACTGTGTAGAATGTATACAAGTAGAATCATTCTATATGCACTCACTGTTCCCCCTGACTTCCTTCACTCAGCATGAGTACTAAGAGATTTATCTTGTGCATATCAATAGTCCAGTGCACTCTGGTTTATGGCAGGTAGAATTCCATTGTAGGATGTACAGTGAGTTCCTGTTATTCAAGGCAGTTATGTTCTATCAATTCCCAGCAAAGACGGAATTAGCAAATACTGAATCACAGCCCCTGGGGGTCACGCAGGGGTAGGTTCCTGCCATCCTCTGTCACAGCATCTTCATCAACCAATCGATACATATCCCTGCTCTGTGTGTCTGTCTAAGGGCACTTTATTTCGATTCATTAGCATTGAATTGACGGTCAATCGGACTGTAACTCACGCCTAAAAGACACACATATTTTCTCTGGAAGGCACGGCATTGGGCATCCCTTTAGCATGTGTGTTGGGGGCATTTCAAACAACAACAAAAGCACCAAAATGCAAAAATCATGCCACGACAAAGCAAAACAACAGACTTGCTTGTAGTGTGAGTGCTCAAACAAGACTACAGAGGGTCACCTTGTCTGACCCTCCAGTGCTTCATGCTGTGCTCACACACACCCTCCAGTGCCGGGAAAGTGCCACAAATGCTAACTTAGGGGCTACCCATAAATTGTAGCGGGTCACAGAATTCGCAAATGTGGAATTCGCACGCAAGGAGGATGGGCTTGTGCCGCAGTTTGCTTCTCCACTTCCCCATCGATGGAGACTTGTGTTGTTTTACTCATTTTAGCTATTACAAATAGCGCCGCCATAAATACCCAGGTACCATTGTTGGTGTGGGCATATGCTTTCTCCCCCTCACAGGTAAAGGCCCAAGAGTGGACTGGCCCAATCATCCAGCAAGTGTAGATGTAACATCAAGGAAACTGTCCAACTGTTTCCAAGGTGGTTGTAGTTCAGCTTCTCGCCAGCAGGGGGAGCGTCCCAGATGCCCGGGAGCACTCAGCACTCCACACAGTACTAGTATTTGTCATTTCATCCATCCCTGTGAAGTTATATCTCATCCATCCACGTAGGTCTCATTGAGGCTTTAATTTGCATTTTCCTAACAATGCTGAGCACCTTTTCAGGTGCTTTTTGCTACCTTTTAATCTTCTTTGCTGATGTTCTTTCCAAACTCTTTGCCCATGTTACACTTTTAAACTCGTTTTCCTAATGGGTTGAGAGTTTGCTTACAGGGTCTGCATACAGGGCACGTGCTGAGGAAGGATGCTCTCTCTGGCCTCTGGCTTGTCTTGTTATTTACTTTCTAGAACCTAAGTTTCTATTTTTAGAAAGTCCATGTCATCAATGTTTTCCTATAATGACTTAATCTTTTGGTGCTGGAGCTAATGAATCTTAGCATAAGCCAACGTAAGGAAAAAATAAAAAGTTCTCCTACATTTTATTTTAGAATTTTTATAGTTCAGGCTTGACATTTACATCTCTGATCCATTTATAGTTAATGTTTGTATGCAGAGCAAGGTACACATTGAAGTTTCTTTTTTTTCGTGTTTTTTTTTTTTTTCCGGTGCCATTTTTTTCAATTGTCCCAGTACCATTGGTTGAGAATAGTTATCTTTTCATCCTGAATTGTCTTTACAACATTTTCAAAAATAAGCTGTGCATATACACGTGGATCTATTTCTAGAATCTCTATTCTTTTCTTTGATCTGTTTGACTATATGTAAGCCAACAACTTCTTTTCTATTACTCTTACTTTATTCTAACCCTCCAATTTTTTTCAAAGTTATTTCAGCTATTCAAGATCCCTAGATTTCCCATATGAATTTTGGGGAAAAAAAAGTTGATTTCTACAAAAAAATCCTGCTGGGATTTTTATTAGAATTATATTGAATCTACAGGTAAATTTGGGGGAAATTTATGTCCTCGTTCTGAGTGCTCTGAGCCAGGAACATGGTAACATCTCACTATTTAGTTGTGTCTTCTTTAATGATGTTTCAATGTTTTAAATGTGTGTCTTACACATACTTTGTTAGATTTATCCAAAGTAATCATATTTTAATCTTTTGAACATAATACTTTTAAATTAAATTTCTGACTTCATTGCTACAATAAAGATATAACAGAACTGACTGATATTTTATATTGCAACTTTGCTAACTAAACTCATTCTAGTAGCTTTCCTTGAACTTACATAATAATGCCCTATACAAGTAAAATTTTACTATTTCTTTTTAAAGTTGCATGGCACTTATTTTATTTATACCTTATTTCATTGATTAGAAAGTTCAGTACAATCCTGAATAGCACAGACATCCTCGTCTCATTCCTAATTTTAGAGAGAAAGCATGATGTTAGCTAAATATTATTGGTAGATGCCCACTATGACACAGAAGTTCTCTTTTATTGTTAGTTTACCAACAGTTTTCTGTTTATTTATTGAAAAAATAGAAATGGATGCTGGCTATATCCCACCTGGCTGTATTGTTTTATCCTATTTATATATTGTTGGGCTGAATTAGCTAGAACTTTCTTTAGAAGTTTCGTATCTATGTTTATGATGGTGACTGTTTGCAGTTTTCTTCACCTGTAGTGCTTCACATGGTTTGATATCAGAGCGATGATGACCTCACAGACTGAGTTGGAAAGTACTCCGGCTCTTGAATTTCTAGAAGGTTTTGTGCAGAACTGGTCTTATTTCCTTTTAATTGTTTGGTAGAATGCAACAACAAACCTTATGGGCCTTGAATTTTCTTTATGGGAAGATATTCAACTCAATTACTTAATGGATATTGGGCTATTTGATTATCTATTTCTTCCTGAGGGAGCCATCATTCAAGCAACATGACCACTTTAACTGAGTTGATGAATATATAGTGATAAATTGTTCATAACACCCCCTTGTAACCTCTGTAGAACCTATTGGAATGTCACCACTGTTATTCCTGATATTGGTCATTTTTCTCCTGATCTGGCTACGTTTTTATCAGTGTTGTTATGTCGCAGAAACTGCTCTGGTTCTGTTCATTTTCACTGTTGCTCCCTATTCCCTGTCCATGTGCTTTTTGCTCTGTCCAACCTTTATCATTCTCTCTGTATTGCTCACTTGAAGTGAGTTTGCCTTCACTTTCCTGTTTGTTAAGGTGGAAGTTGAGGCCATTAATCTGTGCCCTTGTTTCCTGTCCAGGCCAGGCCCTTAGTGCCATGAACTTCCCTCTGACGGACAGTTACGTTTTCGCTGTCATTCAGTGCGACAACGTTCCCTTTTCCTGCTGATTTCTTCTTGGACCTATAGGCTATTTAGGGTTGCACATCTGATTTTGCAAAATTTTGAGGGGACTCTCCAGATACTGTTTGGTCATTGATTCCTAATTCAGAGAATATCCTATGTAGAAATTGAGCACTTCTAAATGTGTTAAAAATCAACTGAGGCCAGAGTAGGTTTTCTTCTATTCTGTACAGTGACTTTTGAGTTGAATGTGTGCTTTCCTGCGGTTGGGTGGAGTGCTCTGTGAACGTCAACTAGGTCAAGCTGTCTGGCAGTGATGCTCAGGTCCAGTGCACCTGCCATGATCACCTGTGCACCGTTCTGCTCTTGACTGAGGAAGGGCTAGGACAGGCCACAGGAGCATTTGACCATCTACTTCTCCTTTCATCACACCAGTTTTTCTTTCCCATATTTAGGAGCTCTACGATGCAACACCATAGACCGAAATAAAATAATTTCAAGTCCCCTATCTGAAAAGGGGCTTCTCTCCAGATTATATAAGGAATTCTCAAAACACATTCACACGCAACCAACAACCTAATAACGAGATGGGCAGCCAAATCCGAACAGACATCTCATCTAAGAAGACAGGGAGATGACAAATCATTACTAAAGGGGCTGGGGAAACTCTTGAAATGACTCGTTGGGAAATGCAAAATGAAACACAACGAGGTACCAGGCCACACTCGGAGGAACAGACAGAATTCAAAAGATGAACCCACCCAAGGACTGGCAAGTCTGCGGAGCAGCTGCTGGTGGGGATGGAAAATGCGATTCTGGAAGGCGGTTTCTTAAGGAGTAAATCAAAAACCAGCGAACGACCCAGCGGCTGTGCTGCCAGCTATTTACCCAGCGGGAACGAAGGCACATGTCCACACAGAGACTGTGATGTGAGTTTTCACACCATATTTGTACGTAGAGAAGCCAAAAATTAAAAACCACCCAAATGCCTATCAACAGCCACAGCAATAAACAAACACGACACAGCCATATAGTGGAATGGTACCCGGTGACAAAACACTGAACGGTTAAAAACAGCATGAGTAAATCTCAAAATAGTTATGCCGAATGGAAGAAGAAGTAAGAGCACATTTTAAATGACTGTGCTTATTTAAGTTCTAGAAGCAAACTCATCCATAGTGACAGAAAACTGATGGACGGTTGCCTGGGCCGGGAGGGGGGAGGGAAAAGGAACATGAGGAAACTTTTAGGGGTGGTTGATCTACTCACTACCTTGATGGTGATCACAGTTTCGAGGATGTATATGCGTCTTCAAACATATCAAATTTGTATGTTTTAAAAATATGGGCTTATTTTATTTCGATTATACCATAATGTAACTGTTAAATAGTAACTAGATTTTTTGGTGTGACCCTTTTTGTTGTATATACAGTTGTTGAACTATAATGTTGTGCAACTGAAACTTATGTAATAAAAAAATATTGTTCAAAGCAAAATTAAGTCAAAAAAAGGACACAGGACTTTAAGTTTTCCACTTTCATAAATATTGGCAACCCGAAGAATAAGGTTTTCTATATGTAAAAGCACGTAACAACAGATGCATTTATAGACATGAAGAGTCAGATGCGGTTAATTCAACCTCCCATTTAGTGAATTAATTACAAACGCACACTTCCATTATTAGACATTCAATTATTTTTTATTTTTAAAATACATTTATATTGATTTCAGAGTGAAAGCGAAAGGGAGAGAGAATCATTGACCGGCTGCCTCCTGCATGCCCCCTACTGGGAATGAGCCCACAACCTGGGCATGTGCCCTGACCAGGAATCGAATCATGATCTCCTGGTTCATAGATGACACTCAACCACTGAGCCACACCGGCCGGGCTAGGCATTCAATTATTATTTTAGTTTCATTTTGGCAAGTAGGTTAATATTAGTGATATATTCTCTTAATTATTGGCGCTTCCCCATTTCCTGCATGATAGTATTTTCCCAGTTGTCTGCTCTATGCCTCTCAATTCTGCTGTCGCGTGAGTTCATGTACATGGGGCATGGCTGGCTCCCTCTCCCTGTGTGTTCACTCCTCAGTGTGTCATCCGTTCCTTCCTCTCCCGCTCTCCCCGTATGCACACAAGCAAAACAAGGCCAGAGAGATTTCCAAGCAGATTTGTCAGATCCCAGAATATGCTTGTATTTCCTTTGACTGCTGGGCGTGGCTGCTGATCGTTAGCTATCGAAGCCCGCACTCTGACATGCAGTCCCATCTCTGGCTCCACCGAGTTGGCAGGAAACTCGACAGTGACAAGAACATAAGTGCTCATGTTGGTAACTCTCGTTGAGGACGGGACCCGACACGTTGCAGGCATTGTTAAATATTCATCGGATGAATAAAATGAGAAGAATGTGAGTATTCGGTCCTGGAGACATGGCAGAGGAGACATTTCCATAAACTAGTAGAAGAACCATCAGGGCACACGCAGACTGTCCAGCCACCTGAACAAAGGGGAAGGCATTCACACGCCTCGGCCTTCTCATTGCTGTGTGAGATTTTTTGCAGAAACAAACTCACTGCCATTAATTGAGCACCTCCAAGGGGTTTTACATGCACCGTGGCTGCTCCTGGCTCTGGCTCTGGCTCTGCCAGGCTGGTATTATTTCTATCTTAGCCCTGGGCTACAGGAATCTGGGCGAGGACCACGTATGGATCTTGTAGGTATGTGCTTCTTTCCAGTTACTGCGTTTTTAAATGAAAATACAAAACGACAAACCTAAGACCATGTGCATGTACCGGGTGACCAGGTCAAGTGGAGCCTGAGATCAGTTTTAGTGCCACGTGCTTCGGACAAATTAATGTTTAACTCTAACTACATGCTGGAAAATGGGGGGCAGCCCAGTTTCCTGGATCAAAATGTGGCCCTCTCTGAAAACGTCTCGTTCCTGGCCCACTCTTTCACATCGGCGTTGGTTCCCACTTTTGGAACTAAAACTTCCTGCGTCCGAGGGAACCCGTCCCCTGTGCTCGGAGAACCTTCTCTGAGCGGGACAATGACTTGCAAGTGCGTAAACGTGGCCTGAGCAGCCATCCCGGAGTCCCCGGCTGCGGCATCCTGTCCGAAATCCGGGCATCCTGCCCGCCTCCCCCCTCGCAGCTCCTGAGATTTGACAACTGCAGTCTCACATCAAGACAGTTTTCTCCTGGGCACCGAAGGCTGTGACACCATGTTTACCTACTGAAGAACCAACTCATCTTAAATAAACGAGCATCGGATTCTTCTCGCCAGACCCAAAGGTAAGAACAGCATTGCTCTCTTTGAAAGCCTGCATAGAATATGTACTTTCATAAAAATACCCCTTTCCCCCGAACAGTTGTACGCACGTTAAAGACGTCCAGGAATGCAATTTCAGGCGGTGGATTCCATTAATGGGGCTCAGAACTGCAAAGAATAAATGTCAACAAGAGCAATCTATTTTCAACAAAAGTATCTTGAGTCTCAAATTCCCCCTACTGGAATTATCATTCCGTTAAATAGCCGTATAATTTCATTGGGAGTCAGAGTAAAAGCACGCTGCTGACTGATGTGTATGTGTTTTATATAAATAGGAGCTTTCTCCCGCCGTTTAGCAGCTAAAGACACACAGTAAATTGAATTGATTTGTAGCTGAGTTTTCAGATACGCTTCTCTTGTTTCAAAGCTGTGATCAAATAGGGGACATATTACAGACGTTAAGCGTAAGCTGTTAAAGAAGATGAGCTGGGTCTGTAGCCGTCTGAGAGCCCAGGGCAATGCGATGTCCTTTCTCGTGTTTAATCAGACCTTGTGGCTCCACAGTACAGGCCGCGGGTCTCTTAGGAGCTGAGCTACAATAAATATTTTATTTCATTAATAGTGAGAGTTGTGGCTGTACACCACAGTGAGCAAACAACGGTTATGTGATTTCCAATACGACGCTCTATATTTACGTGCCATAAAAGCCAACGGTAGGCTTATCTAGACTATTGAACTATAAAGCTTTAACTACTGCATCAAATATAGCCGAGAGACAGAAATGCTCTAAATAAGTAAAATAACTTTGTAGACACATTTGCTCTAGTTTTTGCTATTTTTATAAACTCTTAGTCTATGTTCTAAACATAATTTTAAAATTCACACATTCTAACTTATACCACAAAAATCTATTCATGCCCAGTCTTGGCAAGAAATGAATGTTACTATTACGGTGACATATAATGTGTCATTTCCAATTGGCTCTTATAAAATCCAAAGACCAAGATCCAGTAATGATATCTGTAATCGTCACATCAGAAAGCCACCTTTCTCTAGAAATTCGTAACAATTTAGCTCTTCTATTTCCTACTTAATAGTGGAGTTTGACAAATATAAAACTAAACCCAAGTAAGTTAAGGGATCCTGAAAAAATTATGACTTTAATATAAAAATGTGGCAGATAAAATTGAGTAGCATGCAATGACTAGCCTTTATCTAGGAAACAATGTTGGGGTTTTTCTTGAGAGTAAGTCTACATTGAGCATTAATCAAAGTCTCCAATTAATGTTAGCCATTGCTAAGAATAAAAATGAAAATAACCTAGAATTGATCGTTCTTTTTTACCTTTCCATAAATTTCTGTGCCTTTTCAGTTATAATTCCATTAATTAAGAAAAATCATAGTATGCTTACATGCATGTCAGTAATTTTTAAAGGGAAGTTAAATTCACAAAAGTGATTATCAGAGCCAAAAAGGGATGACTTTGAAATTGGAAAAATTAAAAAGCTACTATTGCTACGACATTCATCGTCATTCATTTTTCTCTCTCTCTGATTTTCTGGTCATTATAAATGCTTAAGGAAAGGTAAATTTTTGTGTTTCTTTTCCTTTTGCTTATTGGTAGCATTCTACTCTTTATTAAAGATCATATACAGAATTATAGCTTATATACAAAAGTATTCTCGGGGGGAGGGTAGAGAAGGGTGGGGGTAAAGGGGGAGATCAACCAAAGGACTTGTGTGCAGACATATGAGCCCAACCAGCGGTTAATGACAACAGGGGGGTGGGGGCATGTGTGGGGAGGGGGGTGGGATGGAAATGGGGGGATGAGGACAAATATGTGATACCTTAATCAATAAAGAAATTAAAAAAAAATAAAAGGTAATCAATGACATGTTTACTATTTTAAGAGAATATGCATCTGTTTGTACATTGCTTTTCTGCTGTGGAGTAGAAAATTCATGCCCAAATCCAGTAAATTGTTTATGCCTTCTTCGTCTCGGTTCCCAGCTAACACACTTAAGGTGTTATCAAAGGCATTATATGAAGAGGGGGAAGTAATAAGGGAATAAATGGTGATGACATGCTTTGGAAGTAAAAGGCGATCAAGAGATGATTCCTCTGTGCTGGTCATATCTGAGTCCTGTTCTTAATTCCCCATCAAATGGACTAATCTCTCCCTATATCATACTGCAGCAGAAAATGTGAAAAAAAAATGAATTTAGTCAGCGTCATGGTCATTCATTGTCTTGAACATTTCACTCGTTATAACTGGAGTGTCTCCTGAGAAGAGCAACTGAGTTTACGGGGGAGCAATGCCACTGAGGTCAGTGCACGGACAGCAAACACTGCTGTCAGTCCAAGGATCTCCAAGTCAAGATGAGGAGACCGTGTATTTCCCCTTGAGACTAGGGGGTCTTTAAGGCCAACAACTGGGTCTCCATCCCCATAAGCCTTCTAGCTTCTATCACAGTACCCAGCATGTACCAGCAGGCTAAGTTTCTTATATGGACTTCACACTCTGGGCTAAGAGATGAAGTTGTAGACCAAAGAATGAATGAGCTAGTGGGTCACAGTACACAAGCTTGAGGTAGGGCCAATAAAACCCAGCAGCTGGTATGACGGGAAGGAACTGGCATTGGGGCAAGGAGGGAATGCACAGAATTCAGAATGAACTTGGCATTCAGGCAGCAGCATCCCTGCTGCTGGGCATTATGGGAAGTTTCAGTGACGAGCTGATGGCTCCGCTTTGTCTATGCTATGGTTACTAACAAGGATATGAGTTCTCTCCATTTTCCTCATCGTACGGCCCCCCAAAAAATGTCCTTATCAAGTTATGCGTTCGAGTTGGTCTCAAACGCAGCATATGATCCTGTTCCTTCCCACCGCACCCGTCTCTCTGAGAGAAGTTCCCAGTTGATCGCCCTCCTCCCCACACACCTGTCCTGGTGGGCCTGCAATAGACTGTGCGTGGGCACAGGAAGAAAAGGGGGTAAAGCTCCTGTGGAGTAACTTGCGTTTTTCCATGGCCACTGGGGCCGGGGGAGACAGACAGACAGACAGACAGACAGAAAGCAGGACAGGCCGCTGCTTACAGTGACCAGCAAAGGCAGAGAAGGCAAATGGGTGGGGGCGGGAGAAAGAAAAACAAAGAGGGAAAAAAAATCTGTGAGGGAAACCGAGCTAGAGAGGGGGAGAGAGAGAGATCTTTGGGGACACTTTCAGAGGAATGAGTTTCCACCTGGTCAGTTTTCAGGGTTGGAAAGCCTGTGATTTCTTTATTAATTTGCTTTATAGAAATGTAATTTATAATTAAGTCACCAAGGTTAAGTGAGTAATTCTATGATATTTGACAATATATGAAGTCATGTGACCACCCCCCCTATTGAGATAGATGTACACACAGAACGAAGGTCATCTGATGACCCTCCCTAATGGTCAACCATGAGATTCCCAGGCTCGCCTTGTATTTGCTGTTAGAATCCATGCTGCACTGAGCGACCCTGTGCCCATGTCATTGCATACGTATGCAGGGACAAGAATTCACTATTCATACCTCTTTACTCCCTTTACTCATTTTTTTTAAAATTTATTTTAGAAAGAGAGAAAGAGAAAGGGAGTGGGAGAGAGAATCACCGATGTGAGAAACATCGACCGGTTGCCTCCCATATGCACCCCAACCAGGATTGAACCTGCAGCCTAGATACGTGCCCTGACCTGGAATGGAACCAGTGATCCTTCAGGACATAGGACGATGCTCGAACGACTGAGCCACACTGGCCACGGAACTCATCATTTAGTGCATAGTTTAAAAAGCCCTTTATTGATGAGCAGTCATAAGTATATTGTATTTTCTTTGGAGATTATTTTTATTTTAGTTTGCATATTTTGGTCTTTGATTCCTCTGAAGTGAAACTAGACATACAGAACATCATAGACACCTATGTTTTAGTTTTTTCCCAGGCAAAGAAAACACCTGACCAAGCACTGCTGACGGAACCCTGCAAGTACTTCCTCGCGGAATTGGAATGCAGCCTGCGTCGCACACTTGGGTTCTCTGTATGCACGGGTCTGATTTGTGGCATCATTTCTATCCCATTGGCCTGTCTGTCAAGCTGTTTGTCAGGATCTAATTACCACAGGATCAGGATAACTCCTATATTGGGGATAGTAAATCTACATCTCATTCTTCAGAATTTTTCAAGATATTCCCCACACACATATGCCTTAGATTTGTTTTTAGGACCTAAAAATGGTATATATTTTATATATACACATATGTATATATATTTACAATTTTAATGTTTTAGTGCTGATTTTGAGAATAAACTTAATTATTGATTACTGATTTTTGTATCAGAAATTTGGTTAACCTTTTTTATTGGTTCTAATAGTTTGTGGTTCCATGGAACGGTTTACATGGAAAATCATTTTATATGCAAATAATGGAAGTTTTCTTTTCTTTCTTTCCAGACATTGCATAACATTTTAAAAAAATTTAATGTGTCTTTTAAAACACCTTTTTGAATAGAAGATAGAAGTGGTGTTGCTAGCTATCTCATTTCATTCTTGATTTTTAAAGGAAATGTTTCTCATACTTCTTTGAAAATGCATTCACTTAGATATAATAGATAAATGTTACCCTGTTAAGGGTTACTAGTTTTCTAAGAGGATTTTTTAAAATTATGTTGTTGTTGATGTCTATTTATCAGGATGATCATATATTTTTTATTTTTTTAAGTTAGTCAATGTGTGCTGTAGCTGGCTTAAAATTATAAACATACATACATATGTATGTCTCTCATTTACATATAGATACCTGCATATATATGTGTCTGTACACACATTGATGTGTTTGGTTTTCTACTGTTTTGCTTATGATTTTTGTACCCATATTTATAAGTGCTATTGGCCTATTGTTTTCGTTTCTTGGGTCCATGCATAGTGTTGGTATCCAAGCTTTACTATCCACATAGTCATTTGAGGATTTTATTCTCTGAATGAGGTTACCTGAGACACAGATTATATGCTTCATTCACATTCCTGGTATTTTGCCTATAATACAGATAAGGACTGAAATATATGTTGTTTATGTAAAAGAAATAAATGTAAATGGCATCAATGCAGGAACTCAAAAGCCTCCATCTTCTAACCCGGGAGACCTGCTCGCACTGTTACCAGCAGACAGGAGCCAGTGCCATGGTGGTTTACCTTTAATTTCCTCTGCCATTTTCATGGTGAGATTTTAAAGATTTCTGGCCTCTTCTGGTTGCTCTGGAGTTATTTTCTGCCTCCCGTTCCAGTAACTGGTAAAAACCCAGACCATCTCTGAGTGCTTACTCCAAGAATACATAGTACGTCAACTTCAATGGGTTTGGTTATTCCATGTACCAGGCATGTGTTAAGTACTTCGTGTTATTTCATTTCAATCTGTAAAGGTTTTATGAGGATAAAGAAATGGGGCACAGAGAGGTGAAGTACTTTCCTAAGGTCCCATGGCCACGGAGTGACAGAGGCAGGCTCTAGGCCCAGGCTTTGCATATCCTGAACTCAGCTTTTGGGCGCCTCCTCCCCCCACCCCAGTTTTCCAGGGGCAGGATTCCCCTTAGTACTTCCCAATGTCTAATTTTTGAATATATAATAAACATCAGATGTGATACCATTATGTTTTTCAAACATTAAGAATTATTACTAGAATTGAACATATGTATGAAGAGTCAGACACTGTAGCTGATGTCCACCGACATTTGGATTTGGGCTAAACTACAAACAAAGCTTTGCTTTGTGCAAAACTGGGGCACTTAGTTGACTGCAGCAAGCTAATTGTGTTTAGAATATTCTGAGCTGCGAGAGGCTGTTATTCACACAGGGAAGTAGATGCGGAAATTAAGAAATCAGGCACTTTATATAGAACGCATGGCACATGTCTGCGCTTTTGTGGATTCTTATTACTTTAAATGGCAAGTACAGTTTTGTGGCCTCTGGAGTTGGTTATTTTTAGTTCCATGTCTACATAAACCTGGGGTCACCCGGCCGGCGTGGCTCAGGGGTAGAGCGTCGTCGACCTATGAACCAGGAGGTCACAGTGCGATTCCCGGTCAGGGCACAGGCCCAGATTGCAGGCCTGATCCCCAGTGGGGGGGCGTGCAGGAGGCAGCCGGCCCATGATTCTCTCTCATCACTGATGTTTCTATCTCTCTCTCCCGCCCTCTTCCTCTCTGAAATAAATTACTAAAAAAAAGAATTAAATAAACATGGGGAAGAAGAACCCAGGTAGCATGCTCCTCATTCCGGTGGCCTGGTCCATGCATCCTCCTCAGAGGCAACGCCATGGAAACTGATCAGTTTGGAGAAAGATGCTGTATTGTACCCCAGGCAGACCTTCCGAGCAGTCCCCCCAGCACAGGCTCCTGGTGTCTCCTGGGGCCCTGGGCCTCTAGGATTGAAGAAATCTTCTCAGTTTATACACAAGCTAGCCTGGAGAGGCTGAGTCCAGTGATGAATGGAAGTTGGAGCTCAGGTACCCCAGCGTGCTTGCCCCTTCAGATGGGCATTGGGGCAACCCTGAGGCATTTTACAGTCGTTCCTGCCGGTCCAGGTCTTTCATCGCCCACTGCCTCCTCTTCCTCTTTAAGGGGAGACTTCCAGGCTCCTGTTGTTAGTGATAAGCATGGAGCCCCCGGCCCAGCCCGGCAGGAAAGATCAAATTAAAGCTGGCTCCCACAGTTGAGAAACTAAAACTGCAATCCATGAGGCAGAGAACTGAAGCTCATCCCGCTCATGGGAAGAAAATTCAATGTAAAATGATTTTATATTATCTAAAAATATCAAATAAGATAACTTTGATTTGTAGATGTTTAAGCACATGATTTGGGGCATCTCGTATGGCAAGCCTAACACCTAGATCTAATTGATTGATGTATTTTTTTTATCCCAGTTTTTCTTATCATAAATTCTTTATTAATGCCTACGTATATACATGACAATAGTTTCTGAAACAATATGACTAATAAACTGCTTTTTAAGGATCTCTTTACACTTCAAATGAAATATGAGCAAAAGCTCTTTTCCTACTCACACTCCACTCTTATTCACATGTCCTCCTGTTGGGCAACAGAGACAGACAGGGTGTTTGTAACTATTTTGATGACCTAAAGTGCATTGTAAATGTCTGTTTAAAATGTTCTCCTGTATCTTTCCACATTCCCAAAAGTGCAAAGCTAGAGGTGACAAAAGGAAGCGAGAGAGAAAAACCTCAGCCAAGTTCACAGTTTCCCACCTTCATGTTCTAGCACTTTCAGCCTAAACTGTTTATTGTTCTTAGAGCTTAACTCCTTAGTGCCAGCAATAAAAAAGTAAGCCTGGCCAGAGTGGCTCAGTGGTTGATCGACCTATGAACCAGGAGGTCATGGTTTGATTCCTGGTCGGGACACATGTCCAGGTTGAAGGCTTGGTCCCAAGTAGGAGGCATGCAGGAGGTAGCCAATCAATGATTCTCTCTCATCATTGATGTTTCTCTCTCTCAAACCAATAAAATATATATATTTTTAAAAGGTAATATAACCCTGTATATAAAAAAGCCTAATATGCAAATTATCCCCTTGGGAGTTCAACCAGGAGACCGGGCATTTGGATGCTCGCTATGACGTGCACTGACCACCAGGGGGTGGCGCAGAACTAAGGAAGGCCCTAGTCAGCAGCAGGGGAAGGGAGGCCCCAGCTGACAGCTGGAAGGCCCCGATCAGCCCTAATCGAAGCCAGGCCTAGGGACCCTACCTGTGCACAAATTTCATGCACCGGGACTCTAGTAGAAAATAATCATCATTATGTTGGGTGGGCAAAAGTAGGTTTATAGTTGTTTGTATGGAAAACAATGTAAATAACAACACAAGAATAAACTCTGTGTTTCACGTACTCACAATTATAAATACTTTTGCCCACCTCTGTTTTTATAGAGAAAGCAGAATTTTCACTTTAATTTTCCCCGCAGATTTTGTTAATGAAAATAAAGACACTCACTCACATATTCCCTTTTGCCAACCTAGTAGTCTGTGGGATGTTTAGAAGCACCTTAAATAATATCCCCTCAGAGATAGGAGAGAAAGGTGAGTAATGTAAACGTCCCTCTCTGGAAATTAATGCCATGCAAGCCAGAAATATCATTTTTTTAAAAAGTATAAACAACTTTTTCAATCTTGGAAATAACGTTTGGAAAGCTGATTCTTTTTTTCTTTGAATAGGAAACGAAGTTCCTTAAAAAGCAGCTTTGATTTCGTCTGTTTCTGCTTAGCCTCTTCCTTCTCCCCAAAAGAGCCAGCCATGTCCTTATCCATCTCCCTCCTCATCCGACTTCAAGACAGCCATTAGGACCCCTGGTTGGATGCCATCTTCAAAATCACAGCTTCCCACAGCCCCGAAGTCAAGGCCCCTCCAGGTGGCTGACTGGAGTGGTTCCTAGGAGAGACCGGGGAGAAAAATTAAGGGCGGTGCTGCAGGTTACATAACCGAAGCCTAGCATGGAAGCATACACGTGTTCCTATTTAGCACCTCTCGAAAGGAAAAGTTCAGAATAGAACCGCTGCATATTTAGGTCTGTATCACCCCTGGCTGCCTTGCCGGGTTCCCAGCCTCCGAGGTTACTCTATAAATAATAGTGGCGCAAACCCCTCAGCATCTCCCGTGGAGGCAAACGCCCTAGGTATACAAAGACGGTGCTGCAGCTGGTCCATCCTGACAAGATCCTTTCCTGTGCCTTTAAGAAAAAAAAGGTGTCCTTGCCTTGTGACTTTTGTAATAAAAAGAAAAAGGAAGGAGATAAACATGACTTCTCTACACGGAAAATCTACGATGCTGGCTCCCTCACCTTGGGCTGTCTGGCCCATAGGCGGTGCCCAGTGAAATGCCTGTTGGATACACAGGGCTGCGACCGAGTTAAGGGGATGGACCCCTTCGCACAGTGTTTAGGTAATTAGGTTCAAAATCAAAGGCCCCACACGCCCTAGTTTTTATTCTCTCTCATGATTATCGATATTCTTATCTGTCCCAAAGGAATGTAATGCATTTCTCCTTTTCATTGCCAGTAAATCCCAGAGCCGTTAATTTGCTAGTAGTTACTTGTCTCGCAAACCCTGGCTGGGAATGTGCTGCGTAAAAGGCATGCGTAGCCCAGCCCCAAAGAGCTTCTAGTCTGCAGGGAGAAGATGGGAGTGAAGCCGTCACCTAGTATGTCTTAGTCCTAATACATCTTCTGTGGGAATCTTATGTCTCAGGCAGGTTCTACTTCTCCGGCCTAAATCTCAGAGAGAGAAGGACATCCGGGGCGGTCACAGCTGGCCCAGAGCCCGCACAGAAGGAGAGCGAGACGCACACCTTAGTTGACGTAACCCGCTAAGATTTGCAGCGTTATTATTCGCTGCCACAGCATAACCCACTGAAAGCTGATACACAAACCGCTCCCAGCAGTTGGTTGCTCGTCTAACAAACATACCAAACCTGGTGAGATGGCTCGGCAGTTAGCAACGAGGACAGTGTTAGCGGAGGCTGGAGAAGTGGGACCTATGTTATGCATTTGGGAGGCATGTGATACAACCATTCCTGCAACGCCTGGGCAGAAAGCTAGCATTCTGGGTAAGTCGGTCACTTCAGGAACATCGCTGTGCAACGGGAGGGTGCTCGTGGGTACCACTGGCTGTACTTGACGAGGCTCCAGGAAACATGAGCCCCTGGAAAAGGATCCCCTGGTGGGACCGAGAGAATCCAGAAATTCGGGATTTACAGGGTAAAAGAGGCAACTCTTTCTCAAGAGGAACTAGTAAACGATAAAGTTGAGATTTGCTTTAAATAAATGTTAAAAGGCAGTTTAAAATCACTCGGAGGCATTCCTGTGCAGGCGCTAACATCTCTGAAAGTTTTAAGGGACCATCTAGGAAACCACTTAATGTTGACAAAATCGACCAAAGGGAAAAAAAAGCACCAGATGTGTGTCTTTCCTACTGGTGCCCATAAGCTCATGGCACAGATGAGGTGTCCAGAGCCAAAAAACTTCTGGAAGACGGTCATGCACCTGCTGCCGACGGGAAGCGAAGAGATGGAGCCGGACTTCTGAGAGTCCCGTTTCCAGAGCAGCGGCCAGAGTGGGATTGACCCGGAGTGTGATTCCTCGGGACCCGGCACAGGTCCTGGGCCTCCAGCCTTCCCTGGGCAGGAAGGGGTGAGAAATTTGCTCAGCACCAAAGGTGGGCCTAGCCTCTCATACTTTCTTTATCCGCAGCCAAGAATGATGATGGGAAAGTAAGGGCTACTCTAAGAGCCATGCAGAGCAATAAACCGAGGAAGGTGCCCAAGGAACAGACCCGCTATCCCTAGAAAGAATTTCTTTTTTTTTTTTAAATATACTTTTATTGATTTCAGAGAGGAAGGGAGAGGGAGAAAGATAGAAACATCAATGATGAGAGAGAATCATTGATCGGCTGCCTGCTGCACGCCCCCGACTGGGGACCAAGCGTGCAACCCCAGGCCTGTGCCCTTGGCCGGAATCGAACCTGGGACCCTTCAGTCCACATGCCAATGCTCTATCCACTGAGCCACACCGGCCAGGGCGAGAAAGAATTTCTTAATGCTCATCCAGGGGCATTTCCCACAGCGTGGCTCCTTGCAACATTTGCCCAAGTAGGTTCTGCTCTGGATCAGGGGATATATGATTGTGGGATCCTGGGGTTCCCACTTCGATCACAACTGGGTGGGGGGGTGCTGGGTGGAGAGGGGAGTGTATTTTAGCTGAGGGAGGGAGGGAAAAAATCTACTTGCGACTAAAAGGGTGAATTCTTTGTGACCGAGAGCACACGGTGGCGCCCAGGCACCGGTCACGCCCCTACTCATAGGCTCCTCTTTCTCCAGCGCGTGTTCACCAGCTTTGCTGCGGCCCTGACTTGGGGAAGGAAGTGTGAGTGGCAGAGACGAATGCCACTTGTGAGCCCGAGCTGTCGCAGCTGCTACGGGGCCACTGATGCCCTTTCCCGCTGCCAGGAAGCTCCTCTGGCCTTTCTCCCCAAACCAACAAAACCCCAGGGAGCCCCAGGGCCCAGCAAGAGCCAGAAACCTGGGCCACACCATCTCACCGGGCACGTCCCTTCCAATACGCCTAATATTGTGGAAGTTACAAAAAACCGACTCGTCAAAGCTAACACACGCCACCCGTTTTATCGGAAATGAGAGCTGGCTTCTATTTTTGTGTGTACCTAAGACAAATGGTGTGATTTGCTTGTCCACATGCTACCAAGTGAAATCGCAGGAAAGGATGGAAAAGGACCTGGGTTACTGAAGAAATCACTGAGTCATGCACGACTCAAAAAATCTTCAGCAAAAATACATGTTTCCGAAGGACTTTCCTTTAGAAAAAAAAAAAGTATTATTTTTGCATGTTGGTTGATGATTCCTAAGAAAATAAAGGTATGTTTGTTTTCTAGTTCCTTTTCATTGAGAGCCAGGCTGCCTAAGAAGACAATTCCCCCCCCCCTTTTTCTCTCTCTATAATTGCTTAAAGTTAAAGCTGCTCTATGAATTTAAATTATTGAATAATTAAACCTATTTAGAGTTCCAAAGGAAGGTAATGCTGACTGGTTAATTGGTGTGTTCCCCTTCTATTTAAAGCTTTGCCAGTCTTCCTCTTTAAATACCCACATTAAAATGACTCTGAAGCTATCTAAACCTTGCTGTTGCTTTTAATAATTGAAGAAATACATTTTTTGGCGTGCATGCAGGAAAACAAAGCCTGATAAATTGACTCTGGACAGTTGCATAAACAGAATTGCTTGCACAATTTGCCTCTTCTCTCTGGTTTTAGATCGAAATTTACATCTCAGCTCTTAAGTATTTCTGAGCTAACAGAAAAGACCCCTTTTTAATATTAATACGACTCTTTAAACATCTGGGATAGAGGATAGCTGTTGGGATAGCTGCTCCCAACCTCAGCAGTGAAGCTGGGGCTGGAAATCTGTTTGCCTTTGTGTCAATTTCTGTTTGTCGATACCCTAACAAGAGCCGTCAACTTCACTTATAGACAGATGTGTCTCCATCCTTGCAGTTCAACGAGCTTCTTTTCTCTAATCCTTAGCTCTTTTTCTCAAAGTTAGTACTTTGCGAATATAGCATATTCTTAGCAGTGAGGTTTAAAATCTGATCAAACTGGATGTTGAACAACAATGGAACTCTATTAGAGAGGCAGTTTTTTTCAGGGTTTATGCCAGGGAATTCTTATAAATAGATTCTTCTAGAACTTCCGGTAACTATTTTTTGTTTGTATGTTTTTCTTTTTGCTTTTGCTGAATTCAAAATTCTTCCAGGGCCAAAAGCAGCTACTGAAGACCCATTTGCTCACTTTTATTGTGGAATCTTACATGCATTTACCTGCTGGTTCCATGCCTTTTGTGTCAGATTCTTGTCATGGCATCCTTTCCTTTCGTGAAAGATCATGCTATGATTATTCTCATTATAAAGTGGGAAGCGTAACCTACATTTCTTTCCCTCATTCGCTGCCAAAAGAGGGGCCACAATGAGAATTAAGAAAAAAAAATTAGTGGATTTGATTTTCTGGGAGATCATCAATAATTAAGAACTGGATGTCAACTGCAGGAAACCATTTCTGACATCCCTTCTAGGTTATAAAGCAAGTGAAACTAAAAAGAGGTACTTCTTGAAACCATGGACCAAGTATTATAGTAAAAGTTAAGTATTCATATTTCAGATGACCCTTAAAATGATGACCCCAAACCTTTTCAGTTTTTTAAAAAAAAAATTGGAAGAGGGTAACTGAGATGAAGACTGAAAGGAACAGGCAGCGTCACTTCAGCCCTGGGAGGAGACAGGTTCGAGGTCAAGGTACAAGCATGGTGGTGTCTTAACATCATAACCATAGTTTTAGTGAATGTGTCAAGGCTGTAAACCTTGGAGTGGACATGTATTCTACAAGATAAAAAAACAAAAAACTTATTTTCACCTTCCAAAAATATTCATAGAGTTTTCTTTTCAAAGAAAGGCAAAATCCAATTTTTCATGGGGATGGAAGAAAACAAAAAAACCAAGTTTGAAGAGTTATGGAGTTGCCATCGATGTGCGAGAAACGTAACTCATATGAGACCCTATTCTGAAGATTCACACCTCTGAGAGGTTTCTCAAAATAACTGTGAAAAAATAACAACATATAGTAGTTATGAAAAAAATAATGACATCACCCTAAGTTCAACGCCTCTAAATTTGATGTTAAAATGTATCGAAAGTAACTGTCCTGATTTAAAATAATTCCCAACCTACTATATGTTTTGTTTTCAGTTAGAAAGAATGATCATTGAATCTTGAATCAAATACTACAAATCCATTTCTAATAATAATTAAATGTTTGTTCAGTATTTGAGTTACATAATTTCATTTCAGTTAAGTGCAAAGTCATTCACAAATTGTCATTTACTGACATTTATTTTCAAAGGAAAATAGATAGGAAGGATCCTGGCATTTATACACAGATTATAAGCCTAAATAAATCAGTATAATTTTTTCTCCCTATCTATTACCTGATATACTTGCCCTATTTATATGTGTTATTAAAACTTAAAGAAACTGCCAGTTTACCTCCAACTAACCTATACAAATAGACCAGAGATTTCAGAAATGAAACCCCCTCAGGCCTCATTAAGTGTTTTAAAAACTATGCACACTTATTTTAGAGAACAATAGCGGATTGCTAAAAAATAACAACAGAAATTCTAAAACACATTGTGCCTCCTGCCCTGGCTAAGTGAGTTCAGCTGGTTGAAGCATGGTCCTGTACACCAAAGGGTTATAGTTTGGTTCCTGGTCAAGACACATACTTAGGTTATGGATTGGATCCTGGTTGGGGTGCATATGGGAGGCAACTGGTGGTCTGGTCATTGTTTCATCTCTCTCTCTCTCTCTCTCTCTCTCTCTCTCTCTCTCTCTCTCTCTCTCTCTCTCTCCTTTCTATAAACATATCCTTGGGTTAAGATTGAAAAACAACAACATTGTGCTTATCTGCATGGAGACCAAGAGGGAAACTGAGACCAGAGGTTAAGGGCGGTCTTTGAGGTGGGGCATCAGGATGTGCTGCCTTCCTCATGGGGTGGGTGACGCCTGCACGTGGAGCCCACAGCCAAACAACAGACCAGCGCGTTTGGTCGGAGCTCGATATACACTGCGGCTTTGACGTCAGTACATGGATTTTTAAGCTTCCTCTTCCAAATGTTGGTAAAATCGGAGGAGTCACATTCCGTTACTTCCAATTTAGCTCTTTCTGGAGAAGGAGTGAGAAGTGCTAACCTCACTGAAATTTTCACCAGGCTGTTCCCACCCACTTTTTTCTGTCCCTTATGCTAAACATCCATCCTCGCACATCGAGGGAGAGGTCTCCAGAGCCTGCAGCATATCAGTCCTCATGTTCTTTGTAATACAATGATGACAATAATCATCAGAGTGTGGAATCCGAGACGGTGTCTACTGCCTCAGTTTTCTTCCTTATCCATGTCTAAGCATGAATGGAAGGACAGTTTAAGAAGGCTCTAGTTGCCGAAACCGGTTTGGCTCAGTGGATAGAGCGTCGGTCTGCGGACTAGAAGGTCCCAGGTTCGATTCCGGTCAAGGGCATGTACATTGGTTGCGGGCACATCTCCTGGTGGGGAATGTGCAGGAGGCAGCTGGTCGATGTCTCTCTCTCATCGATGTTTCTGGCTCTCTATCCCTCTCCCTTCCTCTCTGTGAAAAATCAATAAAATATATATTAAAAAAAATAATAAGAAGAAGGCTCTAGTGTCTGGCTGTGTGAACATGAACCTGGGCGTCAGAGCCAACAGTAACGCCCCGTGAAGTGCTAGTTCCGAGGGACACGATTCTCAGTTTCAAAGATAACATAAAGTAAAACTGTTAATCTCCAGTGTTCAAATAGGTTTGGCAAATGCTGTGCATTGATTGCCCTTCTGGGAAAAATGGCAATGACATCAATATTTTAAAGGCGTGGAGAGGTCTTCACGCAGAGAAGCACGAGGGTCTCCCACACGAGCAGAACCACGGCCGCCTTGTGCGTGGTGTGCTGGCTACAAGCTGCTCTTCTCTCCAGCTCCACTCGGGTTTTGCTACTACAGAGCAGTACAAACCAGGAGCGGAATCCACGGGCCTTCGGGCAGGACCAGTAGTAAACATCCTCTGGACCGTGACCAAGACGTCAGCATCGTTGACTTTATGTTACGATGGACCTGACCTTGTGACGCACAGAATCCCAGTGAGACCTCTCCAAACGCCGCACCTCTAAACCTGGCCCCCTGACTGGACCGGATCAACCTTATAAACGCATCTTTGGTCCAAGTGGGAGAGTGAGGTGGGAAGAGGAGGAATGGGCGCTAGGTGACAGGTCCAATCAGTTAAAGACTCCTTGCTGTGACTACAATAGGTCAGTAGGACGTAATGTTCAGCACATTCTAGGGAGCAGAGTCAACGGTATCTGAATGACCGTGTATGGTGGCTGGTGGGTATAGACTACAGTGGTGATCACTTTGTAAGGCATATAAATGTGGAATCACTAAGTTGCACACCGGAAATTAATATATTATTGAACGTCAACTATCATTTAAAATAAGCTTACATAAAGTTGTTGTTATAAATAAATAATAACCTTTGAAGGCCTCTTCCCCCTCTTCTCTCCTGACTCAGATCCCGTATGTCTATAATACCTATAAAAATGATACTATTTCCCAAACTCTATTGTAGTAAAATGTGGTAAAGGAGACATGAATGAAATAACCACAAAATTAAATGGCACTGGCAAGCTGGGATGAAGTCTATAAGTGAAGACAGGGCGACCAGACATCACTGGGCCTGGGGTTGGGTGGTCATAGGGAGGGTTGCGGGTAGTGGATGAATGTCAGTGATTTTTTCCCCCTGAAGAATGATATTTACATGGAGATCAGAAGGGATAGTTGCTTTTATTATCTTAGTAACCACTTGCGAATGAGACAAAAGTCTAGATTAAACTTGCTGAAGACTGCGTTTCTTTCATACGCCCTGCATGAGTTATTTTTAACCAGGTAATCAATAATGTGTTAGTGGATGCAACTACGAGCTCAATCCCAGGGGAGATACTGAAGGTGAATAAGACTTGGTCTCCGAGTCAAGGAGTCTGCGAATTACTGAAGGTGCTAAAATGGACAGACACAGACGTGTGTCCGTGTTCCCAGACACACTGGGGAATGCATGTGAAAGGATTCGTAAATCCTGGGAGAAAATGCATCACCTCCCTACCAGAGTACGATTTCCTCCTCCTCTTACAAAAACTGACTATGCCGACATGGAATTAATACTGGAATTCCTGAGACAAAAATGAAATCACACAGGAACCATTAAAATGCTACGTGCATCGTATTGTTTCAACATTTAAAAAGAAAGCAATAAAAGAAATCCTGAAGATGCTTCACTAAATTTTATACGCAGCCTGCTTGGCCCGGACAGTTGCTCAGCTTCTCACCGATGATGGACACCTGCTGCCTGGTGGGTGTGCTGAGCTGACCACACCTTTCACAGGCTTCCTGAGAGCCAGCTCACCCACATACAGTTTCCAAGGTGGTGCAGGCTGACTTCTCGGGGACACTTCATTGTATTCCGTTAAAACCCTGAACAGACTTTCCCTAGCTATGGACATGTAGGAGCTCAGGACTGAAATCCCTCCCTAAGTTTTGAACTTTGCTGAATCAGGATGGACTCTCCTTAGAGAACGGTTGGCCATAACTCTTCCTCATATTTCCTCTGGTACTTTACATGGAAGGATTTTCGAGACTCTAAATGATCGTGTTTTGTTTTGTTTTTCTCAATGTTGACCAAGGCAATGAAATACTCCCTGTTCTTTGTTCTGCTTTCATTTCATTTTTAAAATTCTGACTGGACCTAATCAACCTTGAGTCTTTTCTTCCTTACAGTTCAGAAAAATGCAGAGAGAAAAGGAGCAGGGTGTTTGTTGGCAAACGGGTCCAGTAAGTAGTGGGTTTCCTGAAAGGTTTGTAGGAGGAGTCAAGGACGAAACGGAGTTTCATTCATCAGAGCCAGCTTACGTGACCTTGGAGCAGCGAGCCCGGCTGGGCAGGGTCCTGGGGACACAGCTCAGTGGTTTTCAAGGCCTGCCCTTAATGAGCATGTAAACTCAAAAATGCCATCGTCCGTCTTTGTGTTCGGATGGAATGCTCTTCATTAGAAGGTCCAGTCTTTCAGAACCTACTGAAGGTTTTGGATGGAAAACTGTATTTATGATTCACTACTATGGAGCTTTTCCCGCTCACTGTCACATGATGACTTACTTCACTGGAGACTGAATGATGGCAGGCAGCGTGAGCTCCTCCTGAACACGTGTTTCCTCTTATTTCAGTGTGTTTGCTTTTTGCAAGCTACACTGTTTCCCAGCCTAGCGCTGCCTGTTCAGCCATTAATTTTTCACACCGGAAATTCTCTAGAAAATGTGCCTCCTCGTTCTCATTTGAACAAGTCCCCAAATCTATCAGCACGGTGACTGGTAGATGGCAAAATACGTTTTGTTTGTTCTAATTTCAAATAGAGGACTTCGCCCAGTAACTTAACTAATGACTCCTTATGACAGTGTCTAATTGAGAGGATGACTCGCATGCTTAAATATTATCCATCTATTTCTGCAAACATATATGGGGTGTCCGAAAAAAATGTCTACACGCTTTGAATAATTGTCAATTCCAATGGGTTAAATCTGAAAAGGGAGAAACATCAATCGAGCTGTCAGCTTTTAGTAGTGTATGCATTTTGGGGGGGCCCTATATATACATATAATCTGATGTAAGCACACTGTAATGCAAAGGTATTCCTGCTACTGGGAGGCTGGTTCTTGACTAGACATCGATATTCCAGCTCCTTTTTTCTCTATTCCAGTCTAAAAAAAACCCAAAAAACAAAAAATCTATTGAAAGAGCAGAAATGAGGCAGCTCAAACAAACTAAAAATCAAGACATGAAGCAAATGTCGGGCCACAGCAGACTCCCCAGTCATTGATAGATCTGTTGAAATTCAGCTGCAGGAGACTGAAGCCATTCTATCCATCTTAATGAAGAATGTTTAAACACAGGAAATTCGTTTCTTAAAAAAAAATCAGTCGGAGGACAGCAAGAGGCTGACTTCCCAGAACTCACTCCGGGCTGCATTCCCAAGGCCCCGCTGGAGAGCTGTCCTTGCGCCTCAGACTGGGGCTTCAGGCGGCCTCTGCCGGAAACTGAGTCAGAGACCTTCCTCCAGTCCCGGGAGGCAGCCGCTGCCACTTCCCTGCCACAGCCGTGGCCGGGCCATCGCGGGAGGAAAGCTAATATTTCAGTGTTTGTGGACATCGGCATCCAATGCCAAAGCCTTCCACTCCATTGCTGCTTCCCAGTCTCACGTGCACACACACATCCGATCGGAGGGATCTGATTTCCATTTAGAATACAACTGACAGGGAGTCTGAGAGACGCAGCTGACCAAGCTCTGATGTACAGGAGGGCCCATCAAAGGGGATTATGTCCAATCAAAACAGCCACTGCACACTCATCCTTTGTCTCTCTCTTGTATATGTGTGCATTCCATTCAGAATATTTTAACCCTCTACCCTTGACCATGGAAACTCAACTGTTTTAGGCTGGGATTGTTTTCTGATTATGCAAAGTCAGATGTACTTGTACACACAACCATGAGGGAAAGCGGTCTTTGGGCAAACAGAGGAGATGGAGAGCCTTAAGGAGCTGGCTCGGGGCCTCCTGCATTGCAAGGATCTGCTTTGTTACCCTCACATGTTCCATCTCATGACCTGACACTAAAACTATGGGTCACTTCACAAATCTGCATGCCATACCAATCTTCTCTGTGTCCTTCCAATGTTTACGTTTGTGCTGCTGAAGCAAGCACTTGAGCTGGGATTTTTAAAAATATATGTTTTTATTACTGATTTCAGAGAGGAACGGAGAGGGGGAGAGAAATAGAAACATCAACGATGAGAGAGAATCATTGATAGGCTGCCTCCTGCATGCCCCACACTGGGGATTGAGCCTGTAACAGGGCATGTGCCCTGACCAAGAATCAAACTATGACCTCCTGGTTCATAGGTCAATGCTCAACCACTGAGCCAGGCCAACCGGGTTGAGCTGGGATTTGGAGGCTGACCATATAGCACGTGAGAACGTCAGCCTGCTTGCAATGGATTCATTGGGTCTTCCTCAGTTTCAAAGTCACAGGGGTTAGAAACTGTCTTTAATTTGGGGACCAGGCATTAGTAGTCATGGCGCGGTGTTGTTTTCCTTACCAAACCTGCAAGTTTCTTGAATTCTTTCCCAGGTTCCATAATGGCCACATTTCAAAGGATCTTATATCCATTTCACTTGGTTCATAAAATTTCTATTGGAGTCACCATTTCTGCATTGGAAACATTTTCATCTATCAAGGCCCTTTTCTCTTGATCATTCCACATCTCCCCCCCCCCCCCCCCCCCCTCTCTAAATCCAAGGCAAACAACAAGAGAGCAATCCAGGACAAACTCAGAAACCACGCATTCATTTCACTAATAAGTTACAGTGCTTTCAGACACACATTTATCTAACAGTCCACCCTCCCACAAAGTCGGGAGTTTAATGGCGAGTTTAGGATGCAAGGGCACTTTAATGGAAAATGGAAAACTATGTGGGGAAATTAGAACATGCTTCCTTCGCTTCACTCTGCACCACCTGCTTCCTCTGGACCTCTCTGTCCCCATTTCTGTTTTGAGATTGTGCTCCTGAACGTAAAGATCTGGTGATCTAATACGGCAGTCAGGGCAAGCAAATGCAGCCATAAATAGTCCAATAAAACCCTTTGCACTTGGTTCCGCAGCAGAGCTGCAGTCATAAAGGTGTCTGCAGCTCTATCTTGCAATCCTACTTACCAACCTTCAGGCATACTTAACTCTGTTAAATGTGTGTTTTTCTCTCCACGCGTGGCCTTAGTGACCCCTTAGGCTCCTCTCTGCGCAGCTTCCCGTTTCCGTACACGTGGAGGGAGCTGGTTTTCTCTGCTCGCCTCTGACTCTGCCTCTCTCTTGCTGATTCATGTAGCAAATCCTTGTCAAAAGGAATCTTGATTAATAATCGCTCTCAAATGCCACTCTCTGCCTCACACCTCCATGCTGAATATTTTTAGTCGTTTGTTATTCACTATTGAATCAAAGCTTGAAGTCCTAGGCCTGGGTGGCTCAGTGGTTGAGTGTCGACCACTGAACCAGGAGGTCACAGTTAAGATTCCTGGTCAGGGCACATGCCTGCATTGGGGGCTAGATCCCCAGCAGGAGGGAGATGATCAATGATTCTCTCTCATCATTGATGTTTCTGTTTCTCTTTCCCTCTCCCTTCTTCTCTGAAATAAATAAAAATATATTTAAACAACCAAACAACCCCTCCCCTAAAAAAAAAACACACACAAAAAAACAAACACCATGAAGTCATAAAAAGGATATATTAAAATTCTTTATCCTGTCCTCTCATTTTGCACACGAAGGAAAAAAGTTCAGCGTAAGGGATTTCCCCATCCACGTAAACATTTATTCAGCATTCGTCAAACATGGATGCCATACCCAGACTGATCCGCAAACAAGCACACTTCCGTTTTGATCTCCTCAATGCCTGGCAGTGTACCTGACTCCTGCAATGTGTGCAAGCGCCACTGATCGGACGGATAAATGGGTGTGCGAGTGGATGAGGGACCGAAGGAAGGCATCTGAAATATACTGAGCAGCAAAAACTGCAGTGGTCTTCCACTGTCACTCAGCACTAGTGGCTCCGCCCAAATTTCAAAATAGAAGACACTACGGCTTGGGAACTTGCACTAAGGTCTGCTAGATTTCTGATTTCAAACCTGCATTTACATAGAAAACTGCCTTTACATATTTCTGGTTGGTTTAAAGAACTTAATAGAACAGAAGAGTATCGTCCGCCAAGGTAACCTTTAGTGCAACCACTGCCCACCACAAACGCTGTGTTGGCCTGCAAAGAGATATATGTCAAGCTACGTTACGTGTATTCATTTATACAACACATATTTATAGGGCATATATCCGTGGATAGATGTTTCCCAACCTGTGGGGTCAAGGGCTTTAGTTTTTCATGTTGGTCTGCCTGGTTTTAAACATAGATTTTACAATTTATTGCCTATGTAACCTTGGTCGGTTACTCAACTACTCTGTTTCCTAATTGGTAAAATGTGGATAATTCTAGAATCTATCTCATAGGATCTTTGTGAAAATAAAATGAGTAAATACTTGTGAAGTGCTTAAATAGTGTATTTATTGATAAGAACAACACTGGTGAGGATCTCCATGACCACAGTACCATGTATACCTCAAGGGGTTTAGAGATTCCTTAAGAGATAGTCCCTATCTTCATGACATTTTAACCTGTTACCTCATTATAGGATGGCTAATGTATGATCTAACCTTCGATATGCACATTCTGTCTTATTAATAAGATTACAGCCCTGGCTGGTTTGGCTCAGTGGATAGAGCGTCGGCCTGCGGACTCAAGGGTCCCAGGTTCGATTCCGGTCAAGGGCATGTACCTTGGTTGCAGGCGCATCCCCAGTGGGGGGTGTGCAGGAGGCAGCTGATTGATGTTTCTCTCTCATTGATGTTTCTGGCTCTCTATCCCTCTCCTTTTCTCTCTGTAAAAAAATCAATAAAATATATTTTAAAAAAAAGATTACATGCTCCAAAAAGATAGACACTGTTGTAACTAAAAATAGATACATTTATTTATAAACATGTATATTACTATTTATATATTGTATTCTTTTCTACGTGACATATTTATATATTTGGTAAAAAATATAAATGAGCTGTACACTGGATTTCTATTAATTTGACTGCTTTATTTCTTTGAAGGTTATTCTTCTTTATCCTTGAGGTGAATCTTATTTTCACCTCTGAGTACCACCACGTGATGCTGAGACTAACGCTCTCAATATCAGAAACGGAACCCAAACTGCAGTTCCCAACTTCGGCCTTTGGTTTCTTAGAAACACTGTAATTTCTCTTTCAGACGAGCTGCTCTGTCAGGGTTCTGGCCTTTGGAATTAATCATTAGATCTTCTCAAGTAGATTTTTGTTTGTTTGTTTTGTTTTTTAAAAAACATTTTAAAATATATTTTTATTGATTTCAGAGAGGACGGGAGAGGGAGAGAGAAACATCAATGATGAGAGAGAATCATCCATCAGCCACATCCTGCATGCCCCCTACTGGGGATCCAGCCCACACCCCAGTTCCTAGGTCGATGCTCAACCACTGAGCAGCACGGGCTGGGCTCAAGTAGATGTTTTATTGCTCGTTGTCTTTAAACACTTCACGGTGAATTTTCTGGAGATTCCTAGCAGAGGGTTTCCTCACTAAAGGTCTCTAATTATCTAATTTCTTCCTAAGCATCTTCTCAATAGAGTTAACAACCTCCCTAGTTTTCCAAGGGCTATATGCGTTAGGGATATAACTACAATTACATATTGACATAGCATGTATCTTCATCATATTTCTATAAGTACATTCTCCTACTTTATCAGACTCAGAAAACAGTAATTTATCCTTTTTGGATCAAAGGCAATGACATAATAATTATCATAATTCTGCCACAATTTGGGCCTAAGTCTGGGTAGCAATATTTAATAACTCTTCTGGCCCAGTTATAATATTGAAGTTACAAACACAGATTGGCAAAAGAGATAATATTACGTCTAACACGGTAATGGTATGGCAATGGGCATTGATGGCTGTGCCAAATGGCAGACTGGCAATTTTAAAAGCCTCTTAACAGCCTTAAAGTTCTTAGTTATTTGCCCATCTGAGTCATTTCTAGATTTGATTATCAAGACATAGGGTTTAAATGTCTCTACTAATTCATCAATGGATCAACAACAACTATGTGTTAAAAATAGCACTTTTCTTAAAGGAAATTTATATTAAATTTAAACTCTAGTCTCTAAATGTCTCTGAAAATTAAATGAATACAGTCAAGATACATGTAAAATGGGGAGTTTGATGCCACATCCTACATTTTATGTAAAAGATTCTATGTGGTTTGGATGGACGGGAGCGTGAAGCATGACCTTGTCAAATGCCAAAGCACCTGGAAGAGAGCCTTTGCCCAGAGTCAGTGCTCCGGGAACATGTGTGAGAGCTGTATGGATTCTGTCACTTAACATACACTCCTTCCCTGAGCCATACCATCAATGTACACATGATTTATGTGTGTGTCCTGTATATATTATGACCCTAGAACTGATTTACTGCTTATAAACCAGATTCTTTATTAAAAATACTTTTCTTATTTCACAAACTTATTTTATAAGCGTATTCTTGTAAGTATTTGCTACTTTATTTAACACACATTTACTGAGCATCTAGTATAGGTCAGGTACTGTACATACTTCTACAAGTCTTTGCCCTTCGGTAGCTTATGATCTATCTAGTGATGCATACAGGCAATAACAACACAGGCTGATGGTGTTAAGATAGACTCATTCCATGGTAGGAAGGCAGTATATGGGCGGGCCAATAAAATTTGGGATGGGAAGAATATAACGACTTTTTGAAGGAAAGGACAAAAAAAAAAAAAAAAGCTAAGATGGGACAGACAAGGAGGGTGCTGGTACCAGCTGTGACAGACTATTGTACACACTGTCTCTCAATTCTGGGATCAGTGACACAGAGTTAGTAGCCTGAAATAAACCGTGGGTTCTTTGTTTGTCTGTTTAATTCTCCAACCACAGTCTACTTCCTCGTGTTACTGGTCCAAAGCTCATGTGCCCGAAGCTTCAAAAAGTCAAAACTCAAAATGTCAGAGTTTGGAGTAAGGAACGATTTGTTGATGAAGAAAGCACCAGTGGAGAAGATGAGAGACCCAATCCTTAAATCCATCTGAAGAAAGTACAGAATTCAGGCTTCTTTTATGTCAAGGGGAAGAGAAATGAGAGGGACCATTTTGGTAACAGTCAAGCCATAAGCACAATTCCTCTAATGATTAGCCTGTCCAAAAATCAAGACTAAGGAGGAGCTATTTGCCTGAAGGCCATGGGAACAAGATGAAGTCAGAGAAACCAAGCATTTCCCTCTGTTACGCCAGTGCGTCCACGGTGGTGACCAGTAAAAAGAGAACTGAAAGCAGCGCTGGCAGAGAGAAATGGCATGCACAGGGCCCAGAGGCCGAGACCTCAGCTGTCCTTGGGGGAGACCTTTAACATGGTTGAAGAATGATGTTTGACATGGAGTGTGCTGGAGATGGAGAGATTAACTAGACACTGTATCATAAAATACCCAGTCAACCACATCATGTGCCATGCACATTACAGGAAATACACTTGAGATATTTTGGGGAAAAAATAACTTCAAAATTTTTGTGTCAAAAATATTAACTTGTTCAATGGAAGCTGAATTTCCTGTAACTTTCCTGTACGTATCATTGCACTTCCCCCTAGGGAGGACCTCTCTGATCTCTTGGGATAGGGAGTTGCCCTTGGAGCTGGGTCTCTATTGTTTCTCATGGGAGTTTCACTACTGACACTTGTTTCGCTTTCTGAATCTAGACATCGCTATGATTATGATTGTCTTTTTGCCTTCATCTCTGTGACGATGAGCGTTTCCAATGCTGCCCTTCTGCCACCCGCTGCCAGGAATAACTCATCGTTTCTACATCAACTGCCTTTCCCCTACTATTCTTCCTTTCCCATGCAGATGGTAAACAGTGATGAGGTTACTTAATTTTCTCATCGCCATGACACAGTCTGGGACCGGAATTGCCTGCAAGGAGACAGCTTTGCCTGGAAAATGGTTTTTTTCTATAATGTATTGTAGCCATTTCCAGAAACTCTGAAGCTGTTTACTATGTGAATGGGACATCACAGACAAATGCAGATTGTGTGGAGGGAGCTGGGGGGGGGGGGGGGCGGTTATTTCCCTTTTCTTCTGATCCCATAGGAGGAGTTCCAGTGCAGAGCCCCTACCATTCATGGGACCAATTACCTTTGAATTCTAATTCCAGTTCTCCAGTGATTACCCTATCGCTGGGCACTTCCTCCTATTCTAGGAAAAGAGTAGCATTTGCTCCTAGTGTTTATGAGGCCCTATTTCCCTTTCTCTTAGGATTCCAACAGTGTGGAAGTAATTTGTTGAGACTTATTTGTATTTATTATTGGAGTTATTTTTGTCCTTTTGTGTTTGTTATTGAAATTTTCCATCATTATTACTAATTTGCACTTATTGACTTGTAGTATGGTTTTTTTACACCTTGTTTATAAGTGACAGTATTTCTCAATTTTAATATTTTTGTGACATTTTACATATATATTTAATTTTATTGAGTGGTATAGAGATTGCAGACCCCATTACCATTCTCCATTCCTCCCACACTGACAACTTTTTCAGCAAGGCATAAAGTCAACGGAAAACTACATTTCCAAGGCCCTCTGGCAATTAAGAATGGACTTGTGTCTAAACTCTGGGAAACGGAAGGAAACTTGGAAAGCATGTGCTGTTTTCAGGGACTTTCCTAAGAGGCACATCAATGCACGCCCATTGCCCATTCTTTATTAATCTCTCCATCCTGTTGTGAAGTGCAGATGACTCTTTAGATATTAAGGTTTTAAGGAATAGAGGAGTGACGGATTTCATGGACTAGACCCACCATGCCAGCCACAGACTGTCTCTCTCCGGAGTGAGCCTCTACCATGTTTCACCCACTGCCAACTCTTCTTCAGCCTTGTGATGGCATAGGGCACTAGATAATTCAGGATATTCTTATGTCAAGGTCAGTGGACTAACAACTTGAACTCCATCTGCAACTTTAATTCTCTTTCGCCATCTATAGAGAGTAATTATGCTTGGTATTCATTTCCATATAGTTCAACAACAGAGGAGAATAACTATCTTGTCGATTAAATAACATTTTAAATCCCTTTATCATCTAAGGGAGCTTACTACTTGTGAATCTAATATGCATTCTTATCTCACTTTCCTGATTTTATTTAAATGGAGGAATGCAATCAGCTTAAGAGAACAAACAAATGAAGGAAAATTCTCTAAGCCACCCTTTCACACGGTCTGGGCAATGAGATGGAGTGAAGATTAAAAGGGGTGTTTTTATCAGGGAGTAGTGCCCACCAGGCTTCCTGAACCTTGTACCAATTGTTGGAGCTCCTCCGGTGAGCATCCTGTGTCCTTGAGGTTGGAAACTATGAGAATTCAACAGATGAAAAGATAGAAGGACTTCAAGTCCTCCACGTGTTTGGGGAACCCCTACCCCAGCCCTGGCCTGTAACCCTTTTACATGATATAATAAACTAATTAATTTAAGGAACGGAAAGCTTTACCAATTTACTGCCTTATTACTTGTTGAATGCAATTCCTAGGTTAAAATTTGTTCTCTTTATGTAACTAAGATTATGTGTTTTTTAATTTATTTTCCTTTTTTCAATATTCAAATCATCTCTGCAAACTGACATTAGCAAAATTAATTACCTTGCTTCAGTTCCATGCAAATTTGCATAGTGTTCTCACAATACAGCTCACATAAATGGATGGGGGAATGTAAATTGCTTAGCCAATGGATTCAATAACACTGGTTAATCGATGTTTCTAGTAATATAGTTTCAGGAACAAACAGATGCATCACATACACTTGTGGGTTGAACATAGCATTAAAAAAAAAAAAAAAAAGTCCATGTATTACCCGGCCGTTGTGGCTCAGTGGTTGAACATCAACCCATGAACCAAGAGGTCACGGTTGGGTTGGATTCCTGGTCAGGGCACAAGCCTGGGTTGCAGGCTCCATCCCTCCCAGGGGGCGTGCAGGAGGCAGCCAAACAATGATTCTCAGCATTGACGTTTTTCTCTTCCTCTCCACCTCTCTCTTTCTCTCTGAAATCAATAAAAAATACATTTTTTAAAAAAGGAAGGAAAATCCATGTATTCAGGAACCACATATAGGACCTCATGATAGTTGCTGCGCGGGACTTAAATCTAGACGCACAGGTGAAGCAATCATGATCAGCCACGGCCCTGCTTTCCCTCCCTGAGGCACACGGGGGCTCAGCTGCAGTTTACCCCCGGCTCCTCAAACGATGTTTGATCCTTAAAGAATGTGTTAATACTTTAACATTTTACACTGAAGATCTATAAACATGTTACTGCTTCTGAGTCTGCCGTGTGAAGGTTTTACTTAAACAAGAACTTTCTACCCGTCTCCAGACCAAGAACTCGGCCCACACACGTTTGCGATGCTGTCGCTACAGCGAAAAAAGGAAAAGACATGTTGGAGAAGAAAATCTACCTGAAGATAGAATGTAATGAAAGGAAAGACCCGGCCTGGAGAGAGTTCTTTAGGTCACACGAGAGAGACTGCATTTTCCTGTCCTAAACATTTACATGATGGCCCTCTCCGTCTTGCCCAACTTGGAGTGTACCTTTTATATCACGGTCATCAGATAAGAGGTTCTTGCTACCCGTCCATCACACTGCATTTTTAAAAAAATGCATTTTCATTGATTTCAGAGAAGAAGGGAGAGGGATAGAGAGAGAGAAACGTCAATGATGAGAGAGGATCATGGATCGGCTGCCTCCTGCACGCTCTCTACATCTACATCTAAAATACGCAAATTTTAAAAATTCGAATCCATTGATGATTGTCATTATTAGAAAGATCTTGTATTATGTGAGCAATATGTATGGTGACTGATTGAAAACATTCACTTTTGGTAAAATAATATATTTTTTTATTGCACTCAATGTTTAAGCAAATTTCCATAACTACGGTAATCATTTATCTTTGCCATCTCTGTATAATCATATTAACTTTATTGTTTTGAATGAGCTTTGAAGGTCAACCATTTCAATAAAAAATTAAAAACCTGGGCCAGCACGTAGGAAAGCTGTTGCTGGCGATGGTTTATCTTGGCCTCTAGTTTACCTCGCCGCCTCCGCTATCTTATCACCTGAGATTGCTTTCCTCAGCCCACAGTCTGTCTTTCAGCTTTGGAAGCTCAGTAACCATGGTCTTGCTGAAACAGACTCATGCTAAGTGTCCCCGAGAGACCAATGCATTAAACTAGAAATTTTATGCATGCATGTTTAGTCTTAAATGAATTTGTCACATGGGTGAAAATACTAATTTCACTCAGTGTGGAAATGTAACTGATAATCCGAAGAGGTTTTGGTGAGGGTATTATCAGAACAAGGTAAATTAAATGAAGCAACCTCATGAATGATTTGTCTTCGGATGTGTGTAATCCATCAACCTGGAAACTCAAAATGCCCCCATCTCTATCCACGTCTCCAGGACACGAAGGGCCACACTGTTACCCATGAACCCTCTAGTCTTTGTCCTCTCAGTCAGCATCCCTTCTCGTCCCCAGCAGGTTGAGAACTTTTGATGAGTCATTCATTTACTTTCTCCTCTGGGTCCAAGGCGGGTTCACTTCCCCCAGCCCCAACCTTTCCCTTTCTCCTCTTCCCGCACCCCCGCCCCGCCATTAGCTATGTAAATTCAACAAGGACAGCCAATTCTCCTAAGCCTGGGAGTCAGTTTCCTTGGGATGACTTTGCTTGGGTATTAATGTATTATTTTTACAGTTCAACTTTTGGAGGATGTTCTTATATTCTGAGTTTCAGTTTTTCTGAGAGAAGCCTCAGTGCGATTCTCCAAGTACTGACGAAGGCCTACAAAGAAGGCTGCACACAGGAACCTAACATTCCCCGGTGCGGAGGCTGCGGGATGAAAGCCTGAGATCTGAGAAGTGTTTGAAGCTCTCAGTTGACTTGACCCATTGTCTTCACGCTCACACAGACCTCCTGTACCTCTGAAGCACTTGCAGACGGAGAGGCCTCTGGAATCGTCATTCCCAGGACTTCGGGGAACGCGGACAAACGGTCAGAAACTGTCGCCCGGGGTTTCCACGTAGACGTGAAACACACACAATAAAACCATTTTGTTCTAAAGTGTCTCGGCTCTCTGTCTCGTTTTTCTTTGTGAGGATTATTTACGGTAGAAGCATAAGCCTGATGAAAATGAAGTCTTCAGGAGGATTTCAAAAATGACAGATTTTTCTACTTTGAATTTATAGCCTTTTAATAATAACAAGCTGTTACTAAAATAACAGGGTGGTTTCCACGCTGCCTTTGTGTTCCAGCATCCCTAGACATTTAGTGATTATCATACTCTGAAACAGTATCATTTAAAATATATATATATATATGTATACATATACACATTGTGATATTTTATTAAAGAAAAATTATTAGATTCATCATCTGCTGGGCTATGAAAAACAGTTAACAATATTTCCAGACCTGATGGCACGGCTCAGTGGTTGAGCGTCGGCCTATGAACCAGGTTACAGTTCGATTCCTGGTCAGGGCACATGTCCCGGTTGCAGGCTAGATCCTCTGTGGGGGGCGTGCAGGAGGCAGCCGATCCATGATTCTCTCTCATCACTGATATTTCTAGCTCTCTCTCCCTCTCCCTTCCTCTCTGAGATCAAGAACAATATATTAAAAAAACAACAACAACACACCAATATTTCCATATTCTTATTTTTTATGCAGGAATATTATCCGAGGGAGGTGTAACGCCTCGTCTTCTTGGCCATCCACTCTGAGGTTGTTTCCTGTCCGTCCGTTTTCTGTTTCCCGCTGGTTTACTGCAGCCGGCAGGACATCTAACCGAATAGCTTGCTTCGCCGCCACAGCCTGGACTCTAATTCTGTCCCCGTCCTGTCCCATTACCGTCTTGCCCGAGGCCTGTCACCACGCCATGGCAGCAGGCAGGAGGAGCAGGGAAGGAACATTGAGGGAGGCAGCTGCATTCCGGTGATTTCCCAAGGGGAGACGAACACCAATCTACCGGAGGACCTTGGCCGCGGCGGGTGAAACCAGGACAGCGCCTCTATTTCCAGCACATTAGGACGGCTTCCGGCTTCCGTTCTGCCTCCCTCAGCTCCAGGGGGACATGCTGACAGCCCCTGACCTTTCATCAGTGGAACCAGGGGAGCCGGAGGTTATTTTAGGGCTCCCTAGCAACCGCAGCGGAGGCCTTCCCGTTTCTGAGGGGGAACCGGGTGGCCCCCTCACTTAGGGAATGTGGCCATCTATCTATTTGCATCTGTTGCAATGGCAGAAAAAAAAAAAAACATAGGTCACACTATGTATGTATGTTTTTTTAATTTTATTGTTTTTCTCTTTGCTAAATGGAGGTGATTATTCTTACTTCAGAAGAAATGTTTCCTAACTTTCCTGTGTTCACTGGCCCACTTTAGAGAAGGTAATGATGCATAAACATCATCAAGATGCAAACTGGCCCTTTCTGATTTCTGCAATCAGCGAGGGGGCCCCGCACTCCCCAGCCGGCTCCTGGCCCTTCCCTTCACCTGGGAGTGTCCTGCCTCCCTTCTCACCCAATGGTCCCCCGCGCCCTCCAGCGTGTTCACCCCTGCGTGACTCACCCACGCTCTCCTCTGCCTGAAGCAGCTCGTCCCTCTTCCCCTGCTCCGCCAGACCACACGTCAGTTTCCCCAGAACCCTTCTCTCTCTCTTTTTTATAAATATATTTTTATTGATTTCAGAGAGGAAGGGAGAGGGAGAGAGAGAGAGAGAAACATCAGTGATGAGAGAGAATCATTGATTGGCTGCCTCCTGCACACCCCCTACGGGGGATCAAGTCCACAACCTGGCATGTGCCCTGACTGGGAACGGAACGGTGACCTCCTGGTTCGTAGGTGGATGCTCGACCACTGAGCCACACTGGCCGGGCCAGATCCCTTCTTTAAATACTGAAATCCTGGAAGGCCACAGGTCTCCGCTTTGTCCTGATAGCATCTATCATATCAGGGTATCCAAGCTCCTTTTACTCCAGTAGAAGACTAGCTGCTCATTCCACATGAAGCAAAAAGTACTTGTCTTTTTTTTTTTAATTTTATTTCCAATGCATAGCATACCTGCTGAAATGCTGCAGGCTTTTAAATTAATTATTTGAATAAATGAAATAGTGGTGATTTGCTATTTAGTGTTTCTTAAAGAAGAGGATAAGTTTGTAATTTTCCCCTTTCAATTAAAGTGAGCCTCATTTCACAGTTTTAATGGTGAGTTCTTTCTATGCAAAACGTTCATTGAAGAAAAGACTTACATATTTTTATTTAGAAATATTGATCTCTACCGCTATGTCAATCTTCAATTACATAACAACTTTTCAACAAAGAGGAAGCTGTGGACTCCTTCAGTATTCGTGGGCTGGGAGACATTTTCACTGCCCTTGCTTCCCGTTACATCTTTTCAATAATGACACAGGCTGGCTTCACAATTGGGGCTCAAAACGCATTACCTTTAACAATCCTTACAATTCTGATCTTATTTTAACACTGTATTCTCTGCAGGGAATAAAGAGGTGTTTGAGCCAAGAAGTTAGGTGAGAACTGGTGTTTGTAGACTTGGGAACACTTACTATTCCCAGGCTGCCATTTTCTCGGACACATCTTTTCCCTGAGCGATGGAAGGGAATGCGGGGTCTGCACTGTTTTCTGTCACCTGCAGGCTAGCCTGGGCCTCTCCCCCACCCCAGGACACCTACTCCTTCTGTTGTCTTTTCTCCTGTGGTTGGAGTCATGAGGCCCAAGGAGGCCGCTTTTAAAAAAAATATTATTATTCTGAAAACAGCAAACATATCCTAACTAAGAAGATGAAACCACCTCAGCATGAGGCCAGGACACTTTGACCTTTATCATTACGTTTAGTCTTAGTCTCTCTTCTCTTAATCAATCCCACTCACCGCCCCCCCCCCCATTCTTATTTATACGTTAATCTCTCTCCAAGCTCCTTCTCCATTGTAAACATCCCCCAATGTCTCCTTCCTCTGATTGCATTTCTCCTTCGGATTCCTTAAGTGGCATTTCCAGTGCTCATTTTCTCTCTAGCTCCATGTTTTGCAGAGAGCTGGGCAACTTTTCCAGTCCTGCGTCTCCCTTTCTCAGGAGCATGCTTCGTTACTCCTGGGAGACAAAGGACTCCGATTGTGCGGCACCTGTCAGAGGCGATTAATTCATGCTTTCCGAGCTGAATGGACTCGAGAGGAGCAGGGAGCGGCCTGGGCGGCAGGAGGTGCGCAGGGAACTAGGGTGCCCCTTCAGAGACTCCCCTGGCCGCCATCCTTTCATCCTCTCCCGTGTCTTTCCCGCAGCCTTGCGGGTTATTTGTCTGCAGTGCTGCTCAGTGCAGACAATAGAGAGGGATTCATTAAGCTTTCAAGGCAGCGCCTCGCACTAAAAGTGGTTACAGGTCACCAATTTCCCAGTTATTCTTGGGAGCACTTAATTGCACACACTATTAGTATTGTTTCTTTTCAGGCAATAGAAAAATGAGTCTTCCTACATGCTAAGCATATCAGCCCATAAATGCGCAGGCTGTATGTGCTGCTCAGTGTGGCGCTGCTGATGGAACCCGGCTGGGTTTATGACACACGGGTTCCTCACTGGCTAACGAGGCTGGGAGGAGCCCGGGGGGGACTGTTTCTGAGGCCTGTCCCGCCCTCTTTGTAGGAATAGGGTCACAGCCTTGATGAGGTTTCTTTCTTCAAAGCAAAAGCTTAGTTTTCTAACATTAAAAGGTAAGACACCCTTACTTTTTTTTTTTTAACAAAAATGTTGTACTGAGTTTAAAATTCCTGTAGTTTTGTTTTAATCCTCACCCGAGAGAAACATCAATGTGAGAGAGACTGGTTGCTACTGGCTGCCTCCTGCACGTGCCCCTACTTGGGTCCGGAAGCAAACCTGCAACCCAGGTACCTGCCCTTGACCGGGTGGGAATCAAACCCAAGACCCTTCAGTGTGCTGGCTGATGCTAACCATTGAGCACCCACCTGTCAGGGCAAAACAATTCCTATAGTTTTTTTTATTTTTATTAGAAAGTAAAAGTAATTTGGAAGATTATTGTATGCATTGATGAGCAGCTAGTTTATACTTAGTGATGTTTCTATTTAACTCAGTATCATATGGATGTTCGCAGATAACAACTTAATTGTAAAAATCCACCAGAAACGCTGTTAACTTTTAAAAACCAAGATAACCCTAATTCAAGAAAGATGTTTTTATTCACATCATTATCCCAATCGCACTAAATATATAGCCATATGCACTCATAATCCCATTGATATTTCCCTAAGAAATTAAAGGCCAGGGGATATAAAGTCATAACAGAAGGAACTTAAAGTCATCACATATATTTTTAAACATAATTCCTAAAGTCTGAGTTCTCCATTACGAAGCCTGTGCGTGGAACAGCTCTCCCCAGGCACGCGGTTCGCAATAAATACGTACTCCCTGCGGCCGGCCTCCGCCCATGGGATAAATCTGCAGCAGGTCTTGAAGCAACTGGTCATAAAATATAGACAAATGATTGGAATGTCTGAAGGTTAAACTCATTTTCCAATAAAATGAAAAGGGTTCATATAAAATCTAAGATAAGCGATGATTTAAAGCCATTTCTTTGCTTTCCAAGAACTATGGAATTTCAATTAAAAAAAAAAAAATGGAGACGTATTTCAGGTGGAAGAACGAGGATGCTCCCGTGGCTTCCAGAAAACTAGTTTTGCCCTAGTCGGTTTGGCTCAGTGGATAGAGCAGCGGCCTGCAGACTGGAGGGTCCCAGGTTCGATTACGGCCAAGGGCACATGACCGGGTTGCGGGCTCTATCCCCAGTGGGGGCGAGCAGGAGGCAGCCGATCAATGATTCTCTCTCATCATTGATGTTTCTCTCTCTCTCTCTCCCTCTCCCTTCCTCTCTGAAATCAATAAAAGAAATTTAAAAAAAGAAAGAAAACGAGTTTCTTCTTTAGAACACATTTCCTTTTGTTTGGAAGCAAAGAGACTTGCCTGCTGTTGGTTGGGAAGTGGCCGACGCCTTTTCAGTAGCATTGCGTGTCCTCAGTGTTCAACTTGATGCCCAGGAACGGCTGGGAAGTGTTATTGTGATGGAAAGAATTGTGTGTGTGTGTTTCTCAGCAACAAACTCATTGAATGCATGCCTTGTTTATGAATTAGGGGGTCACAGCTTCTTTGTGGATATAAATTTACTTAATGAGTAGAGAAAATAGATGGCTGATCTTCAGATAATATAATACACCATAGACAGTGGCTGGTGAAGCAATGTGAATGATAGAGCTACAGACGATTCTGTTGAGAGGACTTTAATTTACAGCCAGCTTGGGCCTAAATCATAATTTGATAATAAACAGGATGTGGTATTGCAAATATTTATGGCTCTTTCAGCATTTGTCTCTATTTCGAACAAATGGGAGTATGCAGTAAATTATTCCTACTCTGCATTGACTGCTATGGATAAAATTTAGGAGTTAGATGTTGGACATTGGGGGGGATTTTTGCACTAAACTGATGATCTAGGAGTAGGCTACTCCTTGGGATGTACCGTCATTTCAAACACAGTTGTGAGTTGATCAACTTGTGTTCAGCAAAAATGCTCCAACCCAGAGCACTCTGATGGGAGCTGATGAATAGCGAGGATGTTGCCATCCCTCCCAATGCTAAGTTAGCTGGTAGGGATGCTGAACTTTACCACCAGTGTCTTACATTGCACGTTTACCAAAGTAAAATGTACATTAAAGTCAGTTACCCCCTCTTGGAAAACCAATATTTGCATACATATAAAAATAAAGAGGCATGTTTATAACAGAAAACAACCACCACCAATACATTAACCCTTTGCACTCGCTTGCTTTTTTCTCGATTCCTTTATTCCACTCGGGATTTAATTTTTTAAATACCCCAGATTTTACAAAGCGCGGCAGTAGAATAAAAAACTGGAGTTTCTTTTCATACAAACTTATTTATTTGGATTTTTTTATATTTCAAATTATTGATACATTCAAAGAGTAATTTTAATCTCGACATCAGAGTGCAAAAGGTTAAGATCCTATTAAAATTACCCCTAGATATGTATTTTAAATAATGATTACAATTAAAAGGACACATGGCCAATCCACAATCTCAGTGGAAGATTTTCACACACCTGTCTCAGAGACTGACAGATGAAGCAGGTAAACACGAGTAAAGCATTTAAAAATTAGATAAAATGATTTATAAAGTGTTAAAATATTTGCGAATCAATGCGAGAGCTGAACAGTACAAATTTACAGTTTGAGTGTCCATGTCTGTGTGTGAAGAGACTGACAGTCAAGCAAATGGATCCTGAAAAACAGGATAAACATTCTCTTCTCTCCTATGTGATATGTCACAACGGATTTTCAAACAAAAATCCTCAAGTGGATCAATTTTATATGAATTTTGCTTTGTTTATGATTCAGTACAACTCTAAACTAACAAAAGAAAAAATCCACATCTCTGTCTCGATACACAGGAATGAAACATTCTGTACGCCCATTTTTGGGGCGGATGTTGCGCGCTGCTATTTAATCGAATTTCTAGCTGTATTTCTACCACACGTGGCATTCAGCTTCCGGTACAGCAGACGTGTTGACCCAACATCAGTTGTCATTTTGTTTAAATGGTGTTCAGACTCATTATGGTATGTGCATCCTGGACACAGTCACGGTTGCAGAGGAGAAGCCCGATGGGTCATGAAATGGCACAGACAGGAGAGCAGGAGGGATGGAATGGCAGCACATCCCCTCTATGCCTGCGGCCGGTTCATTTCCACGGCCCTCGGGGAACTGCAGGTGGACACAAGCACCCAGGAAGAGCAGGGCCGCCTACAGGTGACAGCAGCGCCTCTGCCCCCGCCGCCCGCGCCCCCCAGGAAGATGGGGGAGGCGCCGGGGTCCTCACTGCATTATTTCCTAACCGATGTTTTCAGTCCGCAAAGCGAAACTGAGGACTAAACTGTGGCTCCCAGGTTGGAACTATTTCTCACCTTGGATCCCCTCTTGCCCTGTTAATTGGAAATTAAAGTAATCGGCTCACTTTTTTTTTTTTCTCTCTCTCCTAGCTTTCTTTTCAAAAGCTTAAAAAATACCATGGATTATGATCTTTTGATTCATAACTAAAAATCATTGGACTGATATGTCCTTAAGAATCACTACTGAATGGGTAAAAATCACGCTTTTGAAAAACGAAGACTAGAAATGAAAATGTGTTAGTGCTCTTTCAATTGCTGAAGTAATTCAGTGTGTGAAAGTATTGCTTCGTATTCTACATAATAATCAGGTTACGTGGAATTTAAGGAAATCCCACCTAACAATAATAAGGCATGACTGTACAAAGCAGGCCATTACTCTGGAAGTGAAAATGTTTATTCCCTTGGTAAAAAAAAAAAATAAAAAAAAAAAAAAAGATAGTATTTGTCATTTTTCAGTCTCAAAAAACAACATCAGAGTCCTTAACTAAGGAAAAATAAATCAGCTTCCACTTTAACAGTAGTGACTACACCATGTGGTTTTTTTGTCACTTGTCAATTATAATACTACTAGGAGCCCAGTGCGCGATTCGAAATCGCCCCGCCGCCCACCCTCGAGTTGCCGGTCCACCCTGCCTCGCTCTCCGGCCCTTGAAGCAGCCGAGGCCACTGCTGATCAGGCCCTCCCCCAGTGCAGGCGCATGGAGGCCCCTGCCGCCCCACCCCCAATGCTGCGCGTGCACAATTTCCTCCTGTCCGGTCAACCCATTATGGCATCCTGGTTAATTAGCATATTTTTCTATTTTATATATATATATATATATAGATAGATAGATAGATAGATAGATAGATAGATTGTTGAATTAGTATACTAGTATACCACAAAACAAATAGTGAACAGTAAAAATTCCCAGACCTCAAGCAAAGCTACCCAGAGATAAGCAAGCACTCTCAAAGATGTTTAGTGTAGTCTGTATTAAATTTTCTATGCAGACACAAAATATATACCATTGTATTTGATAAATAATCAAAAATCTCCTGCTTAACCCGGGTATTAGGCAAAATTATTAAAACGTTTACATGTGATGCTAAAATGAGACTTTTTAAAAATTAACAACATATCTTGAAAGATGCTCTACATCTGTATTGATATCCCACTTTTCCTTTTACACCGAATATTACTGTATTATATATGTAACATGAATATTCTCAGCAAAATATGTTTCTTTGTACATTGGGCAATAAGATGCTTAATATTCCAATCTGACAGATAGAATGGTAATATCATTTATACTTTTTAAAAATTGCTCAACTATTAATGATAGTGACCATTTTTATTGGTCAATATTTTTAAAATCTTGCATGCCTACGTCGTGGTAAGCCTATTTGAAACATTTGAACCTTATAACACAAACATGAAAGCAGGTAATTTAAGCTTTTAAAATATTTTTCTGATTAACAATAATTTAGAAAATTCAGAAATCATAACAGAAAAAATAACTGAAGCCAAAAGTAACCACCATTAAAATACGGTATATATCCTTTAAGCCTTTTATTCCCTGCACACACCCTGACACTCTCTCTTTCTGTCTTTTTTTGTCCATACACACCCACACACTGCAGCAATACAATAGATTTCATAATGCAGAGACATGCTTACATTTTTTCCTTTTTTTAAAAAACCTCTAGCATTATAATTCTTTGAAAACTTATTTTAATAGATGTATATTGCATCCTACGGATGCATGGTAATTTATTGTTGGACTTACGGTTGGTTTCCAATTATTTACTAGAATAAATAACACTGCCGTGAATGTATTTAATCAGATCTGTAAAAAGGCAATGGCCTCTAGTGTCTTTTATTTGTTACTGTTAAGATGTTAGACCTACTGCGCAATATGTTGATAAGCTGTCTTGCGAGTATCAGGGAGTCAGCTCCCAGCCCCTTGCAGACAGGGACTGGACTGGGTCTCTGCAGAGTGGGACCCCTGAGGAGGAAGCTGGATATAGGAAGGAGGGCAGCCTGGTCTTCGACGGGAGAGAACACATCTTGCGGGTAATCATGTTTTGGGGTCATCGTGAAAGTGTACGCGAGTTGCCTGAAGCGACCCAGGAAGAAGGACTATTTCTGCTGGAGGACTTCTAGGAGGTGATGTCAGAGGACGGACAGATGCAGCCTCACGTCCTCCCCACCAGGAAGCATACCCACTGTCCCTGCGCTGATGGTAAAACGTAGGTGGGCTGGAGGCAGGAACTGAGCAGGAGGATGAGAATCCCGCCGCGTGGGAGCAGGAAAAGGGCCAGGAAAGGCAATCACGAGGCAGTGGTCACCGGTGTAAACACCTGCAGGGACGCCAGGACAGTTCATTTCAGGGCCCGTGGAGAGAGCTGCACCGACAGGGAGGCTGTGCAAGGGCAGGCTCTGTGGACCGGGGCACAGGGAGAACTCACAGGTAAGAAGTGTGGGCTGTGGAAGCTCACGCCCAGGCCTGCTCCCTCTCTCACTTCTCTTTGAGGGAGCAGGTAATGTATTCAGAGACGAACGTATTTGTCGGTGTTTTTTTAGAGAGATGTACTGCCACTATGCCATTGAAATAGAATTTAAGCGATAGAAGACAAAACCATGTTATTTTGAAGGAAGATAATATTTTATGAGATATTATCAAGTAAGAGAAGGCAACAACAGAGGTTAAAGATTTTTGTATAATAAAATGTATCTATTCCATTCTTAAACTCTGTTGTGTTGAGAAAACATCCTATTGGAACTGTGTTCAAGAATAAGAAACATTAACTGGAAGGAGATTGCCCTCCTTCAGGATTTGTTTAGGAAGTTTTCTGGATTTAGATCTGAAAATGATATTTTAATGAATATATGTTGTGTGTGTGTGTATGATGAAGAATGAAGATCAAGTATGGCGCCTTAAGATAAATGAAATTGGGCAATTTGAAGGATAAATATAGAAAACAAATCAAGATGCATTTACCAGATGATGATAGGAATATGAAATATAGGGTGTCCCCAACATGCATGCACACACTTTGAATAATTATAAAGGCAGTGCTTATTAGACTACATTTCATTTTCAAAATTAAGCCATCAACTGTTAAAGGATGGGACAGCCGGTATATTGTCAGCCCCAATTACTTGTAACGTACAGGTTATTTATAGAAAATGTTTTTTCTCTGTGTAGTTAGGCATCTCTCAGTGCCCTTTCCAAAGGTCAGCAACTCCCAGGAAGATGGATGGTGCATAGGTAGAACAATCTGGCATCCGTTATGTTTAAATTCCTGCTAACACTAATAAGATTATCCCTGCCCTTTTCTTCCATTTCCAAATAGTTTTTAGAGACCCCGTTTTTTTTTTTTTGAAAAGTGCTCCATATACCTTCTATGCAAAGATTATGCCGCTTTCCTATTATTTGGTAATGAGTTATGATGTTTTATAAGAAGCAGTAGGTGGAACAAAGCCTTTTTTGGGAAAGAAGGAAGCATTGAAATATAAAGGGCATTTCTCAATTTATAACTGGGCTCCATTATATTTTAGCTGGAAAGGGGCTAATAGAATAGCTATATTAATCTTTTTTTTTTTTGTAGTTGGAATGGTATAAATTACCTCGAAGTCATCCGCTCCTTTTCAGACAAAATGAGGCACTTTGTCATTCATGCTTGAGTTCCCTGGCCGCTCACCGCCTTGGTGGGCCCAGCATGGACTACTGGCCTCACTATTGCCTGTCCTGAGCTTCGCGGCCTCGTGCGTATGAAATACATAGCAAGAATCACTTGCGAAACTGGCCTGCTGTTGAGTGAAAGCTAGAGTGACGCCAGCTTTCTTTCCTTCCAAAGGCTTGCATTAGACAAAGTCGTAATGAAAAATTCAGTTAGGAGACAAACAAAACCGAGTACAACCTCATTCACTGGTGTTTGCACACGGAGCGCGGACAGCACGCTTCCTGTGGGACCCAGGCCGATAGCTGAAAGCGTGACAGCAATGCCTCATGGAACACATGGGGTGAGTGACAATGGTTTGCATAAAATACATCAGATGGAATGAGAAATAGCAGAGATAGCACTTCATTTACTCCAGGTTGTCTTTCTGAAGAATTCAAAAATACCGGGTGCTAATTTACCCATTAAGAACAGTACATTTCCTAATACCAGCTGGTTTGGTGGGAGCAGTCAGTTGAAAACCAACAAAAACATCACTATATTATCTATTAATCACTTAAGATAATAGTGAAGTTGATAGTGCTAGTAACTTAAGTAAAAATTATGCTGAATCCCAAGTCATGGGTATAGATTTAAAACTTCGTGAGAAGCAAATTTTGTCCACATCACTACTACCTTTCTCTTAAATTTTTATAGTAAAACCATTATTTTCAAACTCTAATTTTAATCACACTTTGAAGTAATTAAAATGAATGATGACCTGATTTTTATGCCTCCGGTTCTCCATAAAAAGAAATAGTGCCATTTAAGTTATTATGGTGTTATAACTTTAAGTAGCCATACTTTTATCATCAGAGTAATATATACTCAAGAGAAAAAAAGAAGAAAATAAAATTCCACTACCCAGAGACTGGGTTTGTTAACATCTTAAAATATATACCTAATCCAGACTTTTTGCATATGTACCTAAATTAAAAATTGAATCTCTCAGCAAATTTCAGTAATGTTCTTTCCTCTCCTGCATTTTATAGTGTTTTGACATGTTCTATTTGCCACAGTGTATTTAATCAATATTGTTAATTCTTGTTCAAGTTATTTGTCTGTTTCTATTGGCATATTCATCATTTTCTAATGAATTTGTAGGTGTCCTTTATGTATATTAATAGATACTGACTTCTGTAAAATTTCTCATTCTGAGCTATGTGAGATACTCAATACTGAATTAATGAAATTTGCATTTTTAGAGAATCAATCATACAACTGACTGACTTAAGTGTTACATGAAACCCATTTCTATGGATGGGTTAATATTAACCTGGAATGATCTAGTGGTCTCTTCATCACAGAGCATGCTAGTTAGTCAAATAACGGAATGAATTATAAAGTATAGATGCTTGTGCCTCTGTGAAAAAAAGTTCAAAATTAAAATTGATTGTGTTAAGAAGAAAAATAACATGGCACAAAATAAATTTAAAAGAATAATTAATGAGTAGTATACAGTGGGAAGAAATACAAACTGGGAGACTATAATGTTTGATGGCCTAGTATTTTGGACTGAAAATAATCTTGGTGTCATAACCTTGAAGTGTTTCAATGATAAGAAATAACTGGTGATGAAAAGCTTGATATTTGATAGCATTAATGACTAATGTAATAGGGAATTGATTTGCTAACACCTTTCCCTTTACGCAATGTCTTTTTCCTTAGATTGAAAGAGAATCAATATGTGAATATCTGAGTATAGGAGAGGCAGCCAGGTGAAGAGAAAATACTCTTCAATTAGCTATGGAAGACCTGGTTTCCTTTTTTTTTTTTTTAAATTGCATAGTAATGTTTTATTTTTAATTATTATTTTTATTAAATGTATTGGGGTGACACAGATTAATAAGGTCATATAGGTTTCAAGTGTGTATTTCTATGATTCATGATCTGTAGATTGCATTGTGTGCCCACCACCTGAAGTCCGATCCCCTTCTGCTCTGACTTCGTAGTGTCATTGGGCCACAAATAAAACCTGTGACCTTGGGCAAGTAATGTGGTCCTTTGGAAAGTTTACTTTCTTGTTCCATAAACAAAAATGGTTCCTAAGGCCAAGCACTAAGTTATGTAATTCACTCCTGAGATAAATTTAAATCATAGAGAAAGCTTTGTGATGTTTCTGCAACTGCCTTCTTCTATAGAGGGCCAGTTTACTTTCTGGATAACCAACGCTTTGTGAGAGTTTTGGTGGGAGTGGGCACTATTCTTACTGAATGCTCACAGAACTCCAGGCGGTCCGAGTTGCTACTGTTTTATAGGTCAGATTCTGATGAAGAAGCTGATGGAAGGGGGTTAAACAACCTGCCCTGTAGGCCTCAAAGCCAGGCAGACTGATCCATCACCTGCGACTTCAGTGGGCCTTTTTGCTCAGACAAATTTAGGAAGCACTGGCTAACCAAAATCAGCTGGACAAAAGACACGTCGGAATATTTTGATTTCCCAGGAGGGACATCATGCAGAGCTGTCCACATGGAGTTTGACCTTGGATATCTTCTCAAAAGCAATACTCAGTGTGTAAAGGCACCCAAGTTATGCAAAACCCTGTCAGCCGATACCCCAATGGGTTTTGATCGAGGATTGTATAGAAAACAATCCCTAAGTCATTGGAGGAAGTAGGGAAGATGAACAAAGCATCTGTGGATTTGCTTTCCCATAAGATTCTGTCTCATTTCTCACTTTTCCCTTCTTAATGCATTTGGACTCAAGAAGTGCCCCCCGGTGCATCAGGGGCAACCTGGCTTCTGGACGGGGCTGCGGCCTCTGGGGAGACGTGGAATTCTTACGCTGAGACCATTCGCTCTTTGCCTAGCAGCTTTGCTAGGACATCTCCATTGTGGAGAACAGTGGTTATCATCTCTTTGTAGCCTTCAGCGTCAAACATATTGATGGTTTGAAAAATATTTCCTATCCTACGTTAGAAAAGAATAAAAATAAACATAATTTATAGCATCATCCTGTAACCTCTAAATATTTCATTTATATTTATAAAATAGGCAAGCTACCGTAAAACAAAACCCATACATCTTCCAAATTAGATACTCCGTCATATTCGATCATCTGAGATTTTCGAAATATCACTTTGAATGAAACAAATCTACATAATGTCACAAAATAAAAAAAACAACAGAATTTATACTTTATGACAGTGTTGATGATGGAAGCAGAATGGATAGATTTGTATTTTATCTATTTCATCTTGGTTTTTCTCTTCATCCTGGGACTCATAAAACAGATTCAATCTCATAAAATACCCCAGAAGTGGATAGAATACAGGGCACAGCGTAGCACAGTTGATCCTCGTTATTCCCAGACTCTGTATTGGCCACGTAGCCTGCTCCCTGAGATGCATTTGAGACCCCAAAAGCAATGCTCCCCGATCCGCCGCGGTCGTTCGCAGACGCGTTCCGAAGGGAGCCAACTATGGCCCTCAGCTCGCCTGCTGCCAGGGCAGGTGCGTGAGCGGGTGCTCTGCCTTCTTGTCCCTGCTCTCACTGTAATCAAGTGTTCTTCCCAATGTGTCCCCCGCCCCTTTTTGTTGCATTTTTGTATTTTTGGTTGCTGATTTTGCTGTTTAAAATGCCTCAGAGCCAGGCTGGCGTGGCTCAGTGGTTGAGCACTGACCTATGAACTGGAGGTCAGGGTTCGATTCCCGGTCAGGGCACATGCCCGGGTTGCAGGCTTGATCCCTGGCGAGGGGCGTACAGCAGGCAGCCGATCCAGGATTCTCTCTCATCACTGATGTTTCTATTACTCCCTCCCTCTCCCTTCCTCTCTGAAATCAATAAAACTATGTTAAAAATGAATACATAAAAATAAAATGCCTCGTAAGTGACGTGCCTCCAGGGCGTCTCAGTGCGGGAAGGCTGGGGTGTGCCCTCCGGAGAGAACACGGGCATTCGCTGAGCTTCCTTCAGGCATGCGCTCCAGGGCTGCTGGCTGCAAGCTGGGCGTTCATGCGTGAACCACGAAGTGCTCGGAGAGAAGGAAGACCTGCCACACAAAGTGCAGTGGGTAACACTGCTGTGAGGCTAAACCCAAAGGACTGTACAGCCCTGCCACCCAGGATCAGGAGAGTCTAAGCGCCTCCTGGCTGGTCCTGGCTGGAGCCCCTCTTGGAAGGTGATGGCTGGGAAACACTCCACTCTGGGCGAGGCGGGGCCTGCCCACCTGGCCGCTGTGGAGGCATGGTAAACGCACCTGCTGTGTTGTAAAGGTCAAGGGTCATGCTGAAGAGCGAACTGTGAGGACCCACGGTGCAGGTGTAAGATTTCTTTTCCAGATACTCCCCTGGCTTATGTCTAAAACGTATGGAACAAAGTCTGGCACACAAATGCTGACATGCTTTGCAAAGCTGCACCATCACTGCTCCGGAGGTTCTAGACAATAAAGTTAAAGTTAAAAAGTGGCAGCGAGTGGCCCAGTGCCAAAAGGACCCGTTGACAGTGAGGGCTGAGAAGCCGGGAGCCACTGGGATGCTCCGAGGAGAGTTGAGAGAGAACCGAATTCTTAAAGAGACACGGTGGCAGGAGACCCCCCTCCCGCTCCCCTCAGGAAGGTTCCTGGATGGGAAAGTGCCCAGTGGGAGGATATGACGGGCTGGGTCTTGGGCGTAAGATGCTGAGACTCACCAGACAGACTTGGAAAACTTAGAAGGAGCTGAGTTTATTGTTTATGCAAATGTCTAGTCAGGACAGTTTATTATTATTCTTGTTCATTTGATGCAATCAAGCATGTCAGTGGGTACTGCTATTTAGCAAACGTGTAAAATCTAGAATTCTAGCAATAGAAGACATATGAGATTTTATATGTTGGGTAGGCTGCTATGTATATAAAATCTAGTACATTTATATGCAGTTCTTTAAGAGCAGTTCTTTGGAAAAGCAAAATCCCTGGTTCAAGAGAAGGGTTTACAATTTTAGGTATAAATTGGTTATAGATACAGCTATAGAGAATTATACATGCTCATATATATGTAATACATATATGTGTGTGTGTACATATATACATACATATATATATATATATATTATACTCTTAATATATAGGGTGTTCCAAAAATGTATACATACTTTGAATAATTATAAAGGCAGTGTTTATTAAAATACAATCCATTTTTAAAATTGAGCTATTAGCTGCTACACTGTGTTTACATATTTTGGGGGGACACCTTGTATTATATTATACTAGAGGCCCAATGCACAAAATTCATGCAAGAGTAGGCCTTCCTTCCCCTGGCTTCCGGCACCTGTTTCCCTCTGGCACTGGGGACCCGGGCTTCCCTCTGGTCACCAGCAGGCACCCGGGACCCGGCCTTCCCTCGCAGCCCCGGCTTCGTCCGGAAGGACATCCGGTCTAATTAGCATATTACCCTTTTATTATTATAGACATCTATACATTTAGCCATAGAGGTCACAATACGAAGATCTGGTAGTTAGCTGCAAATAGGGCCCTTTGAGCACATTCTCCAAGGGAAAATGTGTGAGGAATGGGTCACAGCAGCAGCAGCCTGGGGAATGTCCTCTCCCAGAAATGCTGCAGGAGAAAATGAGTTCGCGAAATGGAAGGTGGCACAGTGCGGGGAAGAAAGGAAGGTACAGTATAATGATGTGGCCATTGGGACGAAATGTCATTAGCGATGCGGTTTTCACCTCGACAGAGGTAACAGGTTTGAACGAGGTGTGTTACATAAGGCAATCAGTGCACATCACAAAAGTCAAGTTGAAGGAAACGTTACACAGAGCACTTGCGACGGGGGGTGGTGGTGTGGGGATGAGAGAAGCAGTGATCTAAGCAAAACTGAACTTCCCAAGTTTCCGCAGCCTGCATACTTCTCACAACTTCACTTCGGCCAGGATGGTTTCATAAGAGGGGAGATAGTACAGAGTTTCCTATCCCAGAAATATTCAGTTGGCACAAATCAAATGGGGCGCATGCTTTGATGTTCATGTGGATGTTAAATAGATGGATGAATTCTCGAGGATGGTAAGACGTTAGACATATGGTAGTGAGCATTCAGTTTTGAATTAAAATGCAAACACCATTAAAATGAATGCTTATGATGTCATATAAAACAAAATCTGTAGAAACACCTTTTTTTTTTAAAGCTAACTGTGCCAAAATAAGTTTTACAATGAAAAATATGGATATGTGCTCCTTTCACATAGCAGGTCAGAAAACTGGACAGTCACAAACAATATCCTAGTTATAAAAATACAAATAAAAATAAATGATCCATGAATAAAATAAAATAAAATAAAATAAACATAATTGATATGCTAAGAAAGGAAAGAAACTGGAAGCATATAAAATGCTCAACTAAAACCACAAAAGGCAGAAAAAGGACAGAAGACAAAAGTAGGAACAACTAACAAGGGACACAAGTAGAAATAGTAACAGATATGATAGATGTCAATTCCACTCTCTCAGTAACCACTCTGAGTGTCAACGGTTCAAACGCACCAAGAAAAAGACACAGGCTGTCAGAGTGGGATCAAGAAAAAAGAACCAATTATTGTCTTCAAGAAACCCACTCAAAATACAAGAGACACAGAGATTAAAAACAAATAGATGGAGAAAGATATACGAGGCTACCACTAATCAAAAGAAAGCAGGGACAGCTATGGTAATTTCAGACAAAGCAGACTTCAGACCAAGGAAAGTGATCCGGACTCATTAGGGGTGAGAATTTGCCAAAGCTCGTATAAAAAGAACAAACAATATACACAGGCCTCTATCTATGGAAGAAAGGGAATCAATAATTAATAACCTACCATAACACAAAACACTAGGCCCAGATCAGTTCACTGGTGAAGTCTAATAAATATTTAAGGAAGAAATTGTACCAATTCTCTGTCAACTCTTATAGAATAGGGAATACTTTCTAACTCATTTTCCAAAGCCAGCACTAATAACAAAGCCAGACAGAAACATTACAAGAAAAGTAAGCTATAGACCAATCTCTCTCATGGATATACTGGTGGATGAAAAAAACATTTCAACAAAATTCAAGTTTCTGTCCATTGCAGTAATTTCAGGGTCCATGGCAAGTTCCAGTTTTTTCCTTCCCCCACTTCATACCCATTCTTCCTTCCAGACCACTGCGGCTGGTGGTGTTGGGTCATCTCCAAGTGGTTATTAGTATGCACCTGGGCTCAAACCTGACTGAAAACGCAGATCCATACTGGGGCCATCCTTTTTGCTTCATTAGTTCCCTGGTGGTACCTGTATCTCAGCATTTATCAAACTGTCTTGCCCTTGCCTTTTTGCCTCTTTAACTGCATTGAGGCAGGGCTTTTATCTATCTACTAGAGGCCCGATGCACAAAATTCATGCAAGAGTAGGCCTTCCTTCCCTGGTTGCTGGCACCAGCTTCCCTCTGGCACCCAGGACCCGGGCTTCCCTCTGGCAGCCGGCAGTGACCCGGGACCCGGGCTTCTCTCGCAGCCCCAGCTTCATCTGGAAGGTCGTCCGGAAGGATGTCCGATCTAATTATCATATTATGCTTTTATTATTATATATATTTTATTGCAATAGACCAGTTTGGTGCATTGTGCATTAAAAATACTATATGCATCCTAAGTCGAATGAGGCCCACTACAAGTTATGTTTACTTAAACACTTCTGAGAATTTATTTTTTAAGGTAAAGTACTTCAAGGAAGCCTAATGTTATGGTTTGTATTCTCAAGGGCTCATGTATGTAATGGTAAGTTGAGCAGGTGTTTCATTATAAGGAAGCCCTTAGGTCAATTGCCGATGTATTTAATAAAGCCTATTTCCCCCCAAACCATCTGCGAACTCCTGCTTTCACCATGCAAGGACTGTAGCTTTGTTTTTGGTTAGATTTGGGGATTGATGGCATAACAGGCTGTATCATCCTATGAACCTTCATCTACTGTCATCCTTGCGTTTCTGTTTGTAACCAAAGACTATTTCGGAGCCTGACCTGAATGCACATTCTGGTTCAGCCACTGCTACTCGGCTGGTTTGAGCCAGACACAGCACTCCAGGTGTATCATGGGTAATGTCCATGTTATAAACAAGGCTACAGGGATAAAAGGAATACATGTAAGTAAAGCCATACACAGTCCTTAGCACGTAATATTTGAACAATTAGTATCAGCTATTAATATTACCAGATTTCTTTTAAGAAAGTAGATACTACTAACAGCGATTCATAGGTGCCTGTGCAACATATTTTTATTCAATGCTAATCTATACACGAGGGTATAATTTTTAAAATGTTCACTGCTCAGCTGAAGTTATGAGAATCTCATATCTGTTACCAGACCCTACTAAACTAAGACATCCCTTCTGACTACAAGTTAGGCAACTTTTAAAACTGCCCCCTTCCATTGCTGACAATTTACCAGCAATATACGAAAATTCTAAATATGATTCTTAACATTTGCAGGTATTACTCATGAAATACTATTTACAATGAGAATTCGACTCACAGTGTCTCAATCTGCTGTTTCTTAAAAAAAAAAAAAGTTCTCTGCAAAGTAGATTCTGGAATTTCTATTAAATTGAATATCTCTGTATGTGGCATTCCGAATAAATGGTAAGTTAATGAAAAAGTTCTCAAGGAGGAAAAATATAGAGTTTTTAAAATAGTCATAGGTAGTGATATTATATTGCTGTGTGGGTTGATGTTGGAATTCATTAAAAACTGAGTCTAAGCAAATATCAATGATTACATCCTATTCCCAAAAAAATAGATTCACGTTTAGTAAACGACGCAATACCTGTGGTTAGGACATGGGCACTGTGGCTAAGACTGATAGAGAGTTATTTCCGGGGCCCAGCAAGCCCCAGGCTCAGGGGCTGCCTTCCTTATTCCCACCCACACGCAAGGAACTGGCGAATGCATGAGGGAAACGATGGTGCTACAAATCACTATGAGATTTTTAAGAACCAATATAATCATTTCTACAGTGCATGATCGGTACACGCCTGGCAAATGCATATACATTCATTGGCTTATTAAAGTTAATAAGCACGTTTAATTAATCTGTGCTGTGACACCTAATGGCGCACGTAGGACAACGTGGTTAAAAGTGACCAACTAGAGGACATCATAGTGTGCCTTCCCACAGGGGAAATTTCCTGGGAGGGAGGATTTTATTTTATTTTATTTTATTTATTTAATTTATTAATTTATTTATTGTTGGGAGGGAGGATTTTAAAGAAGAAAAAAAAAACCCTTTAAGAAGGCAGCTGCAATGCTCAGAATACTCATGTAACATAATCTCCCGGGAGCTTCCCAGGTGAGCTCCCAGTTCAGTTCATCCTATCACTGTCCCCTGCCACCTGCGCATCGGCGGTGCCACCGCTGGCCTCTGTGAGCTCAGCGTTCATGTGCTTCATGATTATGACTCCAAGTAATTAGTTTATTTTTTCATTATAATCAATACCCTAAGGGGAAGTCTGAGACAGCTGATATGATGTATGGCCAATTCTAAAGGCATTTGTCTTGCTTTCAGGCAGCTGTACTATCTCAGGAGCGCCCCTCCCCGCCTGCTGGGCAGTGACCCGCCAGGGTCCTGTGACTGTCGCATGCAGGGGCATTCCTGCCAGGGCCTCCTCCACCCTGGCCAAGGTATGCCCACCTTGGCCCACACGGTCCTGGTTTAGCTGTCACCTGGCAGGGGTGGGGAACATCCAGCCCCAGGGCCATATAAGGCCCGTGAAATCATTTGATCTGGCCCTGCCCAGGCATTAGGGGTGAGTCAATGAAATGTTTGACCAAATAAGAGGCTGATTTTTAAGTTGATAATTTTGTGTGGCCTGCGAATGATGTTATAAATATCCAAATGGCCCTTGGCAGAAAAAGGTTCCCAACCTCTATTCTATAGCCTCATTAAATGGGAGAACAACACTGCATATCGGTAGCCACACATGCACAGGAGTCAAAGCCAGTGTCATATGTACATGACGGGACGTGCATGGGATGGCCACAACACCCGGCTAGGTGGGGCTGGACAAGTGTCTGCGGGGAGCAAACGCCTCTCTTATCATGCTAAGGACACTGGAGAGGTTCTTAAAAACTGGGAAAGCGGAAAATGATCTCAGAGGCATGCGTTCGTTTCCCCCAGAGTAATATTTAAAAACCAGAGATTCTGAAATACCACGGGCTCTGTGGTAGGGTGGGGATTTCCTACACGAAGTTATTAATAAAGACCAGCACTGGGTGAAGACTTACACTGAGCATCCCAGTATATGCGTCTCCTCCGATGCGGTACCAGCATATGGTTGAAAGCTCCCCATTGGGACGTGACCCTGTTTTCATTGATAAACCCTTTCACTCTTCCCTCCTGAGTTATCCAGGTACGGGGCCAGGCTGACCTTATTCTCAGTCTATGGAAAAAAGGTCCTCCGATCCTACGCCATCATTTCTTTCAATAAGAAGAAAAACTCTTTTAAAAAATAATTTCAGCCCAGCCAGAGTGGTTCAGTGGTTGAGCATCAACCTATGAACCAGGAGGTCAGGGTTTGATTCCCGGTCAGGGCACGTGCCTGGGTTGGGGGCTCGACACCCATTAGGGGGGTGCAGAAAGCAGCCAATCAGTGATTCTCTTTCATCACTGATGTTTCTAGCCCTCTCACTTTCCCCCTTCCTCTCTGAAATAAATAAAAATATATCAAAAATAATAATTTTATATTGATGAAATTGTATTTGGGTTATGTAATATTGCTGAGATAAACACCATCATGTGAAACAGACTTGATTCACTGAGTCAGTCTGAAGTGAATTAACTTGCCCATTGCCACTCTGGTCAGCACCCAAGGAATGTGGCTCCATTCGAAATGACCTGTGTCTCATTGGCACAGAGTTAGTACGGCTCTGAGGGAAAGACAGAGGCTGCAGCCACGGAGGGCTGTGTCACTGCATGATCAGGAGGAGACAGAAAGATATTCATAGGTGATAAGGGCTGATAACGGGCCAGGAGTAAGGCACTGATCCCTGGCCTACTGCCCGCAAGTGCATTAAAGTGACAGATAAAAGTTGTCAGATTGGCCATGCTAAAAAAAAAAAAAAAAAAGTGAAATTAGCTTGAGACAGATTAAAGGCAACCTTATCAAGCAATTGACTTTGACTACAGAAAGTAGCTGGTATTACGTAAGTTAAATAATGTGAATATTTTACCGTGGAACTAGATGAAGGAAATCAGCCAATAAGATTTTGCTTTTTTTTTTTTTTAAAGGGGAAAGACTTTGTACCTTAATTTCTTCCTCTCTATATTTGGTTTCAGTTTTAATGATCTTAGATGACCAGAAATGGAAGGAAACTTTAAAACACTCTTCCCTCTACCGGAGAGGAGACTGAAGATTCTAAGTGATGTCCCCCAAACCCTCTGGTTAGAATGAGAGCCGCAATTAGACAGTTTTCCAGATTTAATCCATGTTCAACAGCCTCTACCTGTGTTTTATTTTTTAAGGCGTGACTTTTCCTTAAATGTGTATCACATATGCACATTTTCACTAGTCAATATCTATGCATCTTAGACTTCCATATGTTACAATGTGTTTCTTTACATTAAATCCACTACATATTATAATTTTTAAAATAAAATAGTTTGATATGTCTAAAGGATCGGTAATAACAGGTCTACTGAATTCATTGTGCAAAGATGCCTTTATATTAGGAATGCTTGAATTCCAACTACTTATGTATGTAGTAAAATGTAATATATCAAAACTTATTGTCCTATTAACTCCCTTTAAATAGACATGTGTATACTTTATCTGTTCCCCAGCATAAACATGGTGTCAGGCCTTATTTTCTGTAACTCATATCCCAAGATCAATTATATTATAGATTGCATGAAATGCTTTCTAAAAGTACATTCTGGCCCCTCCTCCATATCCTCTCTCAGAGAAACTATACCCGCCTTAGAGACATGGACGGATTCTCCCTCCCTCATTCCTCTACCCCAGTGGTCGGCAAACTGTGGCTCGCGAGCCACATGCGGCTCTTTGGCCCCTTGAGTGTGGCTCTTCCACAAAATACCACGGCATGGGCGAGTCTGTTTTGAAGAAGTGGTGTTAGAAGAAGTTTAAGTTTAAAAAATTTGGCTCTCAAAAGAAATTTCAATCGTTGTACTGTTGATATTTGGCTCTGTTGACTAATGAGTTTGCCGACTACTGCTCTAAGCAAAGCAGGTCATCTGCAGAGCATGGGAATGAAGGGGAGGGGCAGGGAGTGCCAGATAAGCGGGGACAGTTGCTGGTTGCTGGGACTACCTTGTGGATGGTCTTAAGTAACAGGCTTTGAGAAACAATGCTGTGTTCTTGTGCTAACACTGTTACCCACACTCCCCGCCCCCGCCCCCCCGCCCCATATTAGCACACTGTCTTAAGGGGTTGAGTCTGTCCATATTGATGCACAGTAGTACCTGCTCCAAGATTGGGGAGCACCTGCATGGCCTCCAGGGACTAGTCATAAGAAAGTCAACAGACTTTGAATGACTCTTTGGGCTGATGGATGAAACCCACATCCTTGATGATACTGTTGAGTGCCTGGAATCAGGCAGCTCTGGGGCAGATAGTGCATGACTTTTGGCTATGTGAAATACAAATTCCTCCTATCTTCAGGCAAAAGGAAAAGCAATGTAATGCTTTATGCTGACAATGTCTTCATGGATCTCAACCCCTGGGCACGTAAGCTCTCTTCTGCAGGCAGGAGAGAGCAGTCAAGGTGTTCAAATGGGGAAACAACACAATATACCATTTCAGAAAGAGCAGTCTGACAGGGACATGGAAGGACTGAGATGGAGAGAGCAGGAGATCTGTCATTTAGGTAAGAGGATATTGGAAGTCAATGCCATTTTTTTTAAATAAAAAAAGTTTGTAATTTAATAAAAATTTTAGGCATCTGAGACCATATAGACTAGACCATATAGACAATAAGTTTTAAAAAGAAAAAAGCAGACTAGAATCTTACCCACAGGCAAACCAGTAATTTAAGTTAAAATAACATGACTCTAAATTGGTGTGCTCACAAAAATGTAATGGCACCTGTTACAGACAATTTCCCTATGAACGTGGGTCAGGAATCGCTGGTTGAGGATATTTAGAGTAGAATAAAATATATCTTAATGTATCAGTGTCTTGTTTTGTTTCCTATTTGCGTTGTCCCCCAAATGTAGCAAAGTACTTTCTCCCCCCACATGTAGTGAAGTTCCAGATACAGGGTGTCCCTCAAAATGCAGACACACTTTTCTGTAGATTCTATTACATTTTGAAAATGAAATGTGTGTTAGTCAACACTGCCTTTATAATGGCTCGAAGTGTGTTTACATTTTGGGGGGACACCCTGTACATTGCGGATAAAACAGACAACGTTCCATGAACCACCTGGACCGTAGCTTTGAGGCAGGTGCTGAGAGGTTAGCCTGGGAGATGGGGCAGCTGAAGAGAAGTTTAAATGTGGGCATTGGCCCAGCTGGCGTGGCTCAGTGGTTGAGCGTCAACCTATGAACCAGGAGGTCACGGTTCGATTCCCAGTCAGGACACATGCCTGGGTTGCGGGTTCGATCCCCAGTGGGGGGCATGTAGGAGGCAGCCGATCAATGGTTCTCTCTCATCATTGATGTTTCTATCTCTCTCTTCCTCTCTGAAATTAATAAAAATATATTTTTAAAAGTATATGGTAGGCATAGATGGTGGAGGTGACAGAGAGCAAAAATGGCTTTTTGGGTTCTTTGTAGGTCTTTCCATGAATCAAATATAGGCAACAGGTTTTAGTAAACTGATGCTGAGAGAAAGTTTTTAAAAGATTTTACTATTATTTAGAAACTAGAGGCCCAGTGCACAAATTTGTGCAACAGTGGGGTCCCTCGGCCTGGCCTGTGGGGATATGGCCGAAACCGGCTCTCTGACATCCCCCAGGGGTCCCGGGTTGCAAGAGGGTGCCCAGGCCAGACCGAGGGACCCCACCAGTACATGACTTGAGCTGGGGAGGGACCGCGGGAAGACTCCAGGTGTGTCCTGCCCCTCTCACCCAGTCCAGATCGGCTAGACCCCAGCAGCAAGCTAACCTACCGGTCAAAGCATCTGACCCCTGGTGGTCAATGTGTGTCATAGCAACTGGTCGAACGGTCGAACAACTGTCAGACACAGCATATTAGGCTTTTATTATCTAGGATAGTCACGTTCATACCTTCAAGTCCCATTTTTATTATATCACTTATACTTATTGACTTTTTCTCTTTTGTTTACTGTATTGAATTTTTTTAAAAAAGAAAACAAAATATATCTCCAAAAATCAAATTAGCAAGAGTTTAATAACACTGCAAAATTTTTCAAAAAAGGAATACAAAATATGAATGCCTACAATGTTTCCAGTATTTTTTTTTTTAATAACAAAACACTCTTTGTGTTGGTAATATTGAGTCTGACTGCATGTTTTTTCTTTGTTCTTAGTCATCTGTTATACGTAAGGCTAGGAATAGAATATTATTTGCATCAAATGTATTAAATTTAGTAAATAAGAAAATTTGCATGTTATTACCTATCAGGTAATCACTTTTTCCTATTCATTATTCCCTGAGAGGATGTTGCTGTAGCACATGGTTTTTAAAAAATATTATTCAGTGTCTCACATTGAAATCCTCCTACATCTCTCTTTCTACCAAGTTGCTTTTCCTAAAACAGTAGTCTTAGACATATAGTGGGGAGATTAGAATATATCATGTTAGAATACTTAGCTCCAGGCAACTAATCTCCCTAAAATATCTTTTTTACATCTATGAAATATTCATTCAAATTCTCATCTGACACGCAAATTTACTATGAAATCAAAGAAGAATAAAATGCAGTAGCTCTTTGTAAATTGATCTAAGAATCTTAAAATAATGTTGATTTTTTAAAATCAAATTATACCTGTATAAAAAACAACAACATAAAAATATTTCCCCTTTGTCACATAAGAAATCTATTAACTCCTAATGCTAAGATATAAAACCTCGTGAAATTAGACTCTGTCTTTAACTAATACCCAGCAGGAAATTTCTGATATTTACTCTTTTTTTCAATATTTCATTCATTCATCCATTCATCATCTACCCATTCACAAAACAATTTTAAAGTTCTATTTATGACGTCAGGGCCTATGATAGGCACTTCTTCTCCCCCAAACGGCATCTTTTATTTTCTGCTGCTTCTTCTTTCTCTCGGAGCATTAATTCTCAACCTACCGCTTGGCTTTGCTTATTTCCCAAGTGATAATCAATAATGAAACGATGGGAGACACAAGCACAGAAAATATGTGATGACTAAAATAGCTGGCAATTTACTGACTTTTGAAATGCACATATTGACTTTGCTTTCCCAAGTCTTAGATTATTTAATATGCATCAAATACCTAAGGTTAGTTTGATAAAAATTAAAACCCATCTTTTAAAGTCCTGTGTTAAAGATTAGTAAACTAAACATATTTGGAAAGAATATTTTCCCAAGAAGAATATAATCAATTTTCTGGGGTACAGATTCATTTTTCCCTTTTCTCTACTTGGCTTCGGAGTTAATTAAAAAAGAATTATTTACCACCTCCATACTATTATGTGGCCTACCCTCTGCCATGCTCTAGGAGTTATACACACATCATCTCATTGGATCTGCACAAGGAACCTAGGAGATACATAAGACCACCAACCCTGTGTTTCAGATGAGGAAACGGGGGCTCAGAAAGGCAAAATCTCAGTAAAGGCCAAGTCGGTCTAGTTAATGTTAACCCAGGATTCAAATTCCAGATTTGTCAGGTTCCCAGCGCCCTCCCCAGCAAAGGATGGGCTGCGGGCGTCTTCCCACATGAGCCACAAGCTCCTCATTGTTCAGACTGAAGGGCAGCCGTCTCACACAGATGGCTCTATGATTAACAGTAAATTGGCTCTTAATTAGAAAGTTAAAAAATGGTCTCTGGAATCCCATGTAGAAAAATCACTTAATATCAGTCACATTGCTTTCTGGCAAGAGCTAATGAATTAATTATATTTACATAAGCAAAACAATGAAGCAGAAAGTAGCTCCTCAAACTTGAGAGAGAGAGAGAGAGAGAGAGAGAGAGAGAGAGAGAGAGAGAGAGAGACTCTGAAAATCTGTTACCCCAGCAGAATCCCCAAGGAGAGGATGCTCTCCAGGACCCTACATCAGCAAGTGAAGGATTAGCTTTCCCGGGTTATCACACTTCACCTTTGTACTACTCATTCCTTTCACTTATGCAAATCGGAGAAAGAGAAAAGAATCTCAAATTAAAAAGAAACGAAATGCTGATGACCTTGTCTGAGGATTAAACGTTTTTATCTCCACAAACCTCTTCATGCCAAGGTGTGGAAAAATGGACATGGTTTATATTTAGAAAGTTATGAGTGAGATCCCTGCTAGCAGTAGCCAAACAAGAAATAAACCAAACCAGAAATAAACCAAACAAGAAAAGGTTTGAGAACAAGCATTCTGTAGGAAGGGCTGATACAGGCTTGTGCTAGTTTGCTAACGTCATAGCCACTTAGAGGCCTCTCCGGGATAAGAGAATGGAGGTGGAGAGAAAGTGGCATATCAACGTCTAGTGTTCTGGTATGATCGCTTGTCTTTGACCAGAAGGATCACTGGGAGTTGAGAGCATGGTGAATTGGATTACGGCGAGGAATTTGGCCGAGCGCTCAGGGCTAGTACAATTGCACCTTTACGAGTTCTCCTTTTGCATGAGGTCCGCGTAATGTACAGACCACAGCTGAGTGAGCTCACTGGAGAGCCATTTGTGGCGTGCAAGGCTCTGTGTCCTTGGTTGCAGCGTTGGACGACAGGTTAATTGAACAGGGTGGCGGGGCAAGTGATCAGGGCCACGCGAGAGGACCAGTGTACACGACAGCCGAAGACAGTACTTCATCACTAAAAAGCTTTTACACACGAGTTCAATTTCAAAGGGCCCTTTTAGAAAAGTGTTCATTCCTCTCTTCCCAGGCATCCAGAGATTTATTCGGCAAAAATCGCAACAGAAAACTTATAAACAGTGAATCAGTACTGCGGGTCAAACAATGAATGAACGAACCTGGAACGTGACTTACCTGATCACTCCATAGCGCTGTCCTGGACCCACGCTGGCCCACAGTCCTGGGCGGTCTCTGGGATCGGCTGTATCAAAGCTGGAAGATCAAACCAGCACGTGCCCCTTTTCCATGAAGAAACAAATCACTTCATCCTCATTTTCATATTTGCCCCATAGAGATACAGCCATGTACAGTTACAATGAAGGTGTATATTTTAGAGTGCTCAGAAAAAGAACTGAAATAGCAAACCGGTATGCAACAAGAGGTCAATGTTAATACCTTCCCTTTCAATCACGCTAAGCGAAATAAGCCAGTCGGAGAAAGATAAATACCGCAAGGCAGTTTCAAAATTATTTTCTCCCCTGCCACTGCAAACCACTAACTAATGTTCAAACACCACTTTACGACTTGTTTTTGTTTTCATATTTATCATTGACCAGCATCCATTCATTTTTCCATTTCAAAGATTTTCATGTCAGATCTATTTCTCTTATTTGCTGCTGAAGTCCATTTTACGCTTTGCAATGGCGCCGTGAAAACACCCAGCAATCCACAGTTCCATAAAAGAAACGAGGACACGCACACCTAGGCCCTGCCAGCCTCTTTGAACCCTGATGATTCGCCAAAGGGCTGCTGTCACCAGAGGAGGATTTTCGCAAGGAGAATGCCTGAACCTTGGGAAGAACAGTGAGTGTCGTGGCATTTTAACCTGTCCTTTCCCCAGCGCCTTCCCCCAGCGCAGGGCCGCCTTGAAAACCATCAATCACGGAACCAAGCAAGCTTTGAACACCAGTGCTCTGGGGCGCCTGGGAGATGCAGTAAGGGCTTAGAGCTCTTTGGAAAGCTCCGTAGCTAGGGAACTGCTACCATTTAGCCGGTACTTTATGAGCTCTCGGGAGAAAGCCCGCTCAGCGAGAAGGCTTTTGTTAAACAGCAACAACCATCAGGAGCAATGGTTTCACACTGAAGCTGCCTACAAAGGAAAGGCCAGGCAGACAAGCAAGAAATCTGGCAAAACTGTGAAAGGGAAATCTGCGATCTGCGACATCCACCCACAGTGGCTTTGAAAAGCCAGGGTGCGTTCCCAGGGACCTAGATGCACGTTGTCGCCCACGGGAGTGTGCAGACGGAGAGGGTCCCACCCCGCCCTGCTGTGACCATTCAGGTCCTGGGCGATGGGGGAGGGACAGGTAAGGCGCAGTGACGCATGGCCAGTGTTTTGAAGTTGCACCCTAACACCATCCCTACGAAGAGTCCTCAGCCAAGGGTGGGGCTCTTCAGGTTCCATGTGTTTAAGGACACCTTGGCTCAGTCACGGGCTGATCTGAGCTTAGACTCTGTGCCACACAACGAAGAGTTCAGACTTCACGGAGTTCGTTCAGGAAAGCAATGCATTCAACACACAGCGGCGGCGGCAGCAACAACAAACCCGACAAGCCAACGGCAACAATATCCAGTTTCAACCACAAAATCATGAGATGCGCAAGCAAACAGGAAAGCAGGACGAAATGAAAAGCATCAAGCCACACACCCAGGAAGCACAACAAGCTCCCAGCAGGATAAAGTCAACAGCAAAGCACATCATCATCTAACTGTTGAAAGCCAAAGGATAAACGGCGAATCTTGAAAGCAGCAAGAAAAAAAAAAAAAAAAAAAGGACTTACCTTTCCGCAGGCGAGGAATCCGCGATTACAGCGACATGAGACTTACCTCCAGAAACCTCGGTGGCTGGACGGCATCCGGATAACATACTCCAAGTGCTGAAAGAGAAGAAAAAAGTCAAATAATTACTCTATAGGCCACAGACTACCTTCAAAAAATGAAGGAGACATTAGGGCATTTTCATGCGGACAAAGGCTGTGTTAACTGTCACTAGCAGATACGCCTTAGAAGAAATACGAAGAGAAGCCTTCAGTTGCAAGGATGCCACACAGAAACTCAAATTGACCCACATTCCCAGGCGCACACACCGTAAAGCACACCAGGAAAGGTAACTGCAGGGTTCATCATAAAGCACAGCAAACGCACTTGTATTTGTAACTCTCTTCTTTGCCTATCTGATGTCTAGATAGTTACTGCACAGAGAAGTTACTGCTAAACCATGTTGAGGGGTTCATAATATATAAAAATGTAATTTGTATGACGATCTAGTAGAAGGAACGTTTTTACACGCTATTAAAATTAAGTTGGTATTAATCCAAATTCGATTGCTCTAGGTTAAGATGCTGTCTTATTCTTACCAGGCTGCCATAACCAAATAGCACAGACTGGGTTGCTCAGACAACAGACATTTATTTTTAGCAGGTCTGCAGGCTGAGAGGTCCGGATTAAGGTGCTGGCAAGATCGGTGTTGTTCTGAAATCTCTTCTCTCGGCTGGTAGATGGCCACCATCTCCCTACGAACTTGCGTGATCTCTTCTTCATGTGCACCCGGAAAGAATAGCACGGCTAGGCTAAGCGAAATAGGGCCGTCAGAGAAAGACAAGTATCACGAGATCTCACTTATTTGTGGAATAATAATGAACAAAATAAACTGAGGAACAAAGCAGACCCAGAGACTGAAGCATGGAAGAGACTGATGCAGGGGCAGAGATTAACCGATGAACTTATGTGCGTATATGCATAACCCATGGACACAGCCAATAGTGCAGCTGGCCTGGGGGGAGGAGGGGTGGGTAAGGGGTAGAGGGGATGATTGGGGGGGAGGGGGGACATCAGTAATACTTTCAACAATAAAGAGCCATTTGAATAAGCAGGCTCTCTTCTTCTTTGTATAAGGACACGAACCCCATCATGGAGTCCCACCCTCCCGACACCTAGTTACCTCCCAAAGAAACAACCTCCAAGCACCATCCTGTTGAGGGGTAGGGCCTCAACACGTGAAATCGGGGATGGGGGTTGCTATAAATATTCAGTCCACAACAAATGTTAATGAAATCCCCAGGGCAACAGGTTAAAAAAGAATCCAAATACTAAAAGAAACAAGAAGAATTTAAAATAGAACACTAAAAACTATTTAACACTAGAAAATATTTATGGGCCATGGTATAAGGGGAGAGGGAGGATTAGGGACCAAAAGGTAGAGTCCCAGTGGAGAACAGAACCTCAGCCCAGGTCCCCTAATAAAGCTTCTGAATGGGGCGGCCAGGACCAGGGATGCAGGTGCAGGTATAAGCCTGACTGGCCCAGGGGTCTCTGAATTCTTGGATGCAACTCCCTTCAGAAAACTGCAATGCACTGGCCATGCACCAAATTGGTTTATTAACAATTGAAAATAATAGTTACAGAGCTGATCTTCATATCCGTATGCATGATATTCTCGTGTTCGTGAAGATTTTCTTTACTTAAAAAAAGCACAAGGTTCATTTTCTTCCCTACATTTTGCAACCTCTTGGACTTATCTGAAATCTAAAAATATGTGTATTTCTAAAAAAATATAATCACCTTGTCTTCACTTATGATGAGGTTAGATGTTGCCATTTTTACCTTTAAAAGAAAAACCTTGAACCAGATGTGTTTTGAATGAATTCTTGATGTATAGTGGAAGTTGCTCACAGCTAAAGTGAAATATGATGTAGGTTATTTTTTGTGGGTTTTTTTTTTTTTTTTTGCATAATCCCTTCACCTTTTTCACCCAATCCCTCAAACCCTCTTCCCTCTGACAACTATCAGTCTGTTATCTATCTGTCTGTCTATCTATCTATCTATCTATCTATCTATCTATTTCTATTGGTATTCCACTTTATCGTAATACTCTCCAGATACATCCAAGCTGTTGCAAAAGGTAAGATTTCCTTTTTTATGGCCGAATAGTATTCCATAAGACACAGACAACTGTATGGTGATTACCAGAGGGGAGGGAGAAGAGGGTAAAGGGGGATAAATGGTGATGATATATACAGATGATGTATTCTAGAATTGTACACCTGAAACCTATATCACTTTATTAACCAATGTCACCCCAACCAATTCAATAAAAATAACATTTCAAAAAAAGAAATATGTCCTGCCTTTGCTACTGTTTGTTCCCTGAGATTTCTAAATATAAAGATAAAAAGGACAGAGAACATTTTGTATTTGGTATAACCTTGAGATCAAACCTAACAGTTAAATGTCAAATTGTTGAATTACTTGCTCTTATTATCTTCCACCTATTCCACATTCTTTTAATTGATTCGGTGCTGTAAAGCTAAACACCTTGGGTTACATATAACGTAGAACACAGTACAACATAATGCGATTTCATCAAGGATCTTCTGTAATTGCTTATCACACATGGCTGTGCATGACAGATAGAAGCAATAAAGGGATAAGTGAAAAATATATAGGCCAAACCTTATTGAAATAATATTGGAATGATCCTACAATACTTTAAAAAATTTATCTTTATCATTAAAAATATTACTTTTTGTCCCCCCCTTTTTCCCATTGACCCCCTCCATCCCACTCCCGCCTCCCCCCGCCAGGTTTTCATCACACTATTGTCTGTATCCATGGGTAATGCATATATGCATAAAAGTTCTTTGGTTAATCTCTTCCTGCCCCCATGCTTTTTGATAAAATTTTTCTAGATATAAGCAGTGAATTCCTCAGATCTTCCTGATTGTATACTGGAAATGGTGGGGAGCAACACCCAAAGAAATTTGCCTTCTGAATAATCAGGATGAAAGGTGGGCATTTTCAGAAGGCAAACAACCGATTCAAAGTAAAAACCGGTACCTAAGTAAGAGACCACTAACTTGCCTGCTAATGGGGCTGTGGTTGCGACGGTATTTTCTGAGCCCTGATCTTCAAATGTAATTTTGCTGGTGGAAACCAATGTGTGTAGAGATTATTTAAAAATGGAGTTTTTCTCAGGTCATGTTTGTCTTGTGACCGAGATGAAAGATAGAGAATAAGCGACTTATTACAAGGGCTAGGTCTTCAGCAATGGTGGGAATTGGTAGATGGGTTTCCGCAGGCTACTGTCTCTGTGTATAGTGTTCACCCTGAGGCATTATAGCTTAGCCAGACAGCAGTAAAAAAGAAAACACCTTAATCAATAAAGAAAGAAAGAAAGAAAAAGAAAAGTTGGATATGGAAAAGAAAAAGGACAGAGTGGAGCCCAAAAGGATGAAAGAGAACTCGCACCTCTCTCGCACCACCTCCAACTTGGATGCTATGGGTGACCTGTGAGGAGACCAACTGCCCCTTCCCATAGAGCTTCACGTGCACTTGGCCCAGGACTCTGAGAAGTTGAAGGAGGAGATTTGGCAGGAGCTGAAGGTCTAGGTCTTACCCCAATAAGATGAGATATTGAATCAGTTACAACATGTCAGAACTATTGTGGCTCCCTACATAGGCCTTCAGAGTGTAAAAGGAGATAGCTGCTGATTCACTTGGCAAACGTCAAAGTCAGATTACCTTTAGCAAGTGGAAGAACATGATGTTGAGCTCATACTTACTAGTAAGCTCTGTCCCTGAAACCATAACCACTTCATTCACGTGCTCATGGAGAAATGACTGGGTTGGCTAGAGTAAGAGGCTGGCTGACATCCAGAGCACGGGCCTCCTTGTCCACCTAAACATTAAAATCCTCCTCTTTGAAGAGATTGCAATTTGGGGAGCATTCCCATGCAGCACAAACATTCTCATGCTCTTTCATCATTCAGAGAGGTGTATCCACATACACCCTCCCCCCCACCTAGGCATCCATTGCAACACATTCCAATGACCTTCCTTACAATCTTGGATCATTCAGCCAAACCACTAGCCACTGCTCATGAATATCTGTAGCTCTTGATCTCTGGTCATCTCTTCTTCCAGGAAAAATAAATAACCAATCGCCCTACTGCAAGTTCTGTCTACTTGAAAGAGCTGCCATCATCAGACTCTTCCAGGGCCACTCTGAAGGTGGGCTGCAGACATCTGTTTTCGTTTTGTGCATATTGCCCAGTATCATCTATAAAGCAAGACTGACTGTTTTCTTCCTTAGTCAGCTGATAATATGGAATTCCGCAAGAGGCCATAGTGCAGGTTGAGGGATAGAACGCAATGTATCAGAGCTAAGGGCTGACGTGAGATGGACATAAGCCAAAACTTTCTAGATCCTTCCCTTCCCTTAGTCCCTACTATGATCACAGTGACATTTTAGACCTTCAGGTGTGCGTATCAGTTCAAAACTTACATTGGATAATTATCTTGAATTATAATAAATTCTCTACTCAAAGCAAAGACTCTGATAAACAGCTTCAGGTAAAAATGGCATAAGGATGGAGAAAGGTAATAAAATGTTGGCTGTGTACCTGGGTCGTTCCTCTGAGGGACCGAATCTCCATTTTATTTGAAGGCTCTGGCCCATGAAACGGCCTGTTCAGGGAACTGTTAGAGCCACTCCATTCTATTTGGGCTAACAGATTCAATTGAGAATCTCACATCAAGAAATTCAGCCAGACCAAACATTATATTCTTTCCAACTGAATCCAACACCCTTAGGACTCATTTCCACAATATTTTCCCCTGATTTCTGTCAATATAAATTGAGAAAATAGTGTAATTATATTGGTGTGTATTACAGTACCAATTGTTTATTCTTTGTAATTCATCCTCTGGGATCAATTGGGCCTGAAGTCTAGTTGTATATCTAGAAGCTGTGATCTTCCTGAAGAGGATCAACATTCCCCTACAGACATTACAGAATCTTCAGGGAAGGGAAGGCCAACTTCCTTAGACACAGGGAAGGGCTAACCCTCCTATCAAATGAGGCTCAGTAGGATTAAAGGGATTAAGGCCCCCAATGTCATGAAAATCTCTCTATATGTACCCATTCCAATTTTTAGAAGCTGAGTCCTTACCCATCCATGTCCTATATCTAATATAAAAAATCCAGTGAGCAGGGGAATTTAGCTTACATTGTAATTCAGCTACCATCAGGAAGAGACTATGGGTTAGCTTTCAGAAATCTCTGCCATGCCCTAGCTAGTTTAGCTCAGTGGATAAAGCGTTGGCCTGCTGACCGAAGGGTCCTGGATTCAATTCCAGTCAAGGGCATGTGCCGTACCTCAGTTGCAGGCTCCTCCTCCTGGGCCCTGGCCGGGGCACATGCAGGAGGCAACCACTGGATGTGTTTCTCTCACATCAGTATTTCTCTCTGTCTCTCCCTCTCTCTTCCAGTCGCTCTAAAAACCAATGGAAAAAAATATCCTCAGGTGAGGATTAAAAAAAAAAAGAAAAAGGAAATCTCAGCTATGTAGCTATAGAAAATAAGGACTTCTTAATGGGTTGTTGGAAAGGTGTTCTAATCCCTTCAACTTCAGTTGAGGACTTAGCGCCCTGAGCTAGCCATTTGCTTTTTCTACAAGTTCTCCACTGTGTTTATAAGCAACCCACCAACTCAATTTTACTACGTAATTTCACCAAAGTGTTTCAGGACCACAACTACTTGCCAGGGGCTCATTCTCCTTTCTCTTTTAGGTGCTTGGCCACAGGTGTCTGCAGGTGATGATTTTCAGTGGCCATCTCATCATTTCATGCCAAGACGACCAGTGTCCACTTTACAAATGGAAACACTGGGACATGGAAACTGAAGCAGTCGAGGAAAAAAATCATATTTTCCTGCTTTGATTCGTACTGTGAAGTAGAACATAGGAGGTAGGAACTTCTAAAGAGCAGAACAGAATCCCTTATTAAGATTATTCATCCCAATGGACAACTGATATTTTTTTCTTATGAGAACAGAACAGTCAGAGATAATACCAATTAGTTCAACTTGTTGTATCAGCTACAGACATCAACCTCTCAGCATTTATTTTGACACCCAAGTAAAATGATCTCTTTCATGTGTTAATTTTCACGTTGGCTTGGTCTACATGCATAAGAAAAAAGTAGACTTGGCATCCTTTGGCGATTAAGAAAAAAGGAAAAATGCTTCTATCTGGTCCCAGCTAAATCTACAAGGAAGAGGCTGATTAGGAGACTTGAAGGGCACCTGCGGTTAAGTAAAATTGTTGATCTCTGTTGACTCAAGCCATGTAGTCAGCAAACACATGCTTTTTCCAATGCAGCCTTCAGAGAGAACGCCCATTTTCAAACTCAGGTATGGCCATACGTTAAAAGGAAAGGAAGAGACGCAGTCACAAGATTGACTGCAGGCAGAAAAGTCTTCACGACAGAATCTGAGTTTGGAAATAAGCGGGGGCCTATGGCTGAGATGCCAGAGAAAGGCTTCACTGCCCGCAGGAGTCCCGGACTAGTGACGAGATGCGTGTGTGGGAACTGCTGGGAGGGATGCACTGGGTGCTGCTCTGTTGACGGTTACCTTTCTGGGGACAGAGCGGAATGGCGGCTGGGGAATCTCTGATGCAGCTCGTAGCGTCAGTGAGGACAGTGTGGGGCACAGAGAAATCCTACTGCCTGTCGTTTCTCTCTGCTGGCTCATCCTTCGAAGTCATGGGGGAAACTGAAGCACTGAATTTCATTTGATTTCAAAGCTGGGGCAGGAGCAGGGGCGGGGGGGCGCAGGCGGAGATGGTGTTAATGGCAGAGAGAGGAAGAGCATATAGAATCCAGGGTGGTGACAAACTAAACAATCTGGGAGATTCCTGAGGCCGATGGAGATGAGGGCCACTAGGCACCGTGAGAAGGATATTTTGTCCAACTTGGTAAAGGCATATAATGTTAAGGTTCTAAACTTGAAGGTTACATTTAAGTTTTATTCAAATGTAGTCAAATTAAAGGACTGGATCAAAAATATTCTTTAATCTGACATATCCCAAAGAATGTGTATATCAGAAATAACTGAATAATCAGGTGGACCCATGAATGAAACAATTTCGTATTTTCTTGTCAGGTAGTGTAGACATTAAGGAAGCTGATGCTAGTGTCAGACTAACCCGAGTTTGAATCCTGGCTATACTTCCCACTAGCTACATGAGCTGGACAATGAGCTGAACCTTCCTCTACCCCTAATTTTCCATTTTTCTATATTTAAAAGACAGAGCTTTTAACTTTTAATCCCTTCAAATTAGGTCCGTGAATTAAAAAAGAAATCGAAGAAAGCAAATATGGCATGATTTTCTTATCCTAAAAACAGACACTATGTCACGATGACTTACTTTTATCTTCTGCTGAAATGATACATCTTCAGAACTCTCCTTTCAGAATGAATTTACTCATTTTTCTACATGGGCGGAGTGTACAACAGATTGTGTTAAAAAGAAGGTCAGTTAAATGTATCATGCTGGCTTCCTATGTTCATGGAATAAAGTGGAGAATTGTAAGTAACCACTTCTCTATTTGTCCACTTTGGTTTTTCTTTTTAAATAATCATATTTCTCTAAACCACTTTATAGACTAATCATACCCTCAGTTTTAAGTCTGTCTGTCTTTCAGAAGTATTGGGCACATGTAGACTGATTATGTTTAGTGTGTTCTGTGAAAGTAGGAAGACACAATAAAGCATTCTGCATCATGTTGTTACAAATTTATTCAAGGCGATAGAAAACTTTTTTTTTTTTAATAGTTGTTTTGTTTCATTATACTGAGTCCCAGGACAAACATCATGGGATAAATATAGCGTCAGTGTTTATATTTCGGCCCGGTAATAGGATCACAAGGCTAAATCCTTATATATTGCTCTAAATATTTACCCTCCATGTGAGTGAATGCATCAAGGACAAGAGCAATCATTCTAAGTGTTCACAGATCATCAGAGCTGCTTAACTAGAAAAGTGGGCATTTCCTACATACCACAGGAAAACACAGACAAAGAAACTTCCATCAAGTTTCTTCCCAGATATCATCATACTTATAGAATTAACTAGAGGCCCGGTGCACGAAATTTGTGCATGGAGGGGGGTTGTCCCTCAGCCCAGCCTGTACCCTCTCCAATATGGGACCCCTCAAGAGATGTCCGACTGCCCGTTTAGGCCCGATGCCTAAATGGGCAGTCGGACATCCCTCTCACAATCCAGGACTGCTGGCTCCCAACTGCTTGCCTGCCTGCCTTCCTGATTGCCCCTAACTGCTTCTGCCTACCAGCCTGATCACCCCCTAACCACTCTGCTGCCAGCCTGTTTGCCCCCAACTTCCCTCCTCTGCCGGCCTGGTCACCCCTAACTGCCCTCTCCTGCAGGGTTGATCACCTCCAACTGCCCTCCCTTGCAGGCCTGATCCTTCTCAACTGCCCTCCCTTGCAGGCCGGGTGCCTCCCAACTGCCCTCTCCTGCTGGCTATCTTGTGGTGGCCATCTTGTGTCCACATGGGGGCAGGATCTTTGACCACATGGGAGCAGCTATATTGTGTGTTGCAGTGATGATCAAGCTGTATATTACTCTTTTATTAGATAGGATAGAGGCCTGGTACAGGGGTGGGGGCCAGCTGGTTTGCCCTGAAGGGTGTCCCGGATCAGGTGGGGGTTCCCTTGGGGCGTGGGGTGGCCTGAGCAAGGGGCCTGTGGTGGTTTGTAGGCCGGCCATGCCCCCTGGCAACCCAAGCGGAGGCCCTGGTATCTGGAATTTATTTTCCTTCTACAATTGAAACTTTGTAGCCTGGAGCAGAGCCAAGCCTGGGGCTCCCTCTGTGGCCAGCAGCCATTTCTGTTGGGGTTATAATTGAAACTTTGTTGCCTTAAGCGGGTGGGCCCAGCCAGGGTGTGCGGAAAGCTTTGCTTCCCCTGTTGCCGGTGGCAACCCTGGCCTGGTCTCTCAAGCTCCATTCTGCCACCATTTGTTTGAATTTGTTTACCTTCTATAATTGAAACTTTGTAGCTTGAGTGGAGGCTTAGGCCTGGCAAGGGCAGGCAGAAAGCTTGGCTTCCTCTGTTACCTAGGAAACCTTGCTCTCTGTGGCTGTAGCCATCTTGGTTTGGGTTAATTTGCATGCTCGCTCTGATTGGATGGTGGGCGTGGCTTGTGGGTGTGTCGGAGGTATGGTCAATTTGCATATTTGTCTATTATTAGGTAGGATTGTATGCATAATCATCTATAATAATAAAAGCATAATATGCTAATTAGACTGGACAGCTGAACGACCTTTTGGATGTCCTTCCTGACGACCTTCCAGACGAAGCCAGGGCTGCGAGGGCTGAGGCAAGCTGTTGCGGCTGCGAGGACTGAGCCCCTTGCACGAATTTTGTGCATCGGGCCTCTAGTATGTTAATAATGGAATTAATTTCACATATTATTACATATATTCTATACCTGAAAATCAAGGTGCTTGAGGACATCAAGGGGCAGTCTGAATGACAGGGTGAAATGGGAAGTCAGGATAAAGTCCTTGAAATTGAGAGTAGAGACACTCACGTCACCCTCAGAAAGTATCTCTCACTCCAGGACACGTCTTGGCAGCAGAAAGATTTCTTCTTCCTCTTTTAGTCAGACAGGTAATTAACACTGAAATCACAAAGCCTCTCTCTGCTGATGATACTTCACCGTTAAGCTCTTTCTTCCCTTTTTCCCAGTCTGCTTCACCTGCTCCTTTGTCAGGACCGTCCTTCATTTTCAAGCTCTCATTCCCCCCCACTCCTAGTCCTATAGTCTGATTAATGCTCACTTCCTTTCCTGCTTCATCTTTATGGACCACTACTTCAAACACGTGCTCATACTAATTTTCCAGAATGTTAATACATCAGAATAAGACCAAACAGAAACAGGAACAACTGGAAGAAAAATATCTGCATGTCTGAAGACCCGGCACCTTAAAATATAAATTCACAGCAATTAGAAGCACACACAGCTCTGAGACAAGAATAAATGCAAGTTATAGGGAAGAGAGGGTGAAAATGAACATCACAGATAAATGAATTCCAGCAGATGACAGAGAATGGGTTAAGAGAAAAGGGGAAAATTTTTGTTAGGCCATGAAAAAAAAAAATATCTTAGCAACATCTGGCTTAAATTTTCCTCACATTTTTACAGAGAAGGATCTGATGTTTTAATCACATAATCTCCTATACGTAAAGCTATATTGAGTAGTGTTTGTAACTGTTTTTTTTAAGAAGCAGCACTTTTTAAAAATGTTATCTTTATTGTTGGCAGTATTACAGATTTCCCCCTTTATTCCCCTCACTTACTTCCACCACCCAACAGCTGCCGCGCCCAGGCCTTCCCCACAGCACTGTGTCCACGGCTATGCACACAAGTTCCCGGGAAGCAGCACTTTCGAAAGACTATATCGCTTGCTCAAGAGCACTCCTATTTGAGCGGTCAATGCATTATTTTGATATCATGCTTATTATTATTATTATACGTGTCACATTACAATATATTTCATAAGGTAGCTTGAACTATTATGTTATAGAGGTACATGGCAGAATGTTTGTAAAGTTGAACGTAGGAGTTTTTCCTTAGCTGGCTTGAGGACATGTTAGAAGTGGACCAAAATGTTTCATCTCAGCTACAAAGATTAAAGTTTAATATGCTTTTCTGTGCTTTTATTTGCTCTGGGCCTTTAAGGACTTCGGCTATTTTTGTCATGTTTTTGTAAAAGACAAGGCATATATTAGGTCCCCAAGAAATGCTTGCTGAATTGAACTTAATTGAGAACCAAGTTGTTGTTGGTTCGCTTTTCTCCATATGTAATTTAAAAATCAATACTATGTTGATGTGAAATTGAATAAAATAAAATAATACACAGTGCAGATATTACAGAGTAAATAATTAATTTTTCATCGATTTTTTTCTACCATTAATATAATATAGCCAGCCACAAATTTCTATTGAGTATCTATCTACCCACAGCAAATTCTATTTTGCATGCTGGCATACAGTGCTGACAAAACCTTAGATCTGGGCCCAAAGAGCTCATAAGTCTTGTGAAGGGACAGCGTCTGAGAGCAACTCCAGCACAATGCTTTACGTTCTGAGGTGGAGACAGTGTGTAAGCACATAGAAGGTGGCCTAATTCATTTCCAGAGGGGGAAATAAAGCTTGGTTTTCAAAAGGAAATACTATTTTTATTTATTGTCTTAGTATATCTAGCCTCAAGGCCATACAAAATGGCTAGTAATTTAAAAACATGTTTAATGACTTGTTGAACCTAAAATAATATATTGATGCCATATGATAATTCCACTATCATTTTCCTTGATTTCCTTCTTAACCGGAAAAGTCTTCTATATTAAATAACTCAGGAATTGTTTAAACTTGAAATAACATCTCTCCTTCAACTATGAATAGTTTCTTTTAAATGTTTAAGATAATTTGTGAAGTAGGGTGAGATTTTTTTAATAGGATATATAAAGAAATCGTTAGAATGAAATTAGTCTGAAAATGCCATCCTATGGAAGTTGCCTTTCAATAAAAGTTAACAAAAATTATAATGCCGTTCTTTTGTATAATCTCATAATTAAGGGGATCAATTTAGGTAAAATTAAGAAATAACCCTGCCCTCTAGTGGTACTTAATAAATGTTAAACTATACTGAAAACACCATTTTGTTGCTATAGCAAATCTCACATTTACACATATTTGAATAGAAACACTAAAACCTTATATTTTGCATTAACGAATATGTATGTTTAAACTAACAGTTCTGGACATTGTTTGGGACATTTCATTCCATTAGAGATTCCATAAAACAAATTTTTACAACATGGGAAATGGTACTATATCTTTGCTTATGAACAGCATTACCAATATTGAATTAGATACTTTGATGAATTCCTTTTCCCATTTGAATTATAAAGATTACACACACACACACACACACACACACTCACATATGACACATGGATAAGGCAACAGTGTGGTGATAGCCAGAGAAAAAGGGGGTGGGGTCAAGTGCAGGGAGGTAAAGCAGTGGAAATTGGGATGGAAAGAGACTTTGCTTGGGGCGATGGGCACACGATGCAGTGTGCAGATGATGCTTTGCTGAGTGGTACACTTGAAACCTGAATGGTTTTGTGAACCAATGTCACCCCAATAAATTCAATAAAAAATAAAAGTACAATCCTAACTAGACTGTATGTTCCATGAAGTCCGGAATTATTTATTCTCTTTTACTCATTCTATTGATTGCCAACTTATGGTGCTGAATTCGGGGTCTCAACATCATCTCGGACTTACTGAAAGTGCAAGTTAACCCATTCCAACCCAGGAGGGCTACATCATAGACACTGTGGGAGCGACTAAAATTCTGTGTTTTCAGAAGCTCTGTAAGTAATGAAGGCTACTAGTAAGTTTGTGACCCACTGACTTACATAACACGTTTCCTTTACCCGGTACAGAGAAGAACACAGAAGGGGAGATAAATATATATTTTGATAACTAGAATTATTGAATTTTAAAACAGACAATCAATACCTTGACTGGCTCCAAAATATTGATTGATAATTTAAGTGTCCCAAAGACTTCTTCTTCCTGTGTTTTTTTTTTTTTTACTTGACTACATATTTTTTCAATTTGGTTTTGATACTAAAGTCTGTTTCTGAGATACCGCATGGTTTTCAATTCCAAGTATGTGTCAGATGTCAATGCTAGAAAACGGAGAGACAGAAATGGGTTTCCATGTGGTAGCCCCCTACCCAATGTCAGAACCTGGGAGCAGGACTCTGAGAGATGGTTTAC